>NC_134365.1:135510288-135813318 GCF_035582795.1 Mycteria americana
ATTGGACATGGATATTCCACCCCCACCAGTATATGTCTTTTTCCAGTAAATTCTAACCTCTGGATTAAGAAATCCAGAGGTGGCAGACTAAGTTCTGTTTCTTGTTCCACCTCCTGTCTCCACCACACTCTATTGCACTTCCCTGATTAGTCCCTTTTTAATCTTAAGTAATAGGGCTCTAAGTAAGTGCACTTCATCTCTTGCAATATCTTGGAATATTTCAGGTTTGGTACATCAACTGAGCACTTCATAAACGTGTGAAAATACCCAGTTTCTGTCAGATTGAAAGGACCATCTGGACTCTCTCATCCTGCTTTTGAAATAGCCAAAAGCAGATAGAGAAGAATGTAGGAAACAGGTCATATACAACGAAATCTCTCGTGTGTGATCTCCCACTTCCAGCGCTTACCAGCTTGCAGATTCCCCAGCTGAGGCTCACTGTGTCATGATAAACCCCTCCCTTTTCAGCTGGGGAAATGGGGAGCGAGGATGAGAGTCATTCAGAAAAGTCAGGAAAAGTCTGATTCTACAAGTGACCAGGGGTTGCACAGGTGTACTCTGGGGCTGTATCAGGAATCTGGATTTGGGTGCTCATCTCCAATCAGAAATCCATATTTTAGTGGCGTTGTTTAAAGACAGCAGCACAAGATTTGTTCTTTTTGGTCAAAAAGCAGTTTTCCCTTGGAGTCTGTTCTTCTGTTAGAAAGCTTAGGTGTACACTGAGAGTTCTATATATGCTAGCAGAATATTTGAGTCATTTTAGAACAGTAGATTACAAAGGGGAAAATACGTTCCTCTTTCAGGACAGAAAACCTTGAGGTCAATGCTTTTCATCACATACTAGGAAAGGGCTAGACCTTCAGCTCCAAGTCAAGTCTCTCTCCAGGCTCCTGTTGGACACTCCCCACCTCATCTGAAAAGACTTCAAATCTTTGTTCTCTCCATAGAAGTGTGATGGTGTCTGCCTTGCTTGCCAGCAGCCTGCTGAGATTTGCCACTGAGCAGAACCACCTTCTGTGGTGGCGGGGCTGCGCAGGGCTTCTCTGAACCCTTTGGTGTTCTCAAGACCTGCTTCTGTCACTGAGATATGCAGAAATACTGTCTCAAGCTCTGTTCAAACTTTTGCTCAGTATGCCATCACAAAAGTATTTCAATTTGATGGTGCAGTTGGCTGTGTGCTCCTCCAGCCTCTATTTTTAGAGGTTTGCAAGGCCATCCTTCATTCAGCTGCATGAGGTTAGGTAAAGGTGTAGGGGATATATGGCTTAGAGACATCCACCCCATGACAATCATTTGGAGCAAAAATTTAACTCATTTAACAAAAACTGGAAGCCATTTAAAATGTACGTTTTTCCTTTGTATTTACCTTTGAATCCCTCAACAAAACTTGGGTACGAGATGCATCCAGAAGATGAGGCACGTTCTTCCCCTTTTGTAGGTTGCTTGTGCAGTTTGACAGAGGAAAATACTGCTAGATCCAAAAATGTTTCCAGCTCAAACAATCACATAGCATAGCACAGTGAGAATATGCCCTTGGACAGCAGGTTTTGAATAACTTCCATTTTTGTGCTGTGAAGTAAAGGCTAAGTGTACTCTAGTCCCTGTTCCAAGCCTCTTGTGTAGATGATGCATGCATGCCTAAAGAGACAAGGTGTAAATCACTGAGCACTCCCCAAACTAGAATTCTGAGAAATTTAAACTTTCACAATACTTGGGGAGTTAACACTGATCCTCAGAACACACTGACGAACATGGTATGTGAGGAGAAAATGAGATCTGGTGGAGATCAGAAAGACTATTACATCTTGCAGATCAATCAGAGATTCAGATTAGGGGCTCCCGCCTGTCTACATAGTTTGTAATATTTTTCATGGTAACAATAATGAATGCACCTAGTTTACATAGCTGAAGTACTATATCCATACGATTTCTTCAGCAGATATTATTATGTTTTACTATTATACAATAATAAGAAATCAGAAGCCACAGAAACTTGGGCTGAGCTGAATTAGTGGTAGCGTGGGAGCCTTTTCAACTAAAGTTCCCCCATTGTAGTTCTGTGAAATTAGTCCCTTGATGGTACTGAAGGTTACTTTTATGTTTATTAGTATAGAGTTGAGTATTGACCACTTTATGAAGTTGGTATTTGTGTTACTCTATTTCTATATGGTTGTCTTGGCAGAACAATATTGCATTGGTGTAACTGGCACAGAAAAGGACTGGAAACTAACATTTATTAAAACATGAGAGTTTCTGAAACAGTAAAAATTCTAACACTGATCATTGGCAAGACAATGTTTTTGGATGAATGATCTTTAGGTAATTCCCTGATCAGTGCTCATTTTGAACCTCTGCCATAGTGTACCAGTTGGTACAACAGTTGGTGCAGCACATTCTGAACCATCTCACAGCAGTTAAGTTACTTAAGGAAACTTTTTTTTTTTTTTTTTGCAAACCTATTTTTAAGCTGGGTCACTTCCCCTGTTCAGTTTGCATTAGTGCCAGCCCAGCTGAAGGAGAAATGCACTGGGAGGTGAGAAGAGCGGTGGAGGTATGAAGACTGTTGTAAGCTGGTATAGCCTCTGAAGACTTTGAGGAAAGCATGGCCTTAATTAGCTGTTAGGCTCACAGAATTGTGTATGTTGGAAGGGACCTCTGGGGGTTGCTAGTTCAACCTCCTGTGCAAAGCAGGTTTGCTCTAACCTCCAGTTAGAGAAGGTTGCTCACAGCTTTGTCCTGTTGTTTTTTGAGTATTTCCAAGGATGGAGGTCCCACAGCCTCTCCAGGAAACCTGTTCCAGGGTTTGAACACCCTCACGGTTAAAAAGAAGTAGCTTCCTTGCATCTCATTGGAATCTTCTGTGTTCTGAGTTGTGTCCCTTGCCTCTTGTTCATCCACAGTGTGCAACCAAGAAGAGTCTTGGCTCTCTCTTCTCTTCCCCTCCACCCCAGTTACGTAGTTGCAGACAGGAGTAAGATCTCCCCTCATCGTTCTTTCCTACGGACTGAACAAACCTAGATCTCTGAGCCTCTCCTCAGTATCATGTGCTCCAGTCCCTTCAGCAGTCTTGTTAGTCATCTGCTGGACTCGCTCATTTTTCTCATGCTGGGGAGCCCCAAAATGGAAACGGTATTTTGGAGGCAGTCTCAACATAACAGTATTTTTCACTGCAGTCTGAAACAAGCATCTGGTGTATGATTTTTTTTTTTGTCCACTACTGAGCATTGGAGCACTCGATCTGAATCACAAGACTTGAACTTGACTCCAAGAATCTGAGAACTCCTGACTCACTTCCCTGTTAGAGAAGGTAACTGAGTGACTCTGCCTCAGCACAGGAGTTGCATGAAGTGAAAAAATACAATTGGGAGGTATTGCATAAAAAAAAATTTAGAGGTTCACCTTTTTTTTTTTTTCTCCCCTTAGAGTAGCTTTTATCTTCAGTGCCATCAGATGTGCCTGTATCTCTAGTGAAAACTGCACCCTGGACTATGGTACTGGTTACTGTGATAACCACAAATAAATAGATCTGAAAACCTTTGGGGGAAAAAAATAATTCTCATGTTTTATGGACTCCTTGTGAATTATTTTTGAAAATTTGTTTCAACTGTGTGTTTTTTGAAGCTAGTTTTGTTAATAGCCATTGAACTTAGTTGGGATAATAAGTGAGATTCAGATTGTCACTGCAGATTTCTGAACGAGATAAAGAATCTTCCACAAGATGACAGATTTTATGTGTGCTTATATCTCGAGCTTAGATTGGGACTTTTGTTAAATTCAAGTTATTTTGTCTTGAGCCTATCCTCCTAAGATTTCTTCAACTGTCAGTTGCCAAAGTGAAATCTATTACTTGTTTTCTGTCAGAACTATATGGTTGCCAAAAGGGATTGGCTGCATAGGATGGTCGTGGAAATGTTTTTATCTATTATTTCAGTGGTTTCAGTTTGTTAACTTAGAGCTAAGATTCAAAGGTCTGATTTATAGCTATTGAATCCCAGCTGAGAAAAGTAAATGCTAGTATGGAGGGTAGGACATACTCGTCATACCAGAAGGACCTTCAGAGGTATACTTGTTTGAGCTGTGAGGTTCTGGAATTATTTTTAAGTTCATGTTTAAACCAAGTATTTTTCTTAAGTCTATAATCAGTTTGCGTGTTCATTCTGTAGGATCACTTCTTCATCTTTTTATTTAATTAGCTTGCAGTCTGTCTTCTAGGGAGGTGCCTTCTGAGGAAATAAACAAGTGCAACTACTGGAATAATTTCACTGATGTTGCTGTCTATTCAAGCCCCATTTTAAACTCCCTACCTGTATCTACTCAAAGGCCATAATTATTTGTCACTGCCTTGGTATCAGCAACCCCTGAAGTCACAATTTTCCATCTGCAATATTTAAGACAAAAGAGTCTAAGAGATACCACTAGCTTCAGATCAGTCTTCTAAGTGTCAGAAGTTGAAGACCTCTTCCATGGCCGAGTAGCACCTGTCCCAGACACACGAATGGAAACAACAGTCACTGGTGGTTCAAACAGCACCAGCTTTTACTGTACTGCTGGATCAGGTACTGGATCTGCATGAGACAAGGGCAAAAGGCAGGTAAGAGGAGAATTCTGTTGCTTGGACCACCACAAAGGAAAAAGGAGGTCAGATACGTGTTTCAGCACACCCTCAGGTACTTCACATTTTCTCCCCAGGTGCAGGACTTGGCATTTCCCTTCTCAAACTTCATAAAGATTCTGTTGACCCATTTCTCCAGACTGTCGAGGTCCCTTTGAATGGCAGCACAGCCATCTGATGTATCACCTACTCCTCCCAGGTTTGTGTCATCTGCAAACTTGCTGAGGGTGCACTCTGTCTCATCACCCAGGTCGTTAATGAAGATGTCGAGGAGTATTAACTCCTGGGGTACACCGCTAGTGACTGGCCTCCAGCTTGACCTTATGCCACTGATCACAACCCTCTGAGCCTGGCAGTTCAGTTAGTTTTCAGTCCACCCCACTGGTCATTTATCTATTTCATCAGTTTGTCTATGAGGATGTTATGGGAGACAGCGTTGAAAGCCTTGCTCAAGTCAGCATAAAAAACGTCCGCTGCTCTCCCTTCCTTCACCAAGCCACTCGTATCATCTCATCATAGGGGAGGCATGATGATCACTTTGTAAATCAATGCTGACTACTCCCCAACACCTTCTTATCCTTAAAAGGTTTGGAAATCATTTGCAACACCACCTTCCCAGGGACTGAGGTGAGGCCGCCTGCCCTGTAGATTCTTGGATCCTCCTTTTTGCCCTTCTTGAAGAGAGCAGTAACTTTTGGTGGTTTTCCTGTCCCCAGGAACCTCCCCTGATCACCATCACCTTTCAGAGATTCGCGAGAGTGGCCTCACAATGACATCAGCTCCATGATGTTATAACTCCTACATAACTCAAACCCAGAGGAAGCAGCATGTTCCATGAATTCCAGGATTTGCAGGAAGGAAGAAAAATGATCTTTAATTGTACGTGACAGTGATCTTTAACCTTTAAAATTAAGGTAAGTTAATGTTTGATTAACATCAGCTGTTTACTCAGTTTTGAAATGTACGACAACTATCCATAAATACATCTCTGAAACTTCTGTAAAGTTACGTTAATTTACCTTTTTAGCATATGTATTTCAGATTTCTTCGTTGAATGTTTATACATTATAAATCAAAATACCTGATTTTTCAGCACTCGTAGGTGTGTTGGGTGCATCCCATCAGTGTCTTCTGGTTCTAGTTTCTCCAAGTATGGCTGCTCTGCTCCTCTCCTTTAGCTACATCATGTCATGTTCTATCCTTTCTCCACTGAAACCTAGAATACTGGATCCAAGGTCAAATCCATCATAAAAGGAAGAATTCAGATGTATAGAATATATGGATATATACTAGCCTCTGAGGGTTAGGGTTGGTTTTTGTTGTTGGTTTTGGTTGTTTTTTTAAGGAAAAACAAACAAAAATCCCACACCTCTAAACAGGAGACAAGCAGATTTGTGGTCCCCTGAATATGGGAAAGCAAGTTCTATTAGTGGTGACACCTGAAAATCATATTGACTGTAAAAGACCTTATTGTCATTTGCCTAAGATTATAGAAATCATGCGGACTCTCATTAGCATGGCCACTCCACTCTTTAGATGCCAAGTATGCAGGTCCGTCCGATTCACCCCCTTTTGAAAGCGTTCTCCCCTGTACCATCCAGCATTGCTAGAACAGAAGTCTGCGGCCAGCACAGAGGGTCAAAGAGGTAGCGCCAGAATTCGTTCATAGGTCTAGTTGTTTCAATTTCTCCTGCTTCAGAGGATGCTCTATAACTCTGTTGTACTGAGGACAGAATCAGAATTTTGAAATTATCTTTCTATTAAGATTTAAGTGTCAAATGGACTATTACAATCTGATCTGCTCCATCACGTCAAGCTATATTGGAAAACCTGGCAAATTTATATTTTGTTTAAAAGCAATTGTCTTTCACATGCAGCTTATTCCTAACTGATAAAGGCAATGGCAGTCCACAGATTTAGAGGAAAATTATGATCCTCAATATTTCCTGATGGAGGAAAAGAAATTTAATGCAATTGAGAAAGAGACACCTTTTTTTCTGTGTTATGCAGTGTGGGAAGCTACTGGGCTGAAATGTTATGGCATCAATATAGTTCACAGCAGAATAGCAGAATATGTCTATTTATACCAAAGCATTTCCCACAGAGCAAAGAAGTTGGATAATGCTTTGACATCAGTAGGCCAGAGAAAGGCTAATCAGTAACTTAGGTTCTCTTTGTTTCAGACATGGCAGAAGGAGCATCTGAATCTGTATTTTAATGTGGTGGAAGACAAAGTCAAATAAGCCAGAAAGGTGAACGGGTCCCAGGGCAAGGGAACGAGGGATGTGGAGCAGAAGTGTGGCTCTAATGCCCTTCCTTAGCTGAAGTCTCTTGCTATAGTTCTAACTCCAGAAAGTGGGTTGATGAGAGGTGTTGTCTCAGTTATGTAACTCACCAAGGTGTTTCCCATCTGTTGAATCGTCTCTCTTCAAACAGGCTAGGTGACAATCTTCCACCACCACTCATGAAACCAAACAAGTTAATAAATAGTTTATTTTAATAATAGGGCTTTAATAACAAGCTGTTGTGAAGACCTGAGACCTCCTGCAAGGTTGTAAAAATGTTGGTTGGGAGGCACCTCTGCATGCTATCTTTGAGTTGGACCAGCTCAGCACTAGATTGTCACTCTTGGCTTTGCCTGAGTCTTGAAAAGCCCCAGGGACAGAGACTCCTCCACCTCTCTGTGGTGGGCACCTGTCCTTGTGCCCAGCTACCCTCTTGTTGATTTTATTTTCTGATGCCCCGTCTGAACCTCCCAAGCTGTAAACTGTGGCAATTGTTCTTTGTTAGACCAGCTGGCAGTAGCAAGAAGAGTTTGGCTCTGTCACTTTTGTAATAATGCTTCAAACAGTTGTAGGCTGATGTTATGTCTCTTCTTAGCTTCCTTTTTACCAGGCTAAGTCCAGCTCCTTTAGCCTCTCCTCAATAGCCTTCATAGTAGCCCTCCCCTGAACTCTTTCCAATTTCGCCATGTCCCTCTTGATCAGAAGTATCCAAACCTAAACACTATTTCAAGTATGGCCTCACCAGTACCAAGTAGAGATTATCTGCAAATTTCCCTTTACGTGCTGGCCACACTTCTAATGTACCCCAGCATGTAGCTTCTTTCAGAAGAGCAGGTCGCAGGTTCACGTTCAACCCAGCGTGCACTGTAACCCACGGGACTATGACCTAGCCAGCCACTTCCCAGCCTGTACCTGTACATGGGGTTATTCCAGCTGCCCCAGGTGCAGAACTTCATACTTCTTATAAGGATCACGAGGTCTCTGTCCAATCCTTAAGTTTTTCAGGGTCCTTCTGGGTTGAACCACCAGCCACTTCCCCTAACTTAGTGTTATCTGCAGATCTGCTGAGAATGAGCTCTGTGTTGCAGCCAGGTTGTTAATGAAGGCATTTGATATGGGTGCCAGTACTGACCCCAGGGTGCTTTGCTGATTACGAGCCAAATACTGAGTTATTGACTGCTACCCTTACAGCCAGTTTTCAATTCATCTAAACAGTCTGTTTGTCCAGTCCGTGCTTCTGCGGTTTCCAGAGAGGAAGGTGGTGTCAAAAGCCATATTTAAATTAAGGTATATTACACCCACCAGTCTGCCCTTGCCCACAAAACCAGTCATTTTATCACAGCAGGCAATCAGGCAGGTCAAACATGGTTTGCCTTCCTGGGCTGACTACTGCTGATTATGTGTTCCCTGATCTTTCCATTGACTGAGGTGAAGATGACTGGCGTATAGTTTCCCAAGTCCTCCTCCTTGCCTTTTTCAAAGATGAAGATTGATAGTGGCCTCATACTCAGGCCCACCAGGTCCTCCAGTAGCTTGAGGTGATTCCCATCCAGCCCAATGGATCTGAATACATCCAGTTTCTCTGACCTGTTGTCCCTCCACTGGGGGCTACCCCCTTCCTTCCCCGACTGTGCCCGTACAGGCAGAGGTCTGGGAGTTGGCTTTGGCTGTGAAGACAGAGGCAGAAAAAAGGCACTGAGTTCATCAGCTTTTTCATTGACACCTGTTGTCACTAGGGGCCTTGTCATGGTTTAACCCCAGCCGGCAACTAAGCCCCCCACAGCCGCTTGCTCACTCCCCCCTGGTGGGATGGGGGAGAGAATTGGAAGAGTAAAAGTGAGAAAACCCGTGGGTTGAGATAAAGACAGTTTAATAGGGAAAGCAAAAGCCACGCACACAAGCAAAGCAAAACAAGGAATTCCTTCACTCCTTCCCATGGGCAGGCAGGTGTTCAGCCATCTCCAGGAAAGCAGGGCTCCATTGCGCCTAACGGTTACTTGGGAAGACAAAATGCCATAACTCCTAATGTCCCCCCCCCCCTCCTTCTTCCCCCAGCTGTATATGCTGAGCATGATGCCATATGGTATGGAATAGCCCTTTGGTCAGCTGGGGTCAGCTGTACCAGCTGTGTCCCCTCCCAGCTCCTTGTGCCCCCCCAGCCTGCTCGCTGGTGGGGTGGGGTGAGAAGCTGAAAAGGCCTTGGCTCTGTGTCAGCACTGCTCAGCAGTAACTAAAACATCCCTGTGTTACCAACACTGTTTTCAGCACAAATCCAAAACACAGCCCCGTACTAGCTACTATGAAGAAAATTAACTCTATCCCAGCCAAAACCAGCACATTCTCCACCCCTTATTCCATACCATTTACATCATGCTCAGGTACCACACTATCCAATAAAACCTCATTACCCACCCCCTTCCCATCCTTTGATATAATACACAGATATCCTTCCCTTAGTCTATGGATCACTCCTGTGAAATGTCTTTAAAATGTCCACAAATGTCCATTGAGTTCATTTAGTCCATGCCTTTGGGCTCCATCTATTATGGGGGTCACTCAGGACAGGAGAGGTGGTGTGTTGCGTGGAGTTACTGGGCACCAAAGCCAGCTCAGGTCAGGTCACTGCTGCACTTGCACTGCTTCTTGTAAGGCTTCTCCTCCATTGGTTCAGGTGGTTCCAGCTATAGTAATTCCTGTATCATGCAACTCAGATCCTGGGTTACAACAATTTAAAGGTATGTCCATTACAATCTCCACCCCTGGTCCCTTTGAACTGGACCATCGGGTTTAACACTGCAATGAACTGCTCCCCTTGCCCCTGCTCCGGCTTGGACTTATCGACAGACTGCAGTCCCTTAGGGGAGTACCTGCTCCAAGTGGAGCCTTATCTATGAGCCACAGACTCTCCAGGGGTATACCTGCTGCGGCATAGGCTTATCCACAGCCACAGTCACTTTGAGGTGCACCTGTTCCAGTGTGGCCTTCTCCATGGGCCACCATGCCTTCAGAGGTATCCCTGCTCCAGCATGGCCTTACCCATGGCTGCAATGCCTCCAGGGGTGTACCTGCTCTGTCGTGGGCTTATCCATGGCCACATGCCTTGAGGTGCTCCAGCATGACCTCATGCACAGCCACTGATGCTTCAAGCTGTATCTGCTGCAGCATGGACTTATCCACAACCACAGATGCTTCGAGGTGTACCTTCTGCAGTGTGGACTTATCCTTGGGCCACAATCCCTTCAGAGGTATACCTGCTGCGGCACAGACATAACCATGGCCACACATGCTTCGGGATGTGCCTGCTCTGACATGGGCTTATCCACAGCCACAGATGCTTCGGGGTGTTCTGCTCCTGCGTGGACTCATCCACAGGTCACAGTCCCTTTGACTCGAGTTCACACTGGAGTTCCAGCCTGCCCAGTACAGCAGCACAGAAACAGCAGCAATGCCATGGCCATCTGCCAGCCCAGGCACATCACCATTGCTGTTATCAAAATGTCCCCAGGCACAGCAGAGTAAGATGATAAGCAGTACAGCAGGCAGCAAAAGCAAAAAGCAGCCACTAATGAGCGCTGGACGCTAATACACAGTAAGGCAAGCAAGCACAGGAGCCTGCCAATTAATAGCTAAACAGCAATAACAGCTATAAATTCAATCATCTAGCACATTCCAATCAAATCTGTCATTATCTCGAACCCTTTGAGCCCCACATTGGGTGCCAAAAAGGACTGTCGTGGTTTAACCCCAGCCAGCAACTAAGCCCCACACAGCCGCTCGCTCACTCCCCCCTGGTGGGATGGGGGAGAGAATTGGAAGGGTAAAAGAGAGAAAACTCGTGGGTTGAGATAAAGACAGTTTAATAGGTAAAGCAAAAGCTGTGCACACAAGCAAAGCAAAGCAAGGGATTCATTCACTCCTCCCCATGGGCAGGCAGGTGTTCAGCCATCTCCAGGAAAGCAGGGCTCCATCACATGTAATGGTTACTTGGGAAGACAAAACACCATCACTCTGAACATTCTCCCCCCCTTCTTCTTCCCCCAGCTGTATATACTGGGCATGACGCCATATGGTCTGGGATATCCCTTTGGTCAGCTGGGGTCAGCTGTCCCAGCTGTGTCCCCTCCCAGCTCCTTGTGCCCCCCCAGCCTGCTCGCTGGTGGGGTGGGGTGAGAAGCAGAAAAGGCCTTGGCTCTGTGTCAGCACTGCTCAGCAGTAACAGAAACATCCCTGTGTTACCAACACTGTTTTCAGCACAAATCCAAAACATAGCCCCATATTAGCTACTATGAAGAAAATTAACTATCCATCCCAGCCAAAATCAGCACAGGCCTCCATCAGCAGAAGCCCATTTTCCTTGAACTTGCTTTTCCAATGAGCATTCTCACAGCATCTGCCTTGTTCCAACCAGTGCCCCTCAGCAGTCTCAGCTCCAGCTGGGCTTTGGCCTTCCCGATTTTGACACTAAATACCTAACACCGCTTTTTTTTGGTGTTTGTCAAGTAGTAGTGGTTTACTTAAGACATTAGAATAATTTTATTTAGTTTGGCTAATCTAAACCACATAGGAGATGGTCCTTCTGACTCTTGCACGCTTTTGCTCCAGCAGGTCAAGACTCATGAATGAACATGGAAAAATTGCTCCAACTGCAGAAGCAATTGTCTGCTAGTAGGAAGACATGGAAAAGATGTCTGAAATTACAACCCAGTTAAATGTGGTTAATACAAATATCAATAAAAATGGAATGGAATTCTTCTGGTCTTTAAAGATTTAGAGGAAAGATGCAACTAGACACTGAAGACCAACAGATCACCCTATAGGAAGGTTTAGGGTTGGTCTGCCACTGGGAAACATTCTTGGAAGAGGATCATACACTGAATAGTTCAAGTTCTGGACTGGGATCAAGGCTAATTTGATTGATACGAACTTAAATTTAAAAGTAGGGAACAAAGCTGGGAAAGGCTCACTTAATCTGCTTGATGATAATGTAGTGAGAAAGAAATATCAGAGGGTCAGAGGAATGAAAGTGCCACTACTGATAAGAGCGCATGCTGGCTAATACAGAGGGGGAAGTACTGGCTAAAAATTAGCCTCTTGTGGTGGCCACTATGAAGGTATTCCGTTGGTACAACAAAACAGAGGATCCAGAACAACTGAGTCAGAATGTGAAACTAGCTAGTACAGAGACCTGTGGAGGATTAGCAGTTGTGGCTGGAATATCAGGATGGCAGTATATGCATTATTCAGTAAAGACAGAAGAGAAACATAAAGATGGTGAAATAGCATTATGCATCAATGACCTCAGAGAAAGAAAAGGGACAGTATATATAAGATGGATCATGTTTAAGTTAAAATTGTTTAGAGAAGGTTAGAAAACATACTGTACTGAAGTATCAGAGAACCTGAAGTATCCAAGAGAGCCTGGGGGTTGGATATAGACAGGGATGTAGATCTCTGTCATGTCATTTGGAAAAGAAAAGAAGTACCCTTACTAACTCTATAAATATGGAAAAGTTTAAGTCCTCAGATTGGAAGACCTACCTCTTCCTAGATGTGCTAACAGATCACTACGCTGCATAACAAGGTGTGCAAGAGTGCTATGAAGACTTTCTATCATATGGCTAGGAGGAAATCTGCAGCATCCTTAAACATTTTTTAACTACAAATAAGTAATTTCCATTATTTTTAACTGATTCGGAATGAAAAGAAATTCTGAAATGGCAGAATTCTCATTGAATAGAAACGCTGGGTTTAGCCATCTTAATTTTTTCCAGCTAGTTGGGTTAGTTGCATCAGGTTGTATCTTCAAATTGAGCTTGAAGGCAGAGTAAATAACTTCTCTCATAATGATCACAAATTAATTTAAAAACAAACTTTGAACACTCTGATATGCAGTAGAAATTTAAAAAAAAAGGAAATGACAAGATACATACTAGACGTAATTAGACCTGATTTTCGGGGGGGGGAGGCTAAATTGTCAAAGAGCTAGAATTCAGAAAATACACTAAATGACTGCAAAAACAACATTATGCATTTGGTACCATCCTTTACATTATTTCCACAGAATCTGTAATGCCTATTTTTATTAACCCACTAGCAATTACCAGATCTTTTTATTTTATATTTTGGTCTCTCTTATATTGGCTACAGAGGTTCGTAAACATTTACTAACTGCATTCACTATGTTTGCTTAGTTATAACTCTTATAAAATTAAAATCTAGAGGAAGTGGCATGTTCCATGAATTACTGGATTGGCAGGGAGGCAGAAAATTGATCTTTAATTGTACGTGGGAGTGATCTTTAACCTGTGAAATTAAGGTAAGTTAATGTTTGATTAACATCTGATGTTTACTCAAGTTTTGAAATGTGTGACAACTAAGTACATCTCTGTGAGACCTCTGTATAGCTGTTATTTTATCTTTTAGCATATATATTTAACATTTCTTTGTTGAATATTTATACATTATAAACTGAAATAACTGATTTTTCTGTTCAGAGGCAGATTGTGTAATTTGCTGTAGCTGCGTTGAAGTCAGTGGAGCTCAGCCTGAGGATCCATTTCATTCTTGATGAACAAGTTTTGTCAATAGACCCTCCCCTTTTGTGTTAAAATGTTCAGTATACTATTTTATACCCATTGCTTTGAGGCTCAGCTCAACCATTTTCAGACACTGCTTGCTTCAAAATTATTGATCTCATTTTAATAACCAGGAGGCCTTTAGACTGTAAGCATCTGCAGGCATAGCCTGATTTATCTTGCTTCGAAGCAACCACAGAATCACTGTGACCAGCGCTGCATTCTCTATGTTTGAGTGTGCCAAGTCACACACATGAATAAATGTCACGGTCTGTGGAAGCTGAGGAAGAAGGAAAATTGATTATGAAAGTAAATAAAATCCTCATCTTTTACAACGTTCTTTCTCTCTCTTTCAATAAAAGCAATCAGAATTCAACTTCTGTTTTCCTACGCTGGGCAGGTACTAAATACATTCTTAAGTCGCATCTGGGTCTGTTGTAGGTTCCCAGTAGGTAGTTATGAAAGCGGACCTAAACCACGCTGACTTCTCTCCTCCAGTTATTATGTCTCTCCCAGAGTTATCTTATGGATAACTATGATTATCTTATGGATAACTATCTATAGACCTACTGGGTCTATAAGTTCCAGAGGTTTTGTATCCCCATGGTAGCCATGACTTCCCTTCCCTTCAAGGTGACTTAATTTCTTACACACAGGATGCTAGTTTAACCAAAAAAGTGAAAAACTAATTCTCTGCTGACTGTCTGCCATTTGATGCAGTATAATTATTATTCAATGATAACTAAACTTAATTAGTTTAATGCTATTTTAGGCATTCAATCAGAGTAGAAATATCTTAGGATTTGATATTCCGTAACCTTGAGAACAGCTGATTATCAATCTGATGTAGATATGTTCCTGTCCATGCTTCTATCATATGTGAATATAACACGATCTTCCCCTATACGAACAGATGTACTGCTGGGGAAGGAACGTGCCTCTTCCTGGCAAAGTACGCTGCTGCAGTTAAACAAAAATACTACAAATAATTGCAAATCCTTCAGGCAAATATCAGTCACTTCAGCAGGTGGTGAAGAGAAATGGAGGAACGTTTCTATGGCTGCAGGGCAGACATTCTTTCCTTCCTAAGCAAGACTTATCTTCTCCTGCCTCTCCCAGCAAATGCTAAGACTGTGTCACATCCTGTTAAAGCATGAAAAGCTAACAGAGCTTTTGCCTTTTCTTTGCCTGATACTGCAGTAAAGAACCTTTAGCTTAATCCCAGAATCAAAAGCAATCCAAAACTCATCAAAATCTAACTTGTTCATATCCCCCAATAATACCTGGCCACAAATCTGCAAAGCAATTAATAACACAGCTCTTAAGATTCACGGTTCACAAGGTTTTGAATCTGAAAGGGAAAAGCAGGTATTTGGTGGTAAATAAGGAAGGCCTTATTTACGGGAGAACTGGAGAAATAATATATATCATCCTTTCAATGAAACATTGATGAAAAAAGGTTCAGTTTAAATCAGGTGTGAAATAGGTTTGTGCTGCATTCCACTACTGTTTATCCCATTACTGTGCTCAGTAAAGCAGGGTGTGTAGGCAGGGCTATGTTTGTACATGACTTAAAATGCCTGTGCCGTCAATAAATAACGAAGGACAAGGTGATGAGAGAGTTCCTCTCTTTCTCTGTTTTCACTTATTTTTGTGAAGATTGACCTCATTAGTGTCAACCTGTTCCACGTCAAATAGCTCCAGCTGAACTTCAAAAGATAACATAAATGTGTGAGGCAAGTGAGAATATGCCCCTAGTTCAAGGCATTCTGGGAATATAAAAAATTATATATGGCATAAGATATTGGGGTAGGAGATGTGTAATTTAACAATGTAGGGTTTTTTAAATATATTTTTTGCACGTGGAGGAGAACTAATATGCTTTTTGCATGCCAAAAGACAAATACAAAAGCAATCCATTATGATTCATCCTAAAAATTATTTTAACGTTAGCCTGATATTATTCACTGAATGACACTTCTTAGCTATGTAAGTACACAAAAATAAAGCAGACAGATGTAGTTCAAGCTTTGCCAGACTGAGCTGCACATTGGTCCTGCTCTTCAATCACGGGAACTTAAAAAGATAGTTTAATTCCTGCAGATATTCTGCCCGTGGCTTCTTAGACAATGAGAGACAAACAAATTGAAGCCATGTCACCAGGGCAAATTCAGCTGTATTTTATAAAAACATTCCTGACTAAAAGGTAGAAGTCCTTTAGAAATACAACATGACTTTTGATTTCAAAATCGTGGTTTTGAAACAGAGCACCATTTTGCTGTTATCTAGCTTCAAGACTGACACCACCAACACATTTTATAGAAAGGTTTCAAGCGACTGGGGAAAAATAATTTTCTCCATTATCATATGTGTCTCAGTTTATTGACTCAGTGCCCATGAATTTTTTGTGTAAGACTGATCCCTCATGAGGAAGATTTCTTATCAGTCAACTAGTCCATGAGCATTTCTGTCATTTGCAAACCTAATTTCTCGATAACTCTCTAAGTACAATCATGATTTATAATGTTTCAGGGGAACGCTTAAGGTGGTGAGTTAATACATCAACAATCAGGAATAACTATAATTAGTTATACCCACCACCTTTCTTCAGTTTCTGACATATGTGTTAAAACACCCTTTTTAACTTCTGAGTCATGTTCTGTTTTTCTCAGAGGACATGAACTTACCTGATGAAGAGAAGTACTTCTCTTCAGATGAATTTGTATTGTCCGTAAAAATACTTTGGCACGAGCACTCCATTTCATTCAGAAGTCATGAGGCACTGGAATTCCAGGAGTTTCAGAAAAGGAAGGATGATTTTGAAGTTAAAGCAGACAAATACTGCCTGGGAGAACTGTATTTCCCATCTTTGACACGCAGCGTTTGCGTGACGCTGGGCCAATTGCTCTAACTGAAATACCACGGGCAGCCATTCTGTTTGCCACACTTTTTTGGGTTCTCGACTTGTCGGCTATTGATTCAAAATGGTGAAATAGAGCAGAAACTGTGGACCATCGTACATTTGGCCAGTTTGCTCAGGGCTCACTGTTCTGTTTCCCCTCGGAAGCATTCCTACGGATAGATGGCTTTGGTCACATAGATACAACCACAAGATATAAAAAACACTGAAAAAAGAAGCCAAGCTTTTCAAAGTTAGTTTACACTTTTGACAATTTTTATTTTAACGTCTGTTAAGGTGGCAAAATTAGCAGTCCCTCCAGCTTCTTTCTGCCTGCATCCTGTACTTTACCTCTCTGCAGATTTACCTCTGAGATTTTCCCAGACTTAGGTTGACCAACACCTACTGTAGCTCTTGTATGAATATTTGCACACACCTGTTTAAATACAGCACCTGCTGAAAATGTGTGGTAAGAGGGCAAAAATGTTTTCCACAAAAGAAACCCAAAGTGGTGTTGACTTTAACAGTGCACAACACACCATAAAAGAAAGATAAACGCTTTAAAATACAACAATCTGGAACAAGCATTACCAGAGTTTCATTCACAGAAGGACAAACTGAGCATCAGATAAAGAAAGCAGAATAACCAAAGTGTCTGCAATAAAACACCTTCCCAATCAGAGGGCTCAATGCGACGTGCCTCACAGAGATGAAGTTGAGCTTGGGAGAATTCCTGCATTGCCTTGTAAATTCATGCCAGAGAGCTGATGATAAGAGGCTGGCCACAGCCCAGCACACACACAGCTTCTCCCTGCCCATCTCCCTGCCCTTACTGGCAGCACTATGGTAACTCACGCCCCTGGTCCTGGGGGCGAGGAGAAAATTCCCGGTCCCTTCCCTCAGCTCCCCAAGGCTGTAGGGCTGTCAGGTTATGTATTCCTTCCCCTGTTACTCAAAAGTGGAGCCTCAAATTGCTCCTGGTGACGTGCTGCCTTTAGGATGGCTTCCTTTAGTGTGATATGAAGGGACAGTAGAGCAAGGTGGGGGGTGGAGAGTTAGAGAGGGACATGGTGACATCTCCAACTCTGAGCATGCAGGCACTGGCTGTAGTCCTATCACAGCTGGAAAAGCCCCTTTAGCTGCTACGGTCAAGAAAATCATCTTGTGCTGTGAAGTATGGGCAAAATTAAAGAGTCCACAACTTCCTTCTTAAAAGTTGAAGATTAAAAAATTCCCCAGAGTTCCTCTATCTGTCATAAAGAAGGATACACAGATATGTCTGAAACTAGCTCCTGACTCCCTGCTGTAAGTGCATACCAAAGCTTTGTAGATTGTAAGTAACCCACTACATCTGGTGCTTAAAGATCCATAAAGTATTCAAAGTCAAACCTGAGCAAGAACGGTTCTGGTCTTGTTTCTTAGGTGCTAGTAGATGCACGCTGTATTAAACCCACTATTCCCTGCTTTAAAACAACCTGCCAACCTCTACAACATAAAAGAATTAACCACCAACTACGGACAACTCCAGATACATTACCTCTTGTTAGTTCTTCCCTGTGTGTAAAATATGATAATAGTACTACTTAAACTTAGAAGGCTGTTAAAAGTTAAATTTATTAATGCTTGAAGGAGTTATGAGAGTACCACAGGAAAGCCATCATGGAAATTAATTAACCTGCCTTCAAGGCAGGGTTTGAAAAATGTACAGTGAATATGACATGAAAGATTCCACTTTACATGATGAAAATGAAGAGAAACATTGAAGAACTATACATTAATTAAACACATCCTTTGCATTGAATGAGGCAGGAGTCTTGCGGAAAAAACACTTTGCAAAGGTAATTTAAAAACTGACTCATATCACATACTACATACAATACTATAGGGGCGGTTTTTGTCTTTGGAGCTTTAATGTTTTCCATATAGTTTCCTTAAGTTTTCTTTAAAATCTTCTTTTCACTGCATGACTCCCTGTCTGAATATTGGTGAGGCTGTGAGCCAGCCATCAGAGGAAATTACAGTCGTAGGAAACTACTTATTTCTCCATGTGACATGCTATGCTTACAGGCTTCACGACCGCTTGGGAGCCAGCACTAGTAGGCTCACATTGCCCAGGGCAGATTCTCCTGTGGTCCCATCCATCCCTCTCCACCCAACCACCGGCTCCTGCCCAAATACCCTGCCTGCAGATACCCTCACACCCCCTTCTCCCTCTCCACCCAACCACCCGCTCCTGCCCAAATACCCTGCCTGCAGATACCCTCACACCCCCTTCTCCAGCTTCTGGCTATGCTCCTCTATCTTCTCCTGTCCCTTCTTATCCCCCCCGTCCACTCCCTGCTTTCCTAATTCCCAGTCCTGGAAACTCATCCTCTCGGTTTCCTTTCCCTCAGCACTAAGCCCATGTAACTTGCACTGAGACCAGCTGTTCTTTCCCGTGTGTTTGTCAGGCACCAATAGGCTAAAGATTAATTAAGATTACAGGAGAGTCTTCCTTCTTTTGGTTTTGTTGCCAAAGGAGCCCCTGGAAATCAGGAGGCACAGCTACAGTAAGACAGGTAGGATTTTTCTTCTGTAACATGAGCAAAACAGTACAATTACATCTTTAGACAGGTAAAATAATTTTAAGTGGAGCCCCTTGACAGAAGTTTAGCCTGAGAAACAGCTGGCATGAAAACGTCAATCAACACTTTTTAAATTTGGCAGTTATAAACAATGAAAATGAAGTCTTTCACTGATAAGGCAACATTAGGAATAAGTGTTACTATACGCACCAACAAAAACTGTCTAGTTAAGCTTTTTTATTGAGATGTGTGAACCCAAACATGAGGACACCACTTGAATGTATAGATGGAAGACAAATTGTTGACCAGCACCCCAACAGAATAATTTGCACTTAATAAAAAATAGTGACTTACTGGGAGACACATCAGGAATACCAAAGCAAATGCTTTAAAAAAAAAAAGAACAGAAAATACTTTCTTCCTCCACCCCCTTATATTGACTATGGTCTGTATTTTCAGCTAAAGAAGAATATAAGAGGAACATAATTGCTAGGCAAAAAGAACAGAACAAAAGGACTAAGAAAGGAAAGTGTGGGGATTAAATATGTCTTAAATTTCAATTTTGGTAAACTGGCATTGAAGATGAGGCAGTAACGTTTTTTGGTGTCTAGTACCAGTTCTGGCGACGTTTCGAGGCAGTGGAGCAGGAGCTGCCCTGAGGCCTCGCGTGGGGCCGTGTCCGTTCCCGTAGCGCTGCAGAGCGTCCCCACGTTGTCAAGAATCAGCAAAAACGGGAAGGTGGGAGCAAAACAAATACGCAAGCTGTGTTAAACTTCTGGGGGTTCTTTGACCACTAGAATTACCACAGAAACGACCACTAGAATGACCACATAAATTTCGACCACATAAATTTCAACCACATAAATGTTTAGGAGAAAAAAAAAATGACGTTTCTTTATTTCCCCTCTTCTAAAACTGAGTACAAAATGGTACCGCTGCCGCAGGGCCAGCCCAGCCTGAAGAGCCATCCGCAGGCCTGGAAGTGGGAACCACCTTGGGGGGGGAACCGCGAGCAGCAGCTGGACGAGGAGGACAGGCT
This sequence comes from Mycteria americana, assembly GCF_035582795.1. Classification (NCBI taxonomy): domain Eukaryota; kingdom Metazoa; phylum Chordata; class Aves; order Ciconiiformes; family Ciconiidae; genus Mycteria; species Mycteria americana. The sequence continues at coordinate 135,530,263 of NC_134365.1, forward strand.
TGTGCCTTCCTCCAGCACCATCGACTCAACCCAGGCGGCGCGTGGCTGCAAACAGCGCACGCAACCGCCTGGATGGAAAAATCTGGAAAAACCTGGAAAAAAACGGCAGGGCCTCCCGGAAGGCCAGAGGGCACGCTGTTTGACTCTCCGAGATAAACCGATTCAACGTACCCACTCACCAATGCACAGGCTCGGCCGCGCTGCCTCCCCGGACGGAGCGCAGACCCACGGCGCAAGGTGACAGGCGGGCGGTGCGGCGGGGCCGGTGGGCCGCACACAGGGCACTGGGCCAGGCCTCCCCTGCCGGCAGGACCCCGCTGCCCTGCGGCCAGGCCAGGCCAGGCCCTCCCCGTCCCGCCGGCCGAGGTGCCGCGCTCCCCGGCGCAGCTGCCGCGGGGCGGCGGGGGTGCACCGGGGGCCAGGGTGGGGCGAGGCTCTACCGAGTGACTACCGGCGGGACCCCCCACGCCCTCAGCGCTGCGGGGCGGGGCAGCACCTGGCGACGCGGGAGCCGCCCCCGCCCGGCGCAGGCGGCACCGGGCGAGGAGCCGCCGCCGAGCGGCACCAGGCTGCCGTCGGCTGCCGTGCCCGGCCCCGCTCTCGGCCCCGCTCCCGCTCCTCCCCGCCCGCCGCGCGGTGTCAGGTGCCGCGGGGCGGGCAGTGCGCCTGTGCGGCGGCCGCTGGGCGCCGCGGAGCGGAGCGGAGCCCCGGCAGTGGCAGCAGGACGCGGCGGTGGCCACCGGCCGAGGAAGATGGCGGAGCCGGGGGCTGCGCGCAGCTACCCGCGGGCGACAGGTAGGGGATGAGTCTGCGGCCCCGCAAGGTGCCGGAGGACGGCGGCTCGCCCGCCCGCCTCCCTCAGCTGCCCCTGGTGCCGTCCCGTGCCCTCCCGCCCCGGGCCGGGGCTGCCGGAGCCCCACGGGGCGGCAGGCGAGGGTCGCTCCCCCGCCTGCCCAGCAGGTGCTGGCCGGCGCGGCGCTGAGGGGGCGGCGGCGGGAGGGTCCGGCCGCCATCTCGGGCCGGGCCTGGGGCCGCCGTGGGGCGCGGAGGGGGGGCGGCCCCGGCCCCGCGCAGGGATGAGGCGGGTTATGCTCGGCGGGGCTGCGGGAGTGCCGGCGCCGGAGGGAGCCGGCGGTTGGCGGCTCCTGGGGGGACGCAGAGCGGGTCTCGACCGAGGCCCCCGGCGTGCCCCTTCCCCCGCCGCCCGGTGCCGCCTTTGTGGTGCGGGAGGTGTTTGCCATGAGGTGGCTTTTGTGCGGCGGGTCGGGCTCGCCAGGCAGCCGCGTGTGCCGCCGCGATTTCCCCGACCGCCGGCGGTGCTGTCGGGGAGGGCGGCAGCTCGGTTTTGCCCCGAAGTGGAGAGCGGGGAGGGAGCGATTTATGAACCTCATTTTCAGCGGTGCCTGGGCCTGCCTGTGCCGGCTGGCCAACCCGGGCAGCAAACTGGTTGAGCTGGTATCGAGCGTGAACGCCTCACTCCGAGCCCTTGCATAGGCACGGCTCCTATTAAGGTCCCTCCTCGTTTCTTGGTGAACATAACTTTTAATTTCTGAGGGTGAAGAGGGTGTGTGTGAGATGTGGTGGAGGCTGCTGCACCGTATGGAGTTGCATGTGGCATGGGATCAAGTCCCCCAGCAGATGTTAGGGCCAAGGCTTGTTGTTGTGACCTTAGCTCTTGGCCTCACGTGTAGGTGTCAGGGTGTGTCTGGCTGCTCTTTCTTCACATGACCTCTCCCCGGTTCGATGTATGAGATGAGTGGTGATTAAGGTATTAGGCAGCTGCTCATTATACTTTTACCTTAATTATCTGATTTGGGGCCTTTGCTTTGTGGATGGCAAACCATCTAAACCTGGGGTGTAAGAGGGAATTAATTTTCCTCTTGTCCTAAGCCACTGTAGTTTCTAAAAGTAGCTTTACAATTGCTTTGGGAGATAAGGAAGTAGTATTATCCCAAATTTACGGAGTGGGAAGATGAATCCAAGTCTTTGACTTCTCTGAGGTAACGCTGTGTGAGGAGCCAAGGAGGGAGCCAGGACTGCCTGTTTGCTGTTCCTCGCCCTCCTTCTGTGCTCAGCAGTCACGGCTCCTGCTGTAAGCTGTTGCGGTTGAGCAGTCAAGCACTTCTAGGTCTTGGGTCTCCATTTTTTCATGTTTGACATGGAAGAGAAGGGATAAAAGCAATTAATGCTCAGAATTTATATTTGTGACTTTTTTTTTCCCCTCCTCTCTGAAGTGTAAGGAAGTCTGCCCAATATTCAGTTGCATTCTTCCCAGGCTTTTTTTCTTCTTATGTTTTCCTACTTTATACTTTCTAACTTCAGAGGCATATGTTGCAAAAAAGCTTCGCTTATTATGTAGACCAGGACATGGTTTATTTTTCACCCTGTATGAGATTGGGAGTCCATAGAAAAGGCAGCATGTGGTGTAATTAAAGATGATATCAAATGGGTCATGTGTTGTAGAGCATGGACAAGCACAGACAGATGTAATCACTTGTGGTCAAGCATCAACATTTGAACACTAATGCCCAAGCACGGCACTATAGAGTGGTCTCAGCCAAATCTGTTATTTTATTTGATTTGGCTGATTAGAAGAGAATATACGATGTGGTGTAAAAGATTGTCTGTACATTTGTGGTGTGTTTTCAAGATAGCAGCGTGGATAGGATTTGGATCTGTTGCAGCAGAGAATGAGGCTTTTTTTTCTGGGACCCAATTTACTACTTTTGCAGCAATTGCAACAGCTACCAACACAAATCATTAACAGGGATGTGGAACTGATGTTCTCTTAATTCATGTGTTTGTATGTACATCTTGGTCCTGGAGTCCTCATCTTGTTCATAGCGATAGGAAGAATCTTACCTCCGTGTCCCAAAGTGAAGTGCTTCTTCCCACTGTGTTGCCCCAAGAAGGGGTGCTGCCCCAGCAACGGGCTGCCGCCACCGTCTGCCTTCCCAAATGTGGTAGTTCTCTGGTAGCATCCGAGTTTTGATCTCTAGGGTCCTCCAATGCTGAGGGTATTGCTAGGATGGCAGTGAAAGTGAGGTGCCAGATTTAGCGTGCACATCACTTCAGACTGTCTGCCCAGATAAAGCTGTAACATACGAGTCTGCAATAAGGGAAGGTATTTGCATCTCCTGACTACTAGGGAAGAGACTATCTCTCAAGGGTTTATAAGTCTGCAAAAAGGAGCAAAATTCTGTGGCACAAGCAAATAATATTTGCAGAGCTCAAGTGTTTCCCTTTGCCAAAAATCAAAGGCATGTGACAAACAATAGAGATGCTACAGCCTGAGAAGACATCGCAGGAATCTTTTTGTCAGGGAGAGCGTTAGGTGACCAAAATGTAGGTGTTCTTGCTGCTGCCATCTGTAGTAATGGTAATGACTAAAAGCATTTGAAGGACAAGCTGCTCAGTATTGAATCTCTCACCTTCCCTTTTGCTGCCCGGTGAAATTTGCTTAACATATGTTCTGAGAGATTGAAATACTGAACACTTTGGTTTTCAGAGCAAAATACGTTTTTTCTTTTTCTAGAGAAGTTGGTCAGCCCTAAAAGGATTTAAGAAAAAATTATGTGTTGTGCCAACTTAGACTGTATATCACAAAAACAGTTTGTGTGAAAGCAATTCATGTGTGTATTTCTTTAAAAATACTGTGTGGGTTTTTCTTCTTGATAGCAGTGCTTTTCCAACTGATTTGTTACCAGCCAAAATGATTTAAAGAAAGTATACTTATACTATTTTTGTACTATATTATTTTCTCTCATATATGGACATTCAAGGTTGTTTATCCCCAAGGTTAATTAATGTGCTGCCTTTCATGTGATGTTAACATTTGCAAGTATTGGTTTTAGTTCAGCGCAGTTTAATACACTACACCCTCTCAAGGTTATTTTTTTACAATTTAAAATATTGTAACACTGACAGACTTTGCCTCTGTCCTGTCATAAAAAAAAGTCAGATCCCTTTCCAACTAAGTTTCATTAAATTGCAGTGAAGGAAAATATCTTGCCTTTGGATTCCAAGACTGCAGAAATAAAAGGAAGGTATATTGCTTGAAATGCTCATGTTAGGGAAGTGAAGCATCTGAAGACTTCAGTGTTTGTAAGATGTTGTGTAGTGTCACATACCTCCATTTGCTTTGGTGGCTGGCATATCCATAGCAGTTGGAAAGGCATCAGGGATGCTTTTTTTTTTTAATATTAAGTAATTATTTCTAGACATGCTAATTGAAGGAGCATGTACATATTTAATGTAAATGAAACTATATATCCTGCATGTTGGTATTGTATGAAGATTTATGTAGTAAGGCTTTTTTAATCTCATGAATAAATAAAATACAATTATAACTTTCTTGGTTATCGTTCTTTTAATGTGTGCAGAGCAAAACCGACAGGGGAAATGCTTCTAAAATCTTATTCATATCTGTCATTCACTTACAAATGCATTTTAAGACTACAGAAAAGTAAGAGCAAGGCTTTTAATTCTGTTTAATTCTGGACTGTTCATGTGATTACAAAAAAAAAAAAATCTTATTTCCTTCTTGTGTGTTGTTTCACCTCTGCTAGAAGGTCCCAGTGTCCATATTGCTGAGTAGCTTGTTTGCCTTTTCTCTGTTACACTTATCTTGACCACTCCTCTTGAAATCTGGTTTTTGCACCAACTCTCTGACAGGGCATTGCAGTTTTCAGCCCTTCATTTACAACTGGCTCAAGTTGTTGAGCAGATCCTAGAAGCAGTTAATTCTCAGTTTAAGTTCTGTATCCACTTCTGTGCTGTTTGTTTTTTAAAGTGGTGTTTGTATAGAATTTTTATAAATAACTGGACCGTTCATGTTGGGGGGAAATAGAGCTGATCAGGAAACTAATGCAATTATGGGAATGCTAACTGCATTGAGTAACAACCAACTCAAGTTCTCTCCTCCCTGTTTCCATCTTCCTCTTTTAATTGTCTCTCACAGTTGTTCTCAGCCTGACAGCTTCAGGTTTTGTGAGGTCTGTGTATCTTTTAGGTCCTGTTTGATATAGTTACCTTTCAGGTGATGTATGTGTGACAGGTTATATACTCAGCTCTCGGTGTACTGTGGTACAGTGACTCGGGTCAGTAAGTATGTTAAATACACTTGCGTTACACACCCAAATTTAACTTTCCTGGGAATCTTTCCTACTGGCTGAGATGGAAAACCTGGATAATACGCCTAAATAATGGAAGGAGTAGTAATGCTGTAACTTAGCCAAGGTAATTGCAGTAATCAAAAGCAAAGTTCTTTCAGTACTGCAACAGGGTTTTTTTGAGCTGCATGGTTTGTGACGTTTAGATAATTTCGGAGTTCTTTTGCTGTGATTGCCTTGTGTTTGGTATTTCCATCACAACTTGATGTATTTCTGTGGTTGGAGGTAGTGCATGTAAGAACGTGGTATGTGTTAGTTTTCCCATTATACTTGTGTTCAAGCAGCTTGCCCAGTGAACTAGTGCCACTTAAGTCATATAGTGGTCTGCCGATCAAATGGACAAAAAAAGTGACTTGAAATCTTGGCTAACCACAGAGATATTTTACAGCATAGTATTACCCTGGACTGACTATAGGTAGGATATTTAGAAATACCTTTCACTGTGTTTTATCTCCACAATGATGATGTGTGGAGGTGTAAAGATAAGAGGTAAGTGGGTTTCACACAGTGGAAATCTATCTAACCGTTAAAATGAAAAAAAAAAATTGAAAGAAACTCGAGATTATTGTTATGTTGTTTAAAATACTGTAACACATCTGCCAGACTTTGTGTCTGTCATTCAAATAATTCACTTTTTTTTCCACTTTTCTTCACTCCTATCATGAAACTATCAAGATCCTAAAACCCTACCACCCAGCACACTCTCCGCAGGTCTGAATGTTGTAAGGATCTTAGTAAAGTACTTTTTGTTGCAGTTAAATAGTAACCAAAAGTTTCATATAGAATTACTTTTGCTTTTGAATTGTCTTGTGTGTCATGTGTATATATGTATACATAATGCATATACATTTCAGGCTTTCTGCAAATGTAATGAATTAATATATTAAAATGCCTGTTGGTCACATCTTAGTTTTCTTCTTCATTTTCTTTCTGTTAACTCTTAAGTGAATTATCCACAGTAGTTAAACTGTTCCTTAACTATTTAATATCTGTCTCCTCTGCAATACGAAGTCTTGTGAAGTATGCGCTTGTCTTCATTTACTGTATTATTTGTCTATATCATTTTTGCTTACTGAATGCCAGATCAAACTGTGGAAATGTTTTGCCCTAAATTCTGGGACATCAGTGTCTCTCTTGCACTTCAATATCTGGAGGTTTTTGCTACTGCTTTCATGTGTCTGTGTCTGTTTTCCTTTGATCAAGAGGAAGCTGATCATTCTTGTGGTATTAAGATGCTGCAGACAAACGTCTACTTTGCCGAGATTTCTGTGATCTTGGCATAAACTTCAGTTACGTAGCAGGTAGGCACCTCTTTGCTTTTTAGCCACTTGTCAGTGAGAATGCCCAAAGCAGTGATGACTAGAAGAAGTATTCCTCATGTTGTGCAGGGTTTGCACAGTTGCATTGTGGTAGCTGTTTGCTTAGAAGTTACTTTGCTTTAAACTGTGTGTTCCTCAGTGCGCCAAAGTTTGTTCTTTCACTGTGGTTTCATGTTATTTTTCTTGGCATAAATAAAGGTGCCAGTAGCAAACTTCTCTTATTAATGCCTCACTTTTGTTAAGTTAATTCCTTTACAATATGGAAAGTGCAACTTTTTGTGTTCCAGTGTTATGCATATGTGCTTTTATTGATTGGGATAATTTGAGAAACATAGTGTTGAGCTGAATTTCTTGTAGCAATTTAACAGAAGAGATTGTTTCCCGTGCATCTTATAATATTTAACTTTTTTGAACTTTCTGTTTTCCATTACAAGAGTAAATGCATGTTTGGTGCGGTCTTGGGCATTCATATCCTTTTTCTGGTGTGCAAAAAATCTGGAAACTCTCCTTTTTCTGTACTTTGATTACAGAAATAGATTAAATTGTTCAAGCTTTTGAAGTCAACCCCTTCACTAATAATTATATCTGATGTTCTGTAAAGTCATTCCTGTGTGCTTTCATTTTCCTTCCAAGAGGACCAGTCCACTGAATATGTTTTAACTTGGGTAGATACGGTGGGCATTTTAGTCTGAGATGCCTTCTGAGCTGGTCCTTCATGCCAGAGCTGGCTGCCTGTTGGTCCCATGTGCACATTGATGCATCTGCTTGCACAAAAAGAGAAATGGATTTTATGCCTTATAACCTTAGCATCATCATTGCTGCATTGTGCATCCAACATTAAACAACCATTTTAGAAGAAGAAAGTATATAAAGCTTCATAAGTCTACTTTCCTTTGAGTAATTTCTTTTAGATATTCATTTTTCCTAGTAGTGATTTTAATAAATAACACGAGGCTCTAGAATTTATCACTTCTACCCGAGGCTTTGATAGGATGGAAAAGGATGTGTTGGATAAAAATACATGATACCATGTATCAGTTTGTGGATGCCACTGTAAAAGCATCTCAAAAAATCTTCAAGAAAATAGTAGTAACACTAGTATATCTGATTGTTTTGTCTGTTTTAATGCCAGATGCTGGAGGACATATTGTGGTTTTGTTTCAATTAGGTAGGATCTGGAAGTATGCCTTACTTGGTTTAATCCATATGAATTACCAAATTACTTGTCTCATGCCAAGCAGAAGCTAGCAGAGCTCTTCTTTATTTCAGCAAAACATGCATGCAAATACTGCTAGTTTGCAATTACTTTTGGTTGTAGGCGTGGTGGAATACTGAAATTCTTAATGTGGCTTTCATAAAAAAAAAAAAGATCCAAATTTTCCTAAGGTGGTGCGGCATGCCTGGGTTTGTTAACTACAGGAACAGTGCTGACGGGCTCTTACCCTGCTCAGCGAGGGAGAGCACCGCTGCTTTTTCACCTGAGTAGTAAATCAGTGATAGTTTGAAGAATACCCCAGTCTGAATAAACTAGCCTTGATTATTTAGTTAGAATGAACTTCAAATATGTAATTATACTGTAAGTAAAATAAACCTCACTTTGAAAAAACTCCAGTCATATGAAACAAAAATATTTTCTATACTGCTAAGGTGGCCATGTGGCAAATTGCACAAGAAAGGCCTTTCCTTTTGTCCCAGAAGGGAAAATAAGACAATACTGCAGTGTTTACCCACACATTGTTACTGTGATTTTACATATTTTAAGTAAGGGTTTCTAATTTCCCTTCCCTCAGGAGGGTGGTATCAACTAATCTGGTTCAGCTGGACAGACAAGAGACTTGCTGGGGTGAGGTGGGAGGAGATCCTCATGATGGGATAGCCTGATAGAGTGTGCTTGTTGCCAGCTGAAGAGAAACTTTTGCCATTGGCATTGGATCTGCTTTGGGAAGTGCTTTCATTCTCTCATCACTGGCAACTCACCTGCTCTCGCCAGTAGTTTTCATTCCCTCATTTGTGTTGAACGTGGCATCCATGTGTGTGTTTGTATAGACCCACTCTGCATCAGGGGAAAGAGATGTCAGGGAGAGGACTGGAAACATGCTGTTGAGGCTCTTAAAATGCTGATAAAAAATAAGCCAATTATGGCTTCCAAAATAAATGATGGATGGACTGGTTCTTCTTTCCCTGTCCTAAAGGGAAGAAGGAGTAGGACTTTACTTCTATCCTTAGTTTCTTGACTTTTAGTACTGTGCTTCAGCCACAGGGCATCTTTTCCCCATAAGCTTAATGGTCTATTAATAGATGTAAGTATTTCCATTATGTTTCCTGTGTTTAGTAGTGCTAAGTGCTGTGGTTGTAAGTAAACATGGCAATTTTAAACAGTCAAAGGAAGTGGTTTAATGGTGCAGTGAAATAAATGGGTGACCTTCCTTTGGCATAAATGGGTTTTTGATGAGGTTCTGGATGAGTATGCTGGATGCAGGGTTGTGGTCCAGGATGTGTTTCATGGCTCTTTGAGGCTGGGTGATGGCACTGAATGAAAATGTTTGAGTGATGCATAGGGGAGAGATTGTTTAGAGAAAGTGTTCTGCAGAAAGGTTGGATTTTTGTAGCATTATCAAGTTATGGAACTGAAAGAAAACCTGAAACAGAAATAACTGCATAGATTATTTGAGACATTTACAGATAACAGAAAGAGTTTGGGTTTTGAGGCATTTACAGATAACAGGAAGAGTTTGTTTTTCTTATAATCTTATAATACTTCTTATAATCTAAGGGTAGTTTTGCGTATTCCCCCCCTTGCTGTATGTTTTTCCTGGTTTGGGTTGTTTTTTTTTTCCCCTCTGAAGTTTTGTAATCTCTGTTCTTATACCTTAGTCACTACCTGTATCCAGTCTTCCTTTAAGTCTCATACTGCCAAAGGGTGTCTTAAAAAGAAGAGGTAGCCTGTCCTTGAATCTTAATATATTTAATCTGTGATGAAGTTGCTGAAATGATGCGTGAATGGAACTGAAAGTCATGTTACACAGTACAAGCACATCCACTTTCAAATCCAGTTTTTGTCATGACTGGTCTGTTTGTAATGCTGAAGACAAACTGAAGACTGTAAAGGAAGTCTTCATGCAACCAAGGTTCCTGGTGATGAATGCTCTCTAAAGCATAGTGACAAGCTTACAGGCCATGTAGCAACTCAAAAGGTGTTTAAAATAGCACAGTAATGCCCCTGGAAGACCACTGAATTCTCTGTTGATGTAAAACCCCTGCAATACATAGATCTTCTGTTGCCTGCTTGCTGATAATGGTGCTATCGATAAACTGACATCCTTTGTCATAACTAGGTTAACTCTTGAATTTTTATAAGATGGCTTTTATTTTTCTCTCTAATGGTGTTTTCTTCCTTCTCTATTATCTACTCACCCCTGCCAACGAGGCCTTAAGGATGGCCACTTTAGTCAGAGCAACAGTATCTCCTTCACTGCTCTGTCTTCCCTGGTGGCTAGAAGAAGGCATTGAGGGTAGGGTGTAAGATCACAGCAAGCATACAGTATGCTTCCTAGTGTCCCACAAATTACAGTTCCAGGAGCTAGAGATGTATCCAGAAGACTTGGATACATCTTACATCATACATATACATATTGCCATGCTCTGGCCTGCTCCTCACTCCAGCTTTGTAATTGCACTCAATGCAGTAATTAATTCTTGTGCTCCAGCAGAGCTCACCCCATTCCATCCAGCCTTGGGAGCGGAGGGAGAGAAAAGCATGATGCCAAGGAGGAGGCTGGGCCCATCAGATGGGCTCTGGCAGGAATCTCACCAGCCCACCTGCCTTCTGCAGTGGGAGCCCAGAGGGCTAAAGTAGCTTTTAAATTTTTCTTGTGTTAGCTGCAGGGGAGGCAAGGAGACTGGGAAGAGGAAAAAGGTGGAAAGGAAAAGAAAATGCATTCCATGCTATTTAACCTCTGCTTCAGGCATTACTCTTCAGAAATGGAGAATCACCATATCAAAGAGCTCTTTGAAAATCAAAGGTAACAAAAAAACCAAATAGGCTGAGGAGTGTTTTCCTAGTCTTCACAGCAGCTATCTGTTAACACGTGTTGCAGTATGATATACTTCCTTAAGTTATAGACTTGGAGAAGTAGAGGGGCAGAAGTCCTCAAGATGGTTTTCTAATGGGTATTTTACACTGAAAAGAATCCAGATATCTCCTGGAGATGCACGCATCTTGAGAAACTCTTATCAAAACTTCTATGATATAAGGCAGCACTTGGAAGATGTTATTTTTGTATTCTGACTTTCAGTCCCGATGGCCGAGAACTGCTGGAGCTGATTCTGAGAAGCAGCATTTCAGGCTGATTATATTGTACAGTCCTTCATAAAATTGGACAGCTGAAAATCCCAAGAAAGAAAACTGTTAAAAGAATAGGGAATAACTGTTCAGCAGCTAAAAGCTAGCTTTAACCCCAACTAGATTTGAATGCATTCAGCCCCCCCTTTTTGTTTCCAACTATATAACGTAGTCCATTACTTCATGCCTTGCCAGAATAAAGCCAATTTGTTCTTCTTAAGTGTCATTTGGTAAAAAGGTGGTTTCAGCATTGTCTGGCAGATGCTACGTACTCTCTTTAGGGAACAGTGAAATAAAAAGATATATGTATTTATGTGTAGGTAGAGCTTGAGTGACAACCATTGAGTATACAGTTTGGGGTCTTTGGGAATTGAATTTGATGTAGTTTACACAAACTTGTAAGGGATGATGGTGTCAGGTTTGTAGAGAGAAAACCTTTCAGTGTGCATCAGCTAGCACTGCTTTGATAAGGTGGTGCGGGGTTTGGCTCCTAGTTCTGGATTTACCCAAGCGCATTATATGGAAGTAATTTGCCCCTGAGTTTTCAAATGTTTCATCAAGCACAAGAATCTCTTCATCTTCTGGTGGTAGCTGACTTTCTCCTTTTGGTTCAGAAATGTTCAGTGCATCAGTAAAAAGGTACTAAAAGCAAAGACAAATATTTCTTTCTTACAGTTAGATATTCCTTGCCTATGGACAGAAACAACACCAAAATGTTTGCTTGCTTGTTTGGGAGACCTTCATTTCAAATACTATTTGTGTTCTCATGTAAGAAGTTTGGATGCTGAATTTTCTACTGGTTTTATGGGGGGTTTTTTGGTAGCATTAATCCTTCGCAGTGAGGTAGAGAAGGTGGGTATAGTTGGCTGTTTGTGTCAGTGTACCTGTAATTTTCTTTGTCCCACTGCCTGCTACCCCAGGTGAATCCATTCCCCTTGCTGCTGTCAGTTCAGGCATAGAGGAAGGCCACCCTTCTTGTGTGTGCATAGACCTGCTCTTCCTTTTTCCAAGCTTTCCTCTTACGTGCACAGGAGGGGATATGACTTTTGCTGCAACTCTGACTCCTCCTCTTCCCTTCCAAAAGATTTACTGGCTTCTGTTACTTAAGCCAACTCAACCTACTCATCCCTCTCCTCTTTTCACTTGCTGTGGGTATGCAGGTTTTTCAAGCCCTGACTATCTTTTGATTTGTATCTACGTGTGAAACCATTCTGGAAGAGTGCGGGATTCCTGTACAAGTGCTGACTTTCAGCCTGGATGCGTGGTGATACGGGGTTCTGCATACAGCAGAACTACTTTCTGTTGCCTATCAAACAAAAGCCTTTTCTTGTACAGGTGTGTCCTGAACTTTGATCTGACCACAGTTAGTCTGTGTCTAATCAGTCCTGGCAAAAGGAGCTCCGTAGTCAGCTGCCTTCTGCTGAGAACGCTACATCTGATGAACATATCTTTCCAGTGAGGCAAGGTTTGTGGACAGATAACCTCTTTTTATTAGACCAACCAATTATAGTCCAAACAAGCAAGCTTGCTTGCCAGTCAATCGGGAGAAGAAGCAACTGCATCCTGGTTCATGACACATGGAAGTGGAGAGGAGAAAAGAACAGGAGAAGTGAATGCAGGAGCCTTAAGGCTCCCTTGGCAGCAGTGAGTTCCTACTCTTACAGAGGCATGGGATGTTGTGACCCAGCCTTTCATATTGGGACACAGCACCTGTGATCTTTTACTTTGCTATAGGTGTGCTGCTGTATGGCAGCTGCCACTCAGAGTGGTTCTGTTCAACTTGGTGCAGGTTCTAGATAAGTGCTAGTCAAGAGGGAGGGAATAAAAGTTCAGATGTCTAATTTACTTTGAAAAATATTCCAGCGTGGTTTCTGGATTTGCAGGGTGAATGTTGCTATTACATTTCAAGAAGTATTGACTAGATGAAGTTAGACAAATCTCTTGGGATATAGAACAAAGTGTGGAATAAAAAACTGCTGCTGTTCTAGTATTACCATTGATGGATTTTGGTTTTTTGTGCTTATGTCCGAAACTACTGCAGTTCTTGTTCACTCTTCCCTAATGTAGCAACCCTGATCAGTAGGTTTATTAACTAAAGTTGTGATGGTGGAATTCCAGATTAGCAAAGGAAAGTAGAACTGGTATAAAAAAAAATTAAAAAAATAAAACTTTTGACATATCTTTCTTGTCAGTATGTTTTGGTCCAGTATACATACTTCCATGATTTTTAAAAGTAACTAAACCAAGAGAGAATCACTGACAAGTAGCATTCTTGTATGCAGTTTTCAGATTTCTTGTTGTAAATGCTGCAGCTAGCATATTTTTGAATGCACTCTCTCTCAATAATTGCTAAATATTTATCAATTTCACATCCAGTAAGTACATTTAAGTAGGCAAGACTCTTGTTTTATATACTGCAGTTGATTTGTTACCTAGGTTTTTCACCTGTTTGCACTGTATAGTGAATGAAGAGATAAATGACACTACTGGTTAGCATCGATGAAAAACGTGATAAGGTCTCCACTTTCCTTGCTTTGAGAGCTTCCTTTGTCAAGGAAAAATGTCAGATGCAAGCTTGCTGACTTCCTGGAAAAACTAAAAATGTCAGCCATAACGCTGTTAGCAAGTGTTGGATTTTTCATTCTGAATGTGGTGGGATTGATGGCACCAGACTGCAGGCACATCTGGAGCTAAACTGCAGCAGCCAAGCATGTTGCTGTGGCTCTTTTTGCATGGACTCTGCTGGTATAGGCTTCTACCATTTCTTTAGTAGAAAGGAATTTAACAGTGTCGAGTGTATTGTATCACTAAAGCAGTAGCAGCTTTGCTGTTTTTCTGTAAGATTTTTATGGAGGATTTTAGGGTTAGGAGAGCATAGAAGAGATCCTGCTGCCACCTACAGCATCACCAAATATCAGATCTATTCCTAGCACATACATGCTGTCCTTCAGTGTTTCAGGATTTAAGTTACTAAGATCGTTAGGAATATGTAATAGTTACCTGAAGAAACACCTTTTCTCTTGCTTAGCTGAGCTGTGCTTCTTGTTGGGACCCATAACTGGAACCCACTGTCAGGGCCTTACATGCCAGAGGGCAAATTTTTTCAGCACATTTGAAGGGAAGGGAATATATGAGGCCATGTGCAACTGCTTAGTTCAGATAGAGCTTTCAGAATAATTATAAAACTGTTCTTGATATTTAGCCTCGTTTTATTCCTCTTGATGAAAAGTTCAGGGCAGTGTAAATAAAGAGGGGAAAAATTAAGGTCCTGTTTTGAGTGTTGTATAAAATATCCTTGAAGTTTTTTGCCTTTGAAAATAGTATATATTTTCATCTCCTATGCAGATTGCCTGCTAAGTATAGAGAAGTAGCAGCTCTTTTAACACTTTGCTTGTAGCATGAGGGCACGTGTTTTATTAAAATGGTTGGCAGAACAGCAAATTGCAGACAGAAGGAGTGAAGTTTTTTGTGTACAGCACAGACACATGTAGGAGATGGAAAGTTAATCCGAGCGGATACAGTAAGCTATTGAGAGAGGTGGAGATTTCCCTTACTACTTTCATGTCTCATCTTTTAAAATATAGCTAGCTGAAAGGTGTGTAGTAGTTTCAGTAGACTGACAGGGTGAGAGTAGTAGACAAATGCGTGTGGGGAGGGGAGGTCTGCAAAAGCATTTTAAATTGTGTCCTCGTACATGTGTGGAGGCAGGGGGTAGACTACAGAGAGGTATATGTTGCCAGGGATAGTGCAAACAGTCCACTTTATTTTAGAAAGAGTTGGAAGTAATGGGTATGAAACTGTACTTTTTTTTTTGAGAAGCTCTAGAAGGAACATAAAGCTGAAGGTGTTTGCCTCCCTTGGAGTCCTGATTGCTTAGGGAAGGTAATAAGGGAAGAAACTTTAACCGCAGCAAAGGCGCATCTTGGGCTTGATTTCAGGGAGGTGAGGAGATGGGGTGTGTACAGTTAAAAGCTGGGATACTGAGCATCCATGTCTTGTGGATGGGCCTTATGTTGGGGAGACAGTATAAACAGCTGTGAGGCAGCATGGGGTTAACCTCGACTTGTTGAAATCATGGAAAGCTTTCCGTTTCAAAAAATATTAGTGTTCTTTTTATGCCTGTGTTAACACTACTTTACCATAAGTCTTAAATGATGACCAACGCAAACCACTGTTGAGGTAGCGTGCACAGCGTTGACAGCTTTGATGTCAGTAGTGAGAAAGGAATCCATTCACTCTTCATTTTTCTGGAGGAGCTTTTAGGTTCTTCTGAAAACAGACAAACACGATCTCTGCTTCAGATATACATGGGCAAGTTCTGGCAAATTGTTCAGTGATTTTTCTGTGCAGCTGCCTGTTCTCTGAAGAACAGTGTCAGTGAGGGGAAAATGGAGGGAAGCTCATGCTGATATTTTGTTATGGGGGAACTACAGAAATGGGAATGCTTATTTACACGTAGCATGTTCTTTTGTGTAGCTGATGCTACCAAGACATGACTGTAGTTACATATATGTAACCAATAATGAGCAATTGGTATTGTTTTCCCTAAGCCTTCTCATGATGCATTGATTTTTTTTTCTCCCAGCTTGAGTACTCTACTGTAAAAAATTGTTATTAGTTGAAGTCACTAACTTGTGACATTTGCTCTGATTTCCCTTTCTACTTAGCTTAGTGAGGTTTGAGTTTTGCAAGGAAGATACATTTGCTAATCAGTGACTGACTTGATCCCCTAGAAGGATATACAGCTTTTCAAATAGCTTGAATTAAAAAAAAAAAAGGGGGGGGGGGGAGGAGAGAGGAAGACATTGGAAAGCAGGTGGGTGTGTTGTGTTGTTTTGTTTTTAGAGATGTTGACTTAAAAGCAAGAATGGAGTTAATCATTTTAGTGTCAAAGCTCTGAAAAATCATGGAGGAATAAACAAGCAGTGAATCTGTTAACATTTTGTACTGCATTATTTAGCATGCTTCTTGCAACAAGATTAAGAATATATGTGTGCATGTGTAATTACTTTTTTAAGATAATGTGATACCATGGGTGAAGCATGGAACTATAACCTGAATTACTCACATCTTAATCTCACCTCTGTGCCATTTCTGTATCTATCCTCTCTCCTTTCCCCAACTGTTGCAAAAACAGCTTTTGCTGTTGGTATTAACATTTTTATAATGCTTTTAAAAGGCTGATACAATGTATTGACTAAGACAGGTATAGATTGTTCATTTGGATAGATTAATACAATTTTTTCTTGCCTCAGAAGTTTGTCTCTGTGGTCAGGAGGATAGAATTTCTTTTATGAACAGCTATAGTTTGCATGGGAGAAATCTTGAGGAAGCTATTTTTGAGCAATATGTCTTAATCTACTTATGTCAAGTGTAAAATGAAGGCCAAAGAGAAGATGGTGAGAAGAGGGCATTCCTGTTCCTTGTTTTTAACATCTGTGAGTGACAAAAGACTTGGTGTAACATCCACTCTCAACTACAGTTTTTGCAAGTTCTTTCATTTTTAACAGATCTTGCATCCTATTATTTAGTTTAATATGAAGTGTGCGTGTGTCTATGTAGAGTAGAGAAAATAATCCTAGAACCACCTGGGCATGGACATACTTAACTCTGAATAGTGCAGAATGTGGGAATTCTCTTCCTCTAATGAAATAGCTTTTTTCTCCAGCTGTTTCTACCATTCCTAATGATTTACTCATCAAAACGTATCACTGCTGGTATTTCTCTTACAGAAGGGGATTTTGCACCCCAGGCACTTGGCTAAAATTGAGCAAACCCATGCTTAATAAAGAATGACATACATTAATTAAAGAATAAACAGGGTCCATATATATTCTTATTCTGTGAAGAAATGTCATTATATTAGAGACCAACTCATTGATTTTCCTCATGGTCCTGTTACATATTTATTTATAAGTGTGGAAACATAAGGGGTTTGCGTATTGATTTTTATCTTTACTCAGATCTCTGCTTTTATGAAAGAATTTTTTAAAAGGAGCATCCTCCTCCTGTTAGATGATCCTGGAAAAAATCAATGTATGAGGTTGCATACTGGAATGTCTACTAGATGTGTGGACTTAGAATTCTTTCGTCCTGCATGTAAACAGAAAGAAAAATGCAGTTCAGTAAGGTTATTTCTTTATTCTCACTGTTTGTTATTCTTCATCCTCTGGTAACCGATTCAATTTTTGCAGGTTTTGTGCATATATATATATATATTATATGCATATATATATATATATATATATATATATAAAAGAATTATTTGGAAGTGTCCTGTATTTACTTATACTTCTACATAGAATTCTTTTACACCTAGTCACAGGAAGAAAATAGCATGTATCCCTTTGGTTCAGTGGGATTTATTGTCGTGATGGGAAAAAGGATAATGGGATTAAGATTAAAAAAAGGTCGAGCATTTTGTTAGCATTACTGCACTGCCCTTGTTTCCTAGTGACCTTTCTCAAGCATCGCTCTTGCTGTGCTTTCATTAAACTATGAAAACTCCGAGCTCTCCTCGGGTTTATTTCTTATCTCTGAGGTTAACAGAGCGCAAGTGCTGTCTATTTCACGCTGCTCTGAGCATTCAGCTTTAGCAAGTGCTGAACCTGAAAGTATATATTGGAAAGCTGGTACTATTACTGTGTTAATTTGCTGAAAATAGACTCTTTCCTGGGAAATGGTACCTGCTAATGAGCGTTTACACAGGTTTGTCACAGGCAAAGAAAATGTCGTCAAGTGCAGATTTGTCAGTGTTGTATCAAGAGCTACGTTCTCTTCATCTATTTTAGGCATTCTGCTTCTTAAACGTTTCAGTTTTGATGAAATAGGTTTTGAGGCTATGTTTCATCTCTTTAGCAGTCCAAGAAGGTAATTATGAAAATAAGTGCCTAATGTTTTGTCTCCTTTGCTAAGATGCTTTAACTGGTGGTTTTTTCCATTCTTCTCAAAGCCTTGCTATTCTGTCGTCTCTTTCCCTCAAGGTCTGTTCCTCTGACAGTGAAGGAGTGCTGCCTTCGTTCAGGAACCCAAAGTCTGATGATGCAGGATATAGTTATATATAACGGAACTGAAACATATGATAGTCTAATCTGTTAGAAACTCCGATTTCAGTGTGTTCTTTTAGAAGCCTTTGATCCTTATCTGGAAATTGATCATTAAATGTCCCTTCCCCGAAGGGATCTATGTTCTGCTGCCTAATGTTCTTCCTTTGTCATCAATAAAAATGTAGAGTTTTGAGAATTTTTTTTCCTCAAGTGTTTAAATAAAAACTGCCTGCATTGCCATTACATCTGCAATGTCGTTTTCCAGCTGTTAGTAAGCAAATGAAGACAGGTGGTATTTTGAAAATGCCTGTAGAAAATCCTCCCATCCCCTGTACGCACCCGTAGTGCCTCTGTGGCAGGAGAGTTCACAAATCGCATTACTGTGCACAATTAGGTGCTCTGCAGGAATTCGTCTGACATCTGTCTGTGCTATTGTCTTGGGCTCCTTGTAAGTAGAGTGTAATAGGCACTTCTAAATTCCTCCCGCGGGAGGAGGTGGCAGGTCCTAGAAGTACCCCCTGCTTGCCAGAAAGTGAGAGGGAAGCTGAGAGCTACTACTTCAGAGGTGAGTGGGTGTCTGTTTACTTGGGCAACTGAAGTTAGGATGAATCTCACCCTCCCTGGTACCTTGGAGATGCTGTAGCTGTCCTAATGGAGTGCTCTGTATCTGAGAAAACAATTTGTGAGCCACCATCCACTCTTCATGAGATGCTGACAGCTGTAGCAGTCACTTTAATCCTTGCTGGTCAGGCTTTCAGACATGCTGGAGAGGTGCAGGAGGGCTGGTTACGGCCCCTCCCATACACTGGGTTGAACCTGCTGCCATTGTGCCTGTGGGCAAGAAGCCAGGTGCTGTTTACAAAATGGGTTTGTCAGCCATGTTGCAAAGGTTAAGTGCCAGTCTGCTCTGACGTTTTCCCGTCTGCAGGACTGTGTTGCTACTAGCTAGCAATTCATGAAGCCTCTGCTCAGCCATGGCCTTTCTCAGAAACCTTTCACTAACTTACAAAGATGTAGTCAACAAGACTTTTCCAGTGGCAGCAGTTTGCATCAAGCTTCTGTCTTCCTCAGTATGCCCATGGCTTTCCCTGGTGTTTGATTTGAGATGCCCCATGTAGGCAAGGGAAAGCTGCTCGTGATCTGTGTGACTTGTGCGACAGGGAGCATACGGCCAGGAGGCTGTTGGTTCAGCACCAGTGAGGTGATTGCTGGCAATCACTTCATTTAAATCACTTCTTCATTTAAGAAGGCAGGCAAATTTCATAGGACAGTTTTAATAGATGCATTGATATGTCCTGAAAAAATTTACAGCATGCAGTTACTTCTCTGGTTCTGAAATAGAAGCTTGTTTTAATCATAAATAGTATTACTGCTCCATATATACTGTACGTCACTATAACCTTTGACCACTGTGGTTACAACACGTGCTACTTAAGCAAATAGTGTTTGTGGTGGTGTAGCTTTTGGCAATATAGTAATTGGAAATGTGGGATGGACGTTGTCATGAGAGTTGCCTGTCCCTGTTTTAGAAAGGTCTGTGTAAGGTAAACATATACATGCGTTCCTCTGAAGCCTGTCATTCAGCAAAGCATTTGGGATGAGGTTTGGGGAAAAAAAATATATATAAACTTCTAAAAATCATTAAGCTTCAGGCTTTTGAGTTTTGTTTTGATTATACAACTTGTTGATCCATGTAGGGCAATTTTATTGCTAAACTGCAGGTAGTCATGAGAAGAGTTTGGAGAAAAGAATAATATGTTGCTGGATTAGTAGATGGTATAGGTATATTTAATGAGGACTAAAACTTAACCTACTATATTCTACTTATTGGACTTGGATATCAGGTACATGTTTCCATTGCTTATTATGTGTTTACTGGTGACTGTAGGCTGTGGAGCCCCCTGCTTTGGTGATGAAGCCATAACTGAGTAAGTAGAGAGCGGATTTCTCATTTTGCAAAAGAATGAAGATGAAGGAGGACACTAGGTAGGGTCCCAGATCGGAAGGAGCAGTGGGTGAAGGCTTTCAGATACCTAATTATTTTTTTTGTAGTTGACATCAGGTCTGTAAAACCAGACCCCTTCAGTGCTGTGCAGGAAGCTCTCTGCCTGTAAGCATTCTTTAGCCATACAGACACTGCTTTGGCTTCTGTCAGGAATAACCAGTCTTGCCTCTTGTAAGACAGAAGTTTCAGCTTCAGGAAGCCTTTATATAAGAGCAGCAGTGCAGATAGTGGTTTAGATCTCATTGTACCCCTTCTCCTGCATCCTGCTTTTGTGAGGAGCTGTAGAGTTTGCCCTACTGACACTCCAAAAGTCTGCTTGGATAAATGAAACCTCTTTTTCTGCATCATTTGCCAAATACAGGTAGTATTTAATCTTTGACCAGTTTTTCTGCCATGGCTGCCTTCTGTCATTTTTAATGCCTTATTACTAGTATAACTATAATCACTGTGGGACAGGAACTACCTTTTCTTTCATGCTTCTGACGCACAGTGCAACTCTGAGCCCAATAGTAGAGACTTTGTGCAGTTTTTTTTTCTACAGTAGAAAAGAACATACTTTTTTCCTTTGGGAGGAGACAAAAAAAAAATCTATCAAAATAGTACTTTCTTTGAACCCTTAAAACATGGTTAAACAGCAGAGTAAAGGAGGATATTGGAAATAAAAGAACAAGGGGGAAATAGATCCAAATGAGAACATGGAAGAGAGTATAATCTCTGGAAAGTTAAATATTAAATAATAACATTACAAGACAAATATTTTTGAGGAGAAAGTGGTAAAGGCATAAAAAAAGACAGTGAACACCCCACTGCTTCATACAGACCCTGCCAGACTTTGTGGCAGGTTGCTAAACGGTTCACGTGTGAAAGGAACAGTCAAGAAACATAAGGCTGTATCACTGAAGCTTAATTACTTGCATCAGTATTCTGTATGGAGGAGCTTAAGGGGTGTTTCTTGTCCAAGTCTTTCTTACAATGGAATATAATTTAATCTATTGCTTAAATTATATTTGATGCCAGAGGAAATTAGCCTCAGTACAAAGGCTTAAAAGATCTAGAGAACTGAAGAGTGACAAATCAAAGTTTTCAAGCATAAAACTGAGTAGGCAAAATATGATATACTGGGAAGAGCCATATTGCTTTTTGTAAGGAAATGTATCTTGTAAACCAATTGGACTTCTTGCAAGAGGTCAGCAAATATGCAGGGTGGAGTGATCCAGAGGGAGTATGCTTGGGTTTTCTAAAAGGTATTTTTAGGAACCCTCATCAAAGACCCTAAACATCATGAAAGCTCTTTACTGTCTGGTGAATTCATAATTGATGTGGGGAAATGTGTGAATACTGAGATGGGGTTTTCTGTTGACAAAGTGTTAAGAATAGTCATGTGAAGAGTATTCACTTACTAAACTTTATTAGAAAAATTAGTACCAAGTGACTGAGTAGTACATGGCAGATAAAATTCAGCATCCATCGGTACAAATGTATGTAGGGAGTAATGTCTGTGGGAGGCAAGCGTAAACAGTGAGGTGTTTTGAATTCTCTGGTAACATCGGGGAAGGCGGTCTTGGAGGAGGGCCAGTTTGGACCTGTATGGTGTATCAAATCTGGGGGCGACAGCCTTTCCATGCAGAAAGTCCCAAAGCTGCTTGTCAGGGTGGGCTTGGCCGAGACCCCCTGCACATGCTTCATCCCTGTGTCTTCACAGAGTTATTGCTGTTGCCTGTAGGTGTGAACAGTCTTTTGTTCCGAGTGGTATTAATGATTGTTCAGAGGCTGGTTATCTGTGGAGGTGTTCTATGCAATATGTGCAAGTGAGCAAAACCTTTCTTAAAGTCAATATTTAAGCGTTTGTGATAGAGTTTCTCTCTCAAAAATATATATAATATTTAGGAAATAATTCTATCGGTTGTGTTAGAATTATTGATGATAATTTCAAATAATTTAAAAAAACTTCAACTCGATCCAGAATTTGGCAGATGTGAAAAGACTTAACCGTTTATAAATGCCTTTAGCCATTATTTGCACTGTGAAGTCCCAAATCTATTTGAAAAGTAACTTTGTGCAGAATATATGCAGTAAGGAAGACTGTCAAGCCTACTGTCTCTTGTAAAATCTACAGGTCTACTGTGTATTCTTGTGCTTTTTTCCTAGTACAGATTAATCATCCCATTTCATAAACATATAACCATAGTGTAGACTTGCAGAGTTTTTCAACTCTATGTTAAAACTAGGAGTAATTTTGAGAATGAAAATTTAATTATATAGAGCCTGTTCTCTTTTTCCTTATTCAGTATTTTCCATTTTAATCAGATATAAATGTAATCCTCCATAGCAAAATCATTTTTCTTACTGGTTTATGTTCAAAGGGACTTCTTAAGTTGGCCTTTAAAATCCTAGAGTGGTTTAATCAAGATAAGAATATAAATGACTTTCTTTTTTTCCAGAAGCTAGGAAATTGTTTGATTTTGAAGATGATGTTGTTCATATTAACAGTCTATCTCAAAACATCTACAGTAGTGCTGTTTGTAGAACATATGTTGTCTGACACTCTTGAGCAGAGAAGCATGTAATTATCAGTTAGCCTTGTTGTATGTAGTTGTGTAGTGGTATGGACACAACAAAACTCTGCTCCCAAAGACAAGCCGGAGTTCTTGGCACCTGTTTTTGCTTTAGAAGGCTATTTATTCTTACTGCGTTGGCTTTATAAATCAAATAAGGCAAGTGGTGTTTCTGATGGGATTCAAATATCATGGTTTTTACTGTAAATGGGCCAGTTCTTATGCAGTTCCAAGGTAAGTGGAGCTGGTGTATTGAAGACTTAATGCCATCAAATATTTTTATTTTCCATTCCTGACCCCCCCCCCCCATCTGTTTCCTGTATGTAAATTTGCATACATGGCCTAACATGCTTTTTCTACCTCTGTCTCTAAGTTCGAGTTACCACCTTCAGGAATGCAATCACAGTATTGTATTGCTTGTTTTTCATCTTCTTCAAAATATCCACATCTTTATCTCCTTTCTGTGCTGTCGTACTATGTCCTAATTGTCCAGAACTGGTCTCTACAAAGGAGAGGCTGCACCTCGAATACCGTGTTCAGTTTTGGGCCCTTCACTACAAGAGAGACATGGAGGTGCTGGAGCGCATCCAAAGAAGGGCAACGAAGCTGGTGAAGGGTCTGGAGCACAAGTCTTGTGAGGAGCGGCTGAGGGAACTGGGGTTGTTTAGACTGGAGAAAAGGAGGCTGAGGGGAGACCTTATCGCTCTCTACAACTCCCTGGAAGGAGGTTGTAGAGAGGTGGGGGTCGGTCTCTTCTCCCAGGTAACAAGCAATAGGACGAGAGGAGATGGCCTCAAGTTGCGCCAGGGGAGGTTTAGCTTGGATATTAGGAAAAATGTCTTCACCAAGAGGGTTATCAAGCATTGGAACAGGCTGGAGTGGTGGAGTCACCATCCCTGGAGGTATTTAAAAGAGGTGTAGATGTGGTGCTTAGGGACATGGTTTAGTGGTGGACTTGGCAGTGCTAGGTTAATGGTTGGACTCGATGATCTTAAAGGTCTTTTCCAACCTAAATGAATCTATGATTCTCTTCTATGAAAGCAATCCATGCATGTCATTTCCATGCTTGGCTCTATTGGTTTCAAGTTCACATCAAGAGCATGCTGTGCTGCAAATCTTTTTGCTCTCTCTAAATTGTGAACTGTGCTGTTTGAAGCAATTTCTTAGTGAAATCTCATTCTTACATGTCTATTAGATGGACATGTTTTTCCTTCAAATATTCCTGTGATGGACGGAAGTTAGTTTCTAATTTTTCTGTTAGACAGGATTGGAAAACATAGTCTAAAATGCTGTCATCCCTGATTGCGTTTCTTGCTTGTTTTGTGAATGATTGTTCAGGCAAGACAGGGAGAAGGGGAGATCCCTTCCCTGCTTTGCCACATCCTGGACAATAGCACTTTGCACCCTCCTTGTGGTGTATCCCATTTGTCTCATTTCTTGCAGCCCTGAGAAAGCCTTCTGCCTAGCCCTGGTTTCTTGAGCTTGACTATTACGCCTGTTTTGACCAACCTTAGTCTAGAGCTGTACAGTTTGCTCTGTTATGTCCGGCTTATTTCATGATGCTGTAGACTATTTCTTGAGCTTTTCTTTTTTGATCTACCAAAGAATTGCTGTTAACAACACACTTAAAAGTACAGCAATATCAAAGAACTGAAATTTTGACCCTTAAGAAGGCGCACAGCACTCTGAACCCCTCTAGGGCTCTGGGATGTGCGCATTAAGGGAATTTTCACTGTAATCACTAGAAGATTGACTGGCTTTGTAAAGTGTTCTGAACTAGGGCTTGAGTGATTGCAGAGAATAAAAACTAAAATTTTAAGAGCATGTAGTTAAACCTTCATAATGCCTTAACTTTGTCTTCCCACACACACTATTTGCTTCTGTTTTTCTATTTAAAAGCTTTTTTTGCCTCTGGAGACTATCATAGTGATGCTCTTTCTACTCTAGGTTCCATATGCCAAAATATTTAGCTTGGTCTGGTTTTTTTGTGTGCAAATGACGGAGGATGCTGCTGTATGCTTTATTACCATGGTCCTCAGTGTTCTCAAACATCGCTAGCATTATCTTTACAAATAAGATAAACATGTAAAATAAAATGGATCTCAGTTGCCCCAGATAAAAGCCCTTCCTCCTTGCCTTGTAGAGCCATCTGAGCCCTTCATTTTGATTTACCCAATAATGTTCTTAAGCAAGGGTATACATTTAGATTGGTGAAATTTAAATACCACAACAGATTTTAACAGTTTGAAAGAAGTTAGTTGTCATGCTCAGGCATAGTGTTGTATTTACAACATATTAAACAAAATCCTAAGTCAGGCCTGTCAGGTTGTGTGGCTTAGGTGTGAAATTCCCTAATTTAGGCAGGTCAACACCTGCCTCAGCTTTAGAGAGCTATGCTGTCGCCTCCCTCCCATGTGTCAGACATAGCTGCCTGCTTCAGCTGCCATCTGCCAAACCCCGATATTGGATTTGCTGGTCGTGGCATGGGAGAGGCGGTGGTGCAGAAGCGCTGTGGGGCTGGGTGTGCTGCTCGGGGTGTCCTGCCTTCAAGTGTTCCTTCACTTTCCTTCCACTCCCGCTGCATGGAGTGGCCCTCCTGCTCCCCTCTGCCGTGCCAAGCCAGTGTACAGTCACCTTTGCAGGGTAGACAGAAGATGAGTGATCCGCTATGCCTGTGTGCAAATGTAAAATAGAAATCCCTAAGTAGGATCTGCTGCTTGTAGGTTTGAGCTGTTTTGGTTAGGCGTACTCTGGAGTTCCTGGATTGCATGTACCTACGCACATGCACAATTTAGTAATTCTTTTCCCGAGGCCAAATATTTCTACTTCAAGCTATTTTGGTACAGTGAGTAGGATGAACATTTTCTTGATAAAGCCTTACAAAGTAATTAGAAAAAAACCTAGTATTTTCAAATACCATGCTTGAGTGTGTGACAGACTTGCTGGGTGAGTAATCTACATCAGATATCTATAGAACACTCATCACCTTGGTATCAAAATGCTAAATCATAGGGGGTTTAGATTCATGGACTTAGTCCATAGGGACTATGATGTCTCGTTCTGTTCTTTACTTCTGGGGTGCCAAGCAGTCTTGCAGTGTAGATGCATGCTGTTGATACACTATATTGAATAGGTAGATTCTTCTAAATATATTTCCCACAGGCAATCTTAACATGAGCATTGCTGCAGCAGTGTAGAGGTATTTCTAGCTGTCACAGGCAGCAAGCCAGTCCTCATTGTGACACAGCCTGGTAGGTGGCCATTAATGGATTTCTGCACCTGCACGGAGCCTTCCTGATCACGGTAGGGGGAATCTAGCTGTACGTATCCATTGCAGGATCAAAGCATATAACTATGCGATATATAGACCCCCTCACTCCCAGAAGCAAATCTGATAGAGTCTACAATGTAATGATTAATAAGTCTTTTTTGCTATAAAGTGTAAAA
The DNA here is from genome assembly GCF_035582795.1 of Mycteria americana. Taxonomy (NCBI): domain Eukaryota; kingdom Metazoa; phylum Chordata; class Aves; order Ciconiiformes; family Ciconiidae; genus Mycteria; species Mycteria americana. Next base: position 135,556,148 of record NC_134365.1, read on the forward strand.
GCACAGCTGTGATACTTCAGGTTGCAACTACATATAAAATCCCATCATTATGTCTTGGTATAGTAATGTCTTAATTTCTTTTAAATAAATTGACTCCCCAGGAAAAGCTGTTATATTGAGAAGGAGCTTCGTTTGTCATTTACAAATAAGTGAATTTCATAACAGCTTGAATGCCTTATGTTGAGCTGCCTGTTTCTGATTTAATGAATAATGGAAGAATTGGAGGACACTTTATGGTGTTTTTGTTGTTTGGTTTTTTTTTTTTTTTAATTGCATAATTTGATGAACCTTGTAATAGATTTTAATAATTATGAAGTCTGAGGCAAGGTCTTGTTGCTCAAATCAGTATCCCACACCTTGTGAGACAAATAGGTGTGATCTGCACTTCCTCAAGCCTGTTGACTGAGGCATATATAGAAAACTATGAAGATCCCTTCCATTTGCAAAAAATCGGGTATTTTTGTATGGAAATTAGATTCTGAGCACCAGAAGGCAGTTATCAAAAATACCATCTTGCCTAGCTGCTGTAAGCTGGCCCGCTTCCTCTCCCCCAGCTTGGATCCTCATGAAATGAAAGCAATACAGTTACTTCTCGCCCCGGTATGGTTCTAACCAGATATGTAGCTATGCTGATTATCACTACTTAAACGTGCATGGTTTTGATTGCCTTATCGCCATAGGGAAATAATGCTCTGAGTATGTTAGACAGTTATTTTCGTAACTGAATTCGGAGCGGCTGTAGTGTAGAAGCAGCAGCATCCAAATGATCTCTTCTGCTATGATTATGCATAATAGATGAGAGCCTAGTACTACCCACTGCAAAAGGGAATTTCTTCATAGTGCTATGAAAACATTCCTTAGCAAAGAGGTGATTTTTCTTTTTAAAGGACTGTGTACAGACTTACCCAAAATTAGCAACATTAAGGTAATCACAATATTCACCAAGTAAAAACTTTGTTTTGCATACAGATGCTCAGGGGTGTCCTTTTGTGTCGGCATGATGGCTACAGGACTAGTAACTGTATGGACTCATTTGTGCTTTTTGTTTGTTTTTCCCCTCTTAGTTTTGGTCTGGTCTTATTTATAAAGAGGGAGCAGATCTACAAAGTTGACTGTGCTCCTTCCTATTGCTTTCAGTGAGGTGGTGCAATAATGTGAAGCTTTTAATTGGCTTGTAACTTGCGGCTCTGCTCTGTGTGTGTTAACTCCTTTTGCTCGCTGAACTGGTAATAAGCTTCCTAAATTGTTCTGCTCGCTCAGTTCTCACAGCTGACAAGAAGAGCCTGCAATGCCCGCAGCCTGCCTGTGAGGACCCTCAGCCTTTCCCCTCTCCCTCTCCCATTTATCAGTACGAAGGTTTTTTACATCTTTACAAAGCTTTTGTACTCAAGCAAGCCTGTCACCCTCAGTTTCTGAGCGTTCCATTGAAGTGGCTGTGGTACCCAAAGACTTACTTTGAAAAGTGGTGTATCAAACTGAAATTGTGGTTGTTTTGTCTATGTAGCATGACAAGATGTTGTTGTTTAAAAGGTGGCAAATAAGTCTTTAAAGCTTTAAAGCAGGGAGATTTGTCTGAGGACTCAGAAATGGTAGCTTTACAGAATTAAATGTCTTTGCAGACAAGTATGTGTGGGGTGAAAAAGGGAAGAAATGTTCCTTAAAGGTGGTTCAGAGACTGCCAAGCCAAAAAAGCTTTAGCCAAGGATGAGAAAGTGAGTTGATTTTCCAGTATTTCTTTGTTATAAACCTACTGGTTTGTTATTGTTCAAGTATTTCTGAATGATATATTTTAAAGGTCTTAAAGGTCTTTTCCAAGCTATACGATTCTGTGATTTTTCCATTTATACTACAAATTGTTATCAGTGATTTTTCTATTACAAGGAATACACTGAACACTTAAAATACATATTGGAATTGCTGATTGTATAAGTAGAAACAAGCTGAGAATTCTTCTGTCAGGGGAGGCAATGAGCAAACTTGGGAGGATCCAATTGAAGATGAGGTTATAGTTCTTGCACTTCAAATAAATCTGAGATCTGCACCTTTCTAGCTCTCATGGAAAACAAAACCAGATGGAGTTAGAACACTGAGCAGTGGCACAAGTTAAGCCAACTTTAGTCATAACAAAAAGGATGCCCAGTACATCATCTGTGTATATCAGACATACCACTATGGAAGGACTTAATCACGTGCTTGGATCCTTGAATCCTCTTAGATAAAAATGTACTAACATTGTTATAGTTTGGGTCAGGTCATTGCAAGGATATTCACATATGCCAAATACTTATTCAGATAACTTCTATTTCATGTTGGGGGGGGGGGGGTGTTAAGTTTAAGAACTAATCAGAAGTACTTTATAAAAACTAACATTCAGACTTTGCTTTAAGGCAGTTTTGGTGTACTGACATTGCTTTCAATTTTTTAAACTTCATTTTTACACATTTCTTGAACCTTAAGCAGTCAAATATCAATGCTTATATACATCTGAAGTGTAAGGCAAGGCTTGCAGGAAACGCTTCAAGTTAAATTTCACTTGTTCTTCTGATTGCCACATTTCCTTTTGCCAAACTATGTCAATTGATCTTGCAGGGATGGTATTAATATTCTCCTGTAATAGCTTTAGCTATTGTAGCTACAAGAGAACTATTTATTGAAGAGTAATCAACTTGCCATACCAACTTAATGTTCTTTCAAGTATCCTCCTATATGCATTTTTATTAAGATAGAAGTTGAAAGTTTAAAAATGGAAGCATACATGTATTTTAGAATCAAATAGAACTTGATTTTATGGAAGTGTGGTATTGAAATATTGCTGTATACTTTTTGTATAGGAAATCATGTTGCCTAGAATTTCGGGGCATAAAATTCACCAGATAGTTTCTAAAAGCTCTATATGATTTAAGATCAGTTTGGGTTTTAATTTTGTAGCTCAATAATAATCACTCAGTGAAGTTTGAATGATGGGGAAGAACATGGGGTGGTAACATAGAGAAGACAAATAATGATGCAGGAGAGATGCATAGTTTAAAAAAATCAGAGGAAAGCAAGTAGAAAGATGGAGTAACTTTTAAACTTATGGTGAGAAGAATGGGTTGTCACTAGAGGATTTATATCCCATCTCTAAATTTAGGCTATTTTTATTGAATATTTTATTATTAAAATAGTACTGAAAGCTGTGTGTTGACATCTTGATACTGATTAAGAACTGGCGTATAATTTTTTCATCAAATATTTCTGGACTAACTTGGTTCAAAAAGAAAAATAGACCTGTTTTCCCAGTGAACTGAGTACTAAACATATTGCTGATTCTTGTCAGAGAGCACCCAGATAAAGTTCTATACAATGTAAGCTTTGAAATATTTGTATTTTAATAATATAAAATTCATTTGTTTGCATTGAGTCTCTTTTTTTTTTTTTTTCTTCTACTGGAAATTGGAGGAACTCTTACTGTAAGGTATATTGGAGGAAATGATCCTTTATAACCTTGCAACTCTCTCTTAAATAAAACTGACAAAAGTACTAGTCTAGTCAGCTACTGTAAGGAAACAAGTGCTCTTTTCTACTGTGACTTTAAGTCTGTCCTGCCTTAAGGATTTAAAAAAGATTGAGCAGTGTGTTTTTCTGTTGCATTACAACCGTGCCAAAATATGAGAGACTTGGACTTATTATAATTTGCAGAATTGCCTCAAATTATTTTGATGCGCTTGGCTAGGCTGCTCTCTCATGCTTAGAATACTCCAGGACCCAGCTGCAGGTCTGTGCCTGTAGCTTCAGGAGAACAGCATCCACCTCTCGCTTGTGCCTCTTCCATCCATGCTGCAGCCTGGCCCTTTGCTCGCCTCTTTCCTCTGCCCCACCAGGAAGAATCAGCCTTTCGGGTCGTAGAGCGGCAGCACAAGACACTGGGTTTTATTTTCCTATTCTTTTGGAGACCAGGCATTTAACCTGGAGAAGAGAAGGTCTGGGGGGGACCTCATCACTGTATTCCAGTACTTAGAGGGTAGCTACAAAGAGGACGGAAGCTCTGTCTTCATAAGGAGCCACATGGAGAAGGCAAGGGGCAACGGGTATGAGCTGTACTGGGAGAGGTTTCATCTTGATAAAGGATTTTTTTACAGTCAGAACAATAATCACTGGAACAACCTCCCGAGGGATATGGTAGAGTCCCCATCACTAGAGTTTTTCAAGATGTGATTGGACAGGCTGCTAGATAATCTCATGTGGGTTCCCTTTCCCATGAAAGGTTGGACCAGATGATCTTTCGAGGTCCTTTCCAGCCTGGGCTGTGCTGTGGTTCTATGAACGTGCAACCCCGCCCTCATCTTCAGAGGACAAACTTTAGAAAGCAACAAGCAAATTACATATTCGCAGTACCAAAACTGAAGTTTTGGAGTAAGACCTAACGTGTGATTTTTGTAAGGCAAGCCCATATATGGTTTCTCTGTGTGGCCTAGAGCTGCTCTGGGCCAGGAGCACCTGCTGCGTGGCTGGCAGGCTGGGGTGGGGGGTTGCTGTGGCTGGCAAAGCCCGTGGAAGTGTCCAAACCACCTTCCCCTGTGAATGGGGTGGCTGGGTGCCACGGAGAGACTTCAATTCATGGTCCTGAGGAAGGATGCCGGTTTTCTGGCTGAGGGCTTTTCAAGCTCCCCAAAAGAGCGAGCGTGCGTGGGGCGCGTGGGTTTGCTTGCAGCTAGTGTACTGGAGCATGCCAGTTGCCTCTGACAGCAGGAGAGGGGCTGGTGGCACTTGCCCTGCTGAGGAAGTCAGGTGAGCCCCCGCGGTGCCTTGGGGCCTTCCTGGGGCAGTTTGCAAACCAGGGGAGAAGGTGCGGTGGTGGGATGCAGGGCAGTTGTGCTGGAAGCTGCAGGGCTGCAGGAACAAAGGGCATCGGACATGGCAGAAGGCTTTTTGTTTGAGGTGTAAGGTTTTGAGGGGAGGGAAGACCTCGTACAGGTTTATGCTGAGAAGTAGGAAGGTATGGGGCATGCCAGGGAAGGGGCATATGTGCATAGGCAGGGCCTGAAGGCAGGGCGCTGTTTTTGGTGAAACTTTAATTATTTCAAAAGGGGGGGGAGGGGGGCAGGGAGAAGACTCCTTTATCCATTTCTTGTTCTATTTTTAATAAAAAGAGTGAGGAAAACTGCATAAAATGAGGAGAAACAGCAGACCTCAGGATACTGGTACTCTCTACAGCTAAACTCCACTAAGGTAGAAACAGGTAATGATCTTAATCACACAGAAGCATTGTCTCAGCAGGATTGTGTATATATACCCATATTTCTCAGGTGTATATAAATACAACTTGTTTTCTTCGCTAAATAAAATCTAAAAATAAACACTGGCTAACACTCACCACCACTGAAGCTTAACGTATGTATTGTTCTTTACACCACAAAATTTTTAATGTGGCTATAACACTCTCGGTGCTGCCCGTTTGGGCAAATCCCAGTCCTGTGGGGAGAGCTGCTGGGGCACTGCTGTGGTGGGGAAGGGTGTTTGGGGGTGGGCATTCCTGGTTTGCCTTGCATGTGGAGGTTGTGGCAATGGTTTTTCTGTTGTTCTTTCAGATAACCTTGTAAACTGGTGAGCATCCTGGCTTTGAAATAGTGTTAAGGGCAGGAAGGTTAAATAAGCCTGCCATGTGATCGCCAGTGAATAAACAAACACAAGACGTGATTTAAAACATAAATGTTCACATAGTGCTGCTATTTATCACTCTGCTTGTGAAAACTGGAACATGTTTCTGTTTTGTTTTTCAATTTCTGTCCTCCCACTTCTACCATGTATATGTATGTGGAGGGAATATAGATCTATCTACACATGCATAAATAAAATCTTTTTCTAAATCTTACTCTTTACTCTTAATTCCATAAATTAATCTAAAATGGCTGAGACAAAAAAATAAATTAAGAGCTAATTCAGTCTTTGGCTGTTCACGTAATAGACGACACTTCCAACTGAACTCTTTGCCAGCAAGAAAAGTAATCTTGAAATAATGATGTGTTCACTGTGCCAAGTATATATATTTTTGCCTAGAAAGACAATATTTACAGACCGCTACTCACTGATTCTTCTGTAGAAGTTAGGGTTGTATAAATAATGGTAATCGACCTATTAATTTTTTCATAGGGTTAGAAGATGGAAAGTGCTTAGAAAAAGCCTGCATCCACTTCCAGTGAGAGGAAGGAAGCTCAGCTGCTGATACCACTAGCTGGAGGTGTCTTTTCCAAAAGTAATTTTGAGAGTGGAACTGAATGGACTATATACATACACTTTTTATATTCCTGAGAGGACGGAAACAGAAATGATCTCTTAATAGTGTTTAGGAATGTTGTCTTTGAGATGATCATGATGTCTACTTAAGTAATTGTCAAAAACGTACTTGAGAGCTCCTCTTCAACGTGAAGGGAATCATTGTGGCTTCAGTTTGCTGCAGTGGTTGGTATGAGCAAGGCTTCTTAGGAAGCTGTACTTGACTTTTTATTTAAAAAAAAAAAAAAAGACAACCCTGCAGAATGTTTTCTGAAAATAAGTTTTAGCACTAGCTATGGTATTACAGTTGAAAAGAATGATTTTATTTCCCTGCTGTTGTTTTTCTTAGCTGCACTATGCAGGATATTGTCTCCCATCTGGCTAGATCTACATGGTATTAATAATTAGAGTTGTTTGCAAAGCAGGCTGATTTCATATTGAATACTTCCTATTTTCAAACTGAAACTTTGGAAATTTCCTCCTGGGTCTACCTTTATCAATTTCAGAACTTGCTGTAGTTGTGTTGCATGTATGTGTGGGGTTGTCTTATTTTGGTTAGTGGTTTTTTTTTAACATATGTGGACCTTCTTTAACTTTGATAGACACATCACCCTGGATTTTTTGAGCTGCAGGTTTTAATAGGCAAGTAGCCGTGATCTTTTAGCTGAACTGTCCTGATGGATTACATAGGGTAGGAGTCTGCTCTTCAGCAAGTGTTTGAGACACCCTTCCTCCTAAGGCTTGCTTTTTAAGGTGGCAAAATAAAAATACTTCTGTTTCAGCACTCAAAACCTGGTGACTCTTGTTGACACTCCAGACTTTAGTCTGGGGAAATGTTCATGAGCAGTACGTCCTAAAACTTGAAGAAGAAGAGAGGTTAATACAAGGCAGGGGGACACCCCAAAACATTGCTGTGTAGGTATCTAATGTTTTCTTTCTGCTGAAGTTGTCTTTATCTGATCACTTCTCACTTGTTATGCAGGAGCAGCTGCTGGTTTCTTGGGGTGTGCATTATAGAGCAGAACAGCTTTTCCTTCCCTTCTGTTAGCAGCTGGTGGCCCCTGTGCAGTGAGCAAATGGATGGTTTCTTGGCTTCTGGTTACGTGTGCCCTAGCAGCCATTTCTGCATGTTAACCAAATTGTTTATTTATGAACATTTTTTATGTATAAAGTATTTGGCCCAGCATGATCATAGGCTTGGGTAGTGGACATGTGTGGCTTATTAAGATAGAAAAAGAGGAACGTAATAATACCAGTTTTGAATGCTTTTTGTCAAAAGTACTTTACACTTTATAACCCTCTCTTTAAAACAAACAAACAAAACCAACCAAACAAAAAAACTAACCCAAAAAGTAAATGTCACTACAAAGCATGTTTCCTTGTAATCTGATTCATGTAAAAGTTGGGCTTGGGGAGACATCTGTGTTTTAAACGTGTCTGAAACCTGGTATGCTATTTGCTATCGACATAGCTATTAGTTTACTCAGTTGTCATCTAGTGGATGGACTAGTAGGATAACACCCTATTACTGGGGTTTTTTTGTTGTTTTATGTGGTGAAAAATCGTCTTGTTTGATTACAATTAGTGATTCCTGGAAGCCAGAAGTGGGAAAGAGCATGCAGGTTTTTGTTGCAGTAAAAGGGATGAGAAATCAAAAGGAGCCTGGGAGAAAGACTGCGCTTACTGCTCCTCTGTCTTTACAGGGCTGCTCAGCTATAGTGTGCAGTCTGTGCCCTCCATATACAATGGAGGGAAGTAGCTCCTGGGCTGCAGGTGACAGAGATGTGGGGTTCAGCACTTTGGTTCTCCCACGTGAAACAAAGGAGTAATTCAGAGTTTTGTGTGTTGGAAATAGTGTGGTATGTTGCTGTGCCCTCTCCCCCCAGCGCCATCCTGCAGGGCTCAGGCAGGGTGGGCACAGCAGGGTGCTGGTGGCAGGGTCCATCGATGGTCCCACGCTGGCAGGGTGATCAGTTGGGTCCAGGGGACCCAGCTGGGAAGAGTAGGAGTTGGGCTGGAGGTGGGGCTACCTCAGATGTAGCCCAGAGTCCAGCCCAGAGGTGGGCTACAGCCAGCCTGCAACCTCAGTTGGGATCCATTCGTGTGACATCGGTCCCTTCTCTGTGCCAGAGGTGTCTTCAAGGGGGCAGTGTCCTGTGTAAAACCTCTCAATAAATGAGCTGACTGGTGAAGCGGAAAGGACCAGATGGGTGCAAGGTAGTTTTGGTGTTTACCCGAAACTCTTGTGCTGTCCAGTAGACCTGTTACTATGTGGGTGATCAGGGTGCTTGGAGCTTGGCTTCTGTGGGGACTACTGAGGTCTTCAAGTAGTGTGTTTTGGTTTTTGTTTTGCTTGCAATTTCCTTTGGATTAGCCCTTTCTGTTGTCCTGTGTCTGTGCAGTTTGTAAATAGGATAAATTCTTAATTAAGGGTTTTCCAAGTAATGTTTAATACCTTTAGCAATTACTTATGGCTTGTAATTTAGTTCATATTGCATAATTCATCAGAGATTATTTCAATCAGTGATATGAAACTCATCTTCTGCTACAGCCCAGTCACGTTTGAGGTAGAACATATCTTCGTCTCTGTTTCCAGTCACAGCAATAGGACACGTTTATATGTATGGTAGAACCTGAGTTGCAAACTATATTGCAAACCAAAAGAAACGTGATGAAAAGATAGCCTAACTTGAATCTACCAATTTTTAAAAATTTTATTAAATTGGTAGATTGCTGGAAGAAGAAAAAAAAATTAATCCATTGATAGTTGTATGGTATTTCTATAATTGTGTTGTGCAATTATGTCAAGTTTACTGAGAAGATTTTTTTTTTTAAACAAAAACTTTAGTTTTGTAGGATCCAGAATAGAAATTATTATAAATAATTGAAGATCATCTTGCAATGAGGAAAGTTTTGTGTCTGTCTCTATTCTGTAGCTGTAATGTAAGTTCTGGCAGCCTGTGCGAGATGGACAGTCTGGTTGTCTCAGTAGACACCCTAGTGAGATATTAAGGGCAAAGATAAGGAATGAATTGTAAATAGATACTCAGCAATGGAATGCCTGTACAGCAAGTTTTATTGGTACAAATGTCATAATAACTGAAGTACTATATAAAACTAGATCTTTCTGTCTTACTGGTTTTGTGGCATGAAAAGAAAAATAAGTAGGAAAGAACATAGTTTGGGAGTTTAGTGTTGACATTGGGGCAGGGAAAGATGACGACACACAAGTTGTTATAAGAATTAAAACAGGATTATTTTGCTATCTTTTTTGGTGCAAATTAGATGCTAAGTTATAAGGTTTTGACTGTAAACACCTACATTCTGGTGCCAAATAAAGCTATGTTTGTTTTATTTGCAGGATCAGTCAGGTTAAATTTCCTGCCAATAAATTGTTTTATTAAAACCATAATTGCAACACATCAGAAAAGGGGGAGAGGGAGCAACAATGAACAAGAGAAAATGAAAAAGTAAATTTTAAATAGAAAATACCACCTAACCCATGTACGGGCTAATTGTAGACTTACGAGGTCTAAACACACATTAGAAGAAATTAAGCTAACTGGCCTTCATCTTCCAAAATGTACAATTACATTGTATTATAAGTAATCATTAATTGCGAAATCATCATTCAAGTGTTTTCAAAATCAATTAGAACAAAGTATTGCCTGCCAAGCATATGTGACCTTCAATTTCTCACGTTCACTGTGCATTTATCTTTGTTGAGCTTTCTTTTTATCCCAATGTACACATCCACATGACGTGTTACCAGACTATGCATAGCATTAAATAAATCTGTATGCCAAAAAAGGTCTGGCTGAGTGATTAGATTTGGTGTATTCAGTGTGGCATCTCCCACAGCAGAAGATTGTGAGTGTGAATTCAGTAATCATTGTCAAGCTTGGTACATTTATGCTACTGTTCACTTTGCAAATAATTATCTTTGTTTCCTTTTAGAGCTTGTTATGTTCCATGCAGATAATTTCTTCAAGCTCATCTGTTATCATCCACTTTTTAGCTGAACAGTGCTGTTTTGATAAACTGCAAGCACTCACAGTTTCTCATTCTGCTTTTTATAAATAACCCAAAAGAAATTACCACTGAAAATTATTCTTCCATTTTGGTTGGTCAGTTTATCTTGGCAGTTTAATGTCATGACACTGGATTAAGCTTCTTTTAAAGTGCTCATTTTGCATGTTGTCTCTGCCTTTCTGTAAGCCTGTCAGTTTAAATGTCAGGCAATTAATTAGATGCTCTGAAAATCAGTACAGCGTAACATCATATGGTTGTTTCCTAAAACATTTAAACTGTGTATTTAAATGTGTGGTTTTTGGCTAATCTGTGTCCTCTCATTTTTAGTTGCCTTTATTCTATATGAGTTATTCAGAAAATAATGTGCAAAAGAGGTATTGATTTTTCACTGAACTATTAGGTTATTTAAAAAAAGCATGCAGCTTTCTGTATTTGTTTTTAGCAACTTCCGTAATTTTTGATAGATTTTTCTTATGTTGTTGTGAGTTTTCTTTTTTCCCCCAGGTCATCCTGTTGTGAGTAGCTGGGGCCTTGAAGATAGAAAACCCTTAATGATGTAGGGTCATCATACACTGAATATGCTCTATTTCTCAAGGCATGCAAATGAATAAGGACTTTGATATGGGTTTTAAGTGTCTGGCTACAATTTCAAAAATTCAGTTGTCTGTACGTCTTCAAAAAGAAATGAAGCATAGAGGATCACACCTATCTGTCCATCCTTCTTTCTTCTCACCAGTAATTAGCTGTTGAAGCCATCAGTCAACTTCAACCAAATTTGACAGAAGTTACAGTCTAAAGGGTGCTGTATTCCTGCAAAGATGGTAAAAACAGGTGATACCACAGAATGCAGTAAAAGCTCACCCCATGTTACATGCCATAAAATTCACCACTCTCAGGAGGGAGTTGGTTCTGAATGCCCTGACGTCCAAGAACACTTCAATAGAAACTTGCATCTTGACACCAGATTCTCTTGTGTCTATCTAGGCATAGCCCCTTAGGAGATGAGGCTTTTTAGTGCCCCGTAGAGTTTTTTTCCAAGTCACTTGTTTGAAGAATTTGAGTTACCAGAAAAACAAGATTCTGTGGGCTGGATTTCCAGCTCTGCCCTTACGTACAAATGAGAACAGAAACTTGCTGTGCAAAGTGCTACAAATGCAGGTGCAAGAGCTAGCAGCATTCGTGTTGCATTCCCAGGGTTGTATACAGAAGCATAAGGTCTAAAATAATAAACAAATTTTGCCTTTGAACCAAACAAATAGCTTTTCTTAAACTGTGATGGAAGACCCATACAAGCCTTTTAATAGCAGTCTGTAATTTTGGATAAATATAAACCATATTTTTTTGTTAAAACATTTTAAATTAACTCCTGCTGGTTTTGTATAATGTTTTAAGAGTCTGGACACTGTTGAACCACTAACTAGCACTTACATGCCAGTGTTGGACTTTGTTCTGAATCAAGTCAGTCTTCTCCAAATGGTTGAAGGATCAACAGAAATACTCCAAGAAATGTCATTATTTAAGTATTTGTATTTTCTTAAAAAATAATGTTTTGGGCCAGTGTCTCTGGTCTCTGAAATGAATTCAGGTAACAGTCAAAAGAAAACACCATGCTTGTAGAGTGCAAGTATGTGTGTAAGTGCCTGTGTGTGTCTGAAGACTGTAAAACGATTGTGCCAAGGGAAATACCAGCCAAGTCCCCGTAGTCCTCCCCTGGTGCCTGCAGTGCCTGCTGCACGTGTTCCTGCGTAGGACTTCCCCTGAGCTAGCGCAGAAGCAGTCTTGTCGTGGCGGTGAAAATTGCATGTTACTGACTTAAATACATCTCTTGGCTCCTTTCTCTTTGGGCCATGAAGGTCACAAAAGAGGGTGGGAGATTACCTGTGCGAACTGGAGTCTCCCTTCATCTTGTGTAGCTTTGCTACACATCACTGTCAAAGTTTAGATGAACTTTGTCAGAAAATACTGAATACAGGACCTGATCTCTGTGCCAAGCAATGCTTACTGCAAAGCTTAGTGACCCACTATGTTTTAATTGGCTTTTTTCTATTGGCATAAGTGTGCCGTGAATCCTGGATTCAGTGTATGTGTTCATCTTTGCATATCACTTAAGCACTTTGCATACAGCTTAGTCACTTTGTACAGGTAGCTTTCACTTCTGTTTTATCCTTTAGTTTTTTTTACAGATTTTTGTAAATGCTTGTAAAAGCTCCAAATTCTTACCCTGAAAAAAAAAATTCCTCGTCTTGAGACTTAAAAAATCAGTGGATGCACGATCCACTCATCTCTCTCGTATAGAAAAGTGTTGGTTTGGTAAAATATCTTATTCTGCAGGTTAAGAGCTCCACATGTAATGTGATTTGTGTTCTGAATTTGCATAAACAAATAAGACAATTTATAGCGGGAACTCGGTGACTAGTTCTCTGAGAAATTACAGATTAAACAAAGATTTAGCTTTTGCAGTGGTAAAAAGACAGACTTAATCTTTTTAACTTTAAGTACTGAAAATCCACCTAAATACTACTTAAGAATGTAGGTTCATATAACTCTTTCAAGGGATGCAGAAATGATCAGCCTTATTTGTGTATCAGTCCATCTGCATACTGTCCCTTGCCTGTGAAAAATACTTTTCCAAGTACTAACTTAATAGATCTAATGCCTTCTGTCTGTTTCTACAAAATGCAAACGTTGCCTTTCCATCGGAAGGGAGCAGGATTTAGGCAAGGTGGGCAAGACCCAGTGTATCTCCATGTTATAGCTGTAACTAGGTCTCATTGTCCCTTTGCAGTCCTGGACTCCAGCAGGCTGCACCAGCCCCATGCATAAACTAGGTTGCCTGTGTCAGTGTTAAGACAATCTCTGCTTTGCGATATTTCCTAGGCATCTAGAAGCTCTAAGTAATTCAGACCCTTTAACATAGTTCAAGGGTAAGAGTTGAACGAGGTCCTTGTGTTTGGAGCCTTGTCCTTTGGGGGGGTTTGTTTGGTTTTTGACAGAGACAATTAACATTTTCTATGCACAGTGGCTAATGTTAAATAGTTGGATCAAGAAAAATCATTATAAATGATCATACAAAGATGCATTCATTACGTACAAAAGGATGTATGCAGATACGATATTTTTGTTCTCTTGTCGGGCAGTGAGGTTGCCAGCGCTTGGTCAGGTGGAATTACATGCACTGAAAGCTTCATGCTTGGTGTTCCTTGAGAGTCAGAAGCTCACAGCTAAAGGACAGGTAGAAAACTAGGCAGAAGTTGCAACAAGGACGTGTTAGGCTCTTGATGGAAGACCTAGAAGGATTAGATTGTCAGACAAGATCAAATGACTGCGTAATCACCAGAGGGAAAAGTTCATGTTCTGGATTTAAATGGGCAAATATTTGGATCCCACCACTGAATGATATGATTTGTTAAGAATTATATCTAGGGGCCAAGACTGGGGCATCCAAAAGCAGGAGCTGTATGGAATACACTTTGATAAACTGATCAGAAACATAGATAAAACTGTAAGTCTATACATACCGCTATTAATATGAAGTGTATTGGGGTAGTACACCTACTAAAATGCAAGAGAAGAGGTTAAAGACAGACATCTAATTGTAAAAGCTTTTCCTCCCTATGAGGGTTTACTGTGCATGTTCCTAGAATAAATTGTTTTGATAATCAATGGATGTTCTTCCTCTCCTTTAAATAAATCTGTGGGAAATGGTATTAGTGTGAAGCACAGTAAAAGCAACACTTTAACTCTTGCTCCTAATCATAGTCGAAGTCCACAGAGGATGAAGTCACTTGGTCATGTCCATTCTGGATTAATCAGCTTTGCTTCTTTTTTGAAGCTTTTGCCAAATCACAAGGAAAATGTGCTTTCTACATCTAGTAGGTGCTTCTGTGTGGAATAATACACCGTTTCAGTGATGCACCAGATAAGGGCAGAGCAAAGTGGAGGTTATTTAGGTTAGTCCTTGATGGGTGCATGCCATGTTAGTAAGTGATCAATGCTTTATTTTTTAATAGAAAGATATATAAATGGAAAACTGCAAATGGATTCTTCTTTTGTTAAATGCTCTATATTCACTTTGCTCATCACAAAAAAACCAGAAAAGAAACACCCTAAAGCCTTCTCCAAATCTTCAGTCGTCACTGACTTAATGATGGAGGACTGGGTATAGTGAGAAATGAAGGTAATGTTAAAAAGTTAATTGTACTGTCTAGGAAAAAAATGTAGGCACATTGTGGAAATAACGGGGCATGCTGGCAACACTTCATGTCTCTGTAAGCAATGTTAGAAGCCAAATATGTTTTCTTGATCGTCTGAATTTACCTTTTCTACAACTCGGAGCAAATCCCGAAGCACAGATATCTCTATTGCAGTTTCTATTAAATTAGACTTGAAATGAAAAAAATGTTAGTAAAAGGACTCTGCAGAGCCATCCCTGTACATACATGTGCTGTGGATTAAGGTCAATGCTACACTGTACAAATTGCCACTTCCAACATACTCATTCACCAAGCCTCTGTCTCCCTGGTGTGAGCCCTTTATTTGTAGATAGTAACCCTGTTTTAGCATTTCTTCAGTGATTATCTTTAAATTTTTTTTTATGACAGTTAATGAGAATATACTGGCAGATCTGTGTTGTCATTTTTACTCAAGGCTCAGAAGAATGCTTTCTGGCTGGAATTGGTTTAGCAGCAAGCTGTAGTTTTGCCATGTCACGCTTTTGTACGGGTACTTTGACATAGAGGTTAATTAAGAGTTTGATTATAAGATTTCTTTTTATTTCTACCAATTGGCCCATCTGCAAGCAGTTGCTTTCCTGCGGAGGCCTGTGACCGTCTGCTTCATCCTCCAGCCCTGCAGGCAGAGACCACGCAGGAAGGCAGGGTGTACAGAGGCTGCTGGGGCTTCCCCCAAAATGCTGTCCTGTGACCCCCAAGTTACCTGAAAATGGAGATTTGCAGCTGCTTTGCACCAGTGCTGTGAAAGTTCCTTTTTGGATAAAAGGAGCTCTGGCAGTAAAACAATGGACTTCATCAGTGTGCTTCAGTGCCTTGAGCCGGGCAGCTTGACACGCGCTCCAGGCTACTGCCACGGTGGGAAAATCATCCCAACGTTCCTCTTCGCCGCAAAGCAGAATTTTAACAGGGGGTCCTGGCTGCTGGCGCAGTGGGTGGCAGGGATGTCTGGCCTGAGGGTAGAGGCAGCACGACTGCCTGCTGCTGAGGGAAGCATTACTTGGGTCGCAAGGCCAGTGACTCTGAAGAGCCTGAGCATGAAGACAGGAGCTCTGCCCAGTACGCTCTAACTTTTCTGAGTGCTCACGTCGGGTAAGCTGTCTGTTTTCTCTAGATAACCATCTTTCCAAATACTGGCTCCAGCACCCCTTAGTTTTAAATTACAGCATCGGAAGTTGCTGCGAAGGTTTGAGTATGTGTTCATCGTTGTCAGCAGAGAAAAAAATCACAGTAAAATGAGAGGGCTGGAGGATGCCCTCAGCTGCAGGTCATCTCCTTGCCCACGTGGGGGCTGTGCAAGACTGCAGTGGCTGTAAAGACTACCACAAAAGCTCTTGCTACCTGGATTTGGAAAAGCAGTTCTGTGTTCTCCCTTCGCTTTTGCTGTGTTCATGCACTTCAGCTACCATTTGAGAGCGCAACACAGCAGTGAAAATTGTAAAACCGCCAAAGCATAAGATCACTATTCAGTGCCATACACCAGCAAAGCCAATTAACTTGAATAAGAAGTGGGTTTTAATGTGCATCTGGGGATTACAAGCTAGCTGGAGGTGGAAGAAATGGATACTTACAGTTTCCATCTCATTTGCTGATGCTAAAAATATCAGAATCTCTCAGTGAAATGCTAGTTTTCACTGAGCTCTGGTTATCTAATACCTAATAATAAATATATAACATCAGCAGATGTTGATACATAAATGTGTATTGCAAGTCCAGAAACACTTTTAATGAGGAATTGAAGTGTGCTAGACTATCCTATGGACGCAAAGCTTTTGTTTCTAGTTTATTTTGGTGACAAAAGTTGTTGGGAGAGAAATTTAATTTTTTTCATTTTGATGTGTATGTTCCTAAAATGAGGTTGTTCAGGTTGCATTCACTGAGATGGGGAAATAAACTTATATGATCCTGAAACATTTCCCTTAGCTAATTTGGGCAAATAATTATGACTCGAGGCTTACTGTCTTACTGTGAGGCTTTTTCTTGCAAAGGTCATAAGGTAAAGTGAACTAGGCAAGCAGTATTTACAGTATTTATAGATACTCTTCTTCCAACAAATGGGGTTTCCATTTATTATGATAGTACATGAGTGATAGGATGTCTTTTCAGGCTTGGGTAGGGCATGCAAGGGCTTCCTGATCTGAACAAGGTATTCCCATCTTTTCTGTTTTAACAAAGTAGTTCTGCTGAAGTCAGTGAAACTAGTCTTGCAAGTTAGTAAATGCATAGATCCTAAATACATGTTGGGACAATTGCTAATTCAGGAGATATGCAGTGGGCGAACGAAAGAAGGAAAAGTTTCTGTAGTGGAAAAAAAAAAGTTTCATTTGTAATGTTTATAGCTTTGGGGTTTGGAGGTTTGCTTGTTGTTTCAGTGTATAATTTCCAGATAGTACCAGCAATTATTTCTTGGTGAACCCTACTTGCATTTAGTTTCAAAGTGTTAATTGTGAGTTAAAAGCAGTATTTGTTCTTGTTTATTCTTTTTCTTTTTATCCATTCCAGAATGCATAGTCTTTCCTTCCAGAAAGTTGCTGATTTGACACCACCACCCCCCCTCCCCCACCATTCATCAGGTATGCTGAAAGTAGCTTGTGATTGTGCACAGAATTTTTATTTACTTGCTCAGGAAGCAGGTTGGAAAAGGATGGCTTTCCTTGGATACTGTGTGTAAGATGAATCCATTATCAAGATAGTGTCATGAATGCATTAATTCCTTTTGGATTATGCCCTTCTCTTGTTCCACACCTCATTATAAACCTTGTGTAGTTTGTCTGAAGGGGGAAAGGGCTATGTTACTATTTTTGGTTAATATTCTTGAGGGCTTTTTCTGATAATATAATTAAAGTTGTGACCAGATCAATTTTTAAAACAATAATTTTCCTACATCTTAAGTGCATCTTCAGATTTGATTATCTGTCTTTCACAGTGAGAATTTCTACATTTACTAGAAAAATTTTTTTTAAAGCAAGTTGTGGAAAAACAAAAACAAACAAAAACCCAAAATAAAAAACCCCAACCATCCCAAAACCCTCTCAACCCCTGCAAAAAAAAACCCTCAAAGCCCCCCAAAAAGCCCTGCTTAGACTATTTTAAAGGATAAGTCTTAAAAATCATTCATAGTGGTGATTCTGATGTTGTACAGTGCCCTTTTTTTAGTAGAACAGCTCTGGAAATTGTCTATAAACTTAGATCGTACTGCAAATGTGTAACTCAAATCAGTTGCAATTAGGAAAATGACTAGACATTTTGGTAACAACAACAATAAATAAATGAGAATCTTCAGGCCTCTTTTTTTGCTACTTTTCTTCTTTCATCTAATGTTGCAAATCTCAGAACTTGTGGTAAACTCTCAACTTTTTTGTATGAGAGCAGGAGTGGCATGAATGTCTGGTTGGGTCCCCACCTGCCAGCTTGCTTTGGAGCCAGCGGTAGAGCTGTGCCTACTTTGATTGATGGCTGCTAGAGCAGTAGCTACTTTGAAGCTAGCGTTAGAGCACTCAAGAACTGTTAGTTAAGGCTCTGGATGTAATGTTTACATGTATGAACATTTTATTTTGTATTAAAATTTTATATGAGGCTATTAACAATAGTTGCCTGTTTGTCTTCTGGCAGAGGAATAATCCCATTGGTAACTAATTGCTGGATGAAAGATGTATAATAAGCAAAGGGAAACCCCCTTCTTTTTTGTATCCTTTCTCCCTCCCCCTTGTGAATCAAGAGTCCTGGAAAGTGTTATTAGTGTAGAGAAAGGGAGTATAGTATACTCCCTTGGAGTAGGATGGAGAGGCAGGTCTGTCCTTTATCCCTATTTACTATCTGTAAGTGTCTTTCTACAGGCTTTATTCTGCAGCATACAATATCTGACGTACATGTCCATCATTTAATGGTTAACTTGACACGTGTGTGTTTGCATGTACACTACAAAGATGAACTTTTCAGATAAGTGACACTACTTCTGAAAGTGCTTGAGAATAGCTTTTCATTTAAGCTTCATGTGAAGTTACTGAACGGGTTTTCAAGTTAGCTGCAGTCATACAATAAATACAAAAATAGTTATGAAGTGGTATTTGCGTGTCCAGGTATATCAGTATCTGCTATTAAAATTACCATTTATGAATAGTAAAATATTACAGAACGCAACATTAAAATTTTTATATCTACTTGAATAAAAGTTCTCTTCATGCATAATACGCATTCACATATATACAGACTTTTTGAAGACAAAATTTTTCACTTGTAGTAAGGTTGAAAGGATTGATTGAGATCTGTATTGACAAAGGTAGGAATACAGAGGTTTTAAAGAAACTGCTGAACTTAGAAATTATATATTTAAATTTCTGTCTTCATAAACATGAGTGATGCAGGGTTTATTCTGAAGAAACTGAAGTAAAAAAACCCCACCATGGTTAAGTTATGGCTGAATCTCCACTAGTCAACTCCGGTTTTGTGCAATTTTTGTAATTACCTGCAGTGAGAAGCTGGAGGGACAGGCTAGAAGGGGGAGGAAGATCTTACCTATAGGTTCCAAATGGCTCTGGGGTCTGATGTAGTTTGAAAAATAGTTATAAATGTTCATATGTGTTAACTCTGGGAGAAAGACACTGGCAAGCTCTGGTTAAGCCTCCGGACTCCTTTCCACCTGACAGATTACAGGAGCACATGAATAAAACAGCAATGTAGAACACACACTGACGTAGTGCTGCTGCTTTGTATGTGTTTACCGTGTGGTGGGCTGTCTAGTAGGGACTTGTTCAGTAAACTAGATTATTAATCTAGTGTTATTAGTTATCTAGTGTTTTCATAAGTAAAAACATTCTGCTAATGTATCTTACCCGTTCCCCCAGTGATCTTGAGATGCATCTGCTGTGTCTGCCTGATACTGGAGTCTGCATGGGGCACTGTTAGGGCTGCGCACACTGTTTATACCTAAAGCACACAATCCCATGGAGCTGATTAGGTGTCTGTGGGCTCATGCAGAACTGAAAAGATCTGCCTTTTATATTTTAGCAAGTTTTCCTCCCCATGCAGTGATTAAGATATTTTTATTACTATATGTGATCACCAAATGGCCTATATATACTTTATGTATCATTTTAAAATTATTTGGCTGGCATTTTGGCGTGATTTCACCTTAAACTTAAATAAACATACCAGTACGATATATTTTGCTACTGTAAGCTTTGTGTGAGTATGGTGTACAGCTGAAGTTCTTGATTCAAACAAATAATTTGAAGATTAAGGGTGAGGATCAGGAACATAAGGTAGGTATCTGGTGACACTTTGTGTCCTAGCTGTTTAACCAGAGCATGCAGGTCCCTGACAGCTGCGGTGTCCTATCTGCCAGGCCACCTTTCAGACAATTAGCCTGGGGTGTCTGAAATGTCACTGTTTGGCAACTGAATTTGCCTTTAATGACTTCATCTACTTAACATCTTTATAACAACAGATACCCATCCTTGATATTTTAATTGGACATAATGGAAAATGTCCCTTTTTTCTGGTTATATTTGAAGCCCAGCCTGGCAAACATAAAATTAAGTAGATGAAACTGGAAAAATTCTGATTCTTGTGTATTTAGATTTTTGAATGCAATACAACAAACAGCATTTTTGATTAAAGAAAACTTTTAAAAAGACAATTATTAAAAAGAGGACGATCCACTAAATCTTACTGAACATACTTGCAAAGCCCTTGTGGTGTTTGTGTGTTGACTACTTGAAAGCCTCTTGGCAGTATACTATAATTAAAATTTAGAAAAAGTGCCTTTTGCCAATAGAAGCTGTCATCCAGGTCAAATCATGTGCACTTTTATACCTCTTTTCCCCTCAGAGTATAGTCAGTCACTGAAAACTTGAAGAATATAACATTTCTTCATTCAGTAGTACCCAGAGGGAAGCGGTGGCAGGTGGAAAAGTCTGTTCTTTATTGTCTCAAAGAACAGTCTCAGAGGAGAGAAGGCAGGTTTTTAGGGAGCAAAACCTTGATTTTATAGATTGAGATTGTATTATTTGAAACAACAGAGTTTGCCAGCAGGATGGTGGGTGTATGTGCAGTGATATCTCTGGCTGGTCTGGTCTGGTCTGGTCTGCTCTATAGACCACCTTGCCACATCCCTCACAAGGCTACCCATTGGCAGAACTGCATTGAAATTGGGAATTTCACCAATGCAGCAATGTCAGAGTAGGTGACATACACTGTGGCAAAGGTCTAAATATGTTGGACAGTGTCATGTGGAGTGCACAAAGGTCTAAATGTATTGAATGTCGTCATGTAGGACAGCCAAAGGTCTAGGTATGTTGAGCACTCTTACGTAGAGTTGGCCTCAGATCCACAGCTGACTTTCCTTCTGTGTTGGTATGCCTACTTATCAAGGACTTCGATATCTGCTATATATAAATACATTGTGAAACCAAATACCGTGGGATATTATAGAGGACAGAGGTGTATGTGGGTTCAACAACAAAGTAGAGAGGAAAAAAAAAAAAAACCAAAACACTAAATGAATGGAGGCCCAACCTGCTGGCAGTTACTCAGGTGCAAATTTCAGGAGAGGTGTCCAAGCAGCTGGTTGGTCCTTCTGAGGTGTACTCTCAGCTTCCAGTAACCTGATTGTCCTGCTCGAGTACTTGTTTCTCAACCAGAAACAGGATACAGATGTCAAAAGACAGGGCTCACCTTGTGTCTCATTGGGACACGACAACCTTCCTCTCTGTCCTGAGCGACCACCAAGAGGCTTAGACAAGCAGTATGTGGAGCAGAGCAGAGTGTGTGTGGACATGTTCTGGCACTGTTTCATCAGTCTGAATAGGTTTACGTTACCTATCAAAATGGGTTGAAGCAGCAATTAACATGTCAGTTTTTACTTCTCTGAATATTTATTTCAAAGAAACATTAAAGTATTGAAAAAGTCGTGCAGCATTAGCTGGTATATTACTGCTGCAGGACTACTGCTGACATTTTAACCGGTTTTAAGTTATTGTCTTTTTCTTTAGAAATGCATGTTGTAACAAAGTCCCAGAGGAGCAGCTGGCCCTCTTCAGTCGAAAAATGAGGCACTATCTCAAGGAATTAGCCCAGCAGTTAGATGCATGCCTTTGAGAGCGGGGACTTTGGAAAAGGGGCTTTCGGGGAGGGCTGGGAGATGGAGTAGAAGTAGCAGCAATTTGTGTGTGTGTGCATGCTTCCTTACTGTAAAATTTTTGGTGTTGTTACTTGGGCAATTTCCTTATTCTTCTGCAAGTCTGAGAACAAAGGGTTATTAGAGAATTTTCTGCCAGTGTCTCTTCGTATTCATTACTCTGGGTGCCAGAAGACACAACCAGCCTGCATTTATGTCCTGACTTAAACGTGTCGTTTGCTGCTATATGCCTTTCTAACTGAGGGATCAGAGGCTTAGCTGTGAATATGAGGAAGGCTCAGGGTAAAGCTGAGTATACCGAATATTAACCTGAGGTCACTTATCACAGTGAAAGCTTTTTTGCTGTGGGGTTTTCTTTTTCATTCAAACCTTCTTCTGCCCTCTACTGGCAGTTCGTGTTATGAAACAGAGATGGCATTACGTGATTTTCATGGTAGAGTTACCTGTGCTAGCTTGCTGTTTGCAGTCTGCTTTACCAAACAGAATTTGAATTTCTGTCATTAATCAAATTTCTCGCCACAGGTAACTGCTGTGCCCATTACGTTTATAGTGTATATTATATGAAGATGTGTAGTAAATATGCTAATTTTGGCCTTAAAAAGTCATCCCAAGGTACAAGTTATTACCCAGGGAATAGTTACTCTGTCCTTCAAAGCTATATTTACTTTCTGAAGGCAAGCAAATTTTCTAGTTTTTGGCAGGCATGCCGATTTGTGAAGTCAAATACTTGAGTTAAGAAATGCTACTACTGAGGACACCTGTGCTATTTTAATGCTACCCTTGCTGCATGCATATGCACTTGATGCCTGTACTTATTAAATTGCGTACTATTTTCCTCCACTCAGTTTTTTGCACGTTGGTGTGTTGCACATGTAATGAGCAGCAATGCCATGTATTTGTTGTCTCACCTGTGACATAGCCAAGTCTGGAGTGCTCCTCTCCAAGACAGACTTCAGATTATAGTTCTGTCTACTTTCCAGTTTCAGAAGGAAATGAAGCAGGAAGTACTAATCACTTTGAACTTGCTTCACCTCTTGAGGAGGTTCATCCTAGGCACTGAATAAGTGAAGGGACCTAAAAGGAAAAAATACATAATATATGTGTAAAAGGAGGCAAAATAAGGATTGTGCAGACTGCTTAAATTCTGATACATCCTCATTTCTTAAGTATCTGGCATTACAGCCTTGATGATCTTTTAATATTACCTGGGTGCGGTTGAGACATCCAAACTCTTGAGAAAGCCAACCTCAAAAATTGTGCATCAACTTTGGATAGCCATGGCAGTTGTAAGCAAGGCCGGACCTTTTAGATCCACTTCTGCCAGTTGTGTTCATGAAGCAATCAAAGTAGACATAAGTTTGCTGTAGTTTTATTGACAAGCATAATGGGACATATTTTTGCCAATGTGTTTCATAGTTGCTGAAAGCAGGAGAGTGATGAGAGGCAGTGCAAGATTTTGTGAACGTAATCCATTGGCATGGGCTGTCTTGCTGTTCCTTTCCCCATCCCTCCAGCTTATCCCCATCCTGGTTTTCATACTTAGGTTCCGCCTCTCCATCTGAGTTACATCCCTTGCCACAGAAAGACCTTAGCTCCTGCCTCTGCTTGCCTCTTTCCCTTTCTTCAGCCTCCACTTGCTCCCAAGCTCAGTCTTCCCTCTCTGGGCTCTTGATCCAGTCTTGATTTCACCTCCTCTGCTGCTTCTAGCCTAAATTGTAGGTTTCAAGCTGGTTTGACTTTCAGATCGCTGAAAAACTTTCCATCGGAGTTGTAACTTAACTATGCTGACAACAAGATTCCCCTTCTTGGCTACTTATTGCAGGCGCCTTCAAAGTAGTTGCAAACCTTTGCCATGGTTCCTTTACTGAGTCGCCTCCTAGTCTCTCCTCCTTGCTTGTCAAATCTGATAATAAATGGCAGCCAAGTGAACAAATAAGTGGACTAGTATGGAAGTACGATGAGTCTTCGTTAATAAATACATATTGATTTGACCCACAGTTTCTAGTTATGATTAACCAGCTGGAAGCTATAATAGCAATTTTCCAGAGGCCTGGCTGCCTTCAGGTAGTCACTGTCTGTGTGTGCAGAGCAGGATTAGAGATGGTGTTTGAAGATGCTGCTTGGGGAAAAAGCAAGCTGTTAGTCTAATGGGGGACAGCTGAGACCTGTGTTTTTCACCAGTCATAAGGGACCACCGAGGCTAGTTTTCAGCCTTCCTACAGAATCGTGCATTTTACGGAAAGGCACTTGCTATGGAAAATCTTTGCTCCCACAGACAGGATGCCCTCAGAGGGCAGCCTGCAAGTGTGACTTCTCAGGAAAGAGAGTCAGGGTTACGGTCTGAGTAACTTTTCCATTCGTATTTATCTGATAAAATTAACAACTGTAGTTCTTAGAGCAAAAGGGAAGGGGACTTAATTATAATTCAGTAACTCAGTAGGGAGCCCAAATAATGATTGCAGAGGATGTAAACTGTGCTGTGAGACACCATGCCTGTTTGCACTGCAGTCCTGCTAAGACCCCAGGAGATCCTGAAAACAAAGAGAGAAAGGAGGGCATTGGAGGCCCTGTCAGTTGTTTTAAAAGGATACCATCCTCTAGCTGGTCTATCAAGTCACTAGCAGGTGAGCTTACCCATGGTATTGCAGAAGGTCCATCTAAGGTCCGTCTGGCTGCTCGTTCCAGGGCACGCAGGCAGGTGACCTCGAGGCACCTTGTGTGTCATGCTCTGCCTGCCTGCCAGACTTCTTAAATTGGGCTTTTTGGTGGCTCATGCTGTACAAAGAACTGGGGTGTCTGGATCCAGGTACAAAACATCCTTAGGCAACCTCCTCCCAAACAAGTAACCTGCTTTTAGATACCAACTCGAGGAGGAAACAAGTGTTTCCTACCTGGAAAAGAGGGCAGGAGGGCTGCTGCCTTTGTAGCCTCATCCGGTGCTAATTGCTGGTTGTTGGAATGAGCTGGTGCTAGTGGTTTCCTGTGGGCAAGGAAGCTGTGGGGCTGTGTTAAGCCATAAATATGAAGGCTGGGACTCCACATAGCATTAGACTATAAGAGAGCAGCATACCGCTTTTACTGCTTTCCTGAACTACATTTTTCTTTTTTAGCCAAAAACTTTAAAATGAGGTTATTAACAAAGATGAGTACATGTTAATTGCATCCTTACGGTTTTTCCCAAGAAAGCTTTAAGTTTTAAAACAAGCACTAACAGCATGTTTGTTTGCTCTGAGAAGAGAAGTCAGGCATTTACACTGAGGAACTGTGCTTGGAGTTCAGCAGTAGGTAGGAGACTGTGCTCAAGATGTATCCAAATCCCAGCTTGTTAACCTGCCTGCGTACAAGTGCAAAATCATTTTTGTTGTTGGAGTTGTTAAATGCAGTAGATATGGTTTATTTTTGGTGGATTTTTTTAGTTTGTTTGGATGCTTCTTTAGTAAAACTAACACTTTTTAAACACTTTTTTTTTCCCTCTCTCTCTGACTTTAGCCATTGATGGATTTCTAAAAACCGATGAAAGACAAAGACTGGCAAAGGAGAGAAGAGAAGAAAGGGAGAAATACCTTGGTAAGATGGTAGGAGGTGTATGTATTATTTATGTATACATGTTAATAGGCTGAAGCTACTAAGATGACATTTTTCCTGTTCTGAATTTTAAAAGTTGTGGTTCAGTCTGTTCCTAGTCTTTATTGCTTATATTACTACTTTTAAATTAAATTACAAAAAATAAATTAATGTCATCTTTGATTTCCATTCGAGTATTTAATATTCTGTAGTTACAAGCTGACTTTCTTCTTTATGTACTTTTGAATATAGGTTTA
Source organism: Mycteria americana (assembly GCF_035582795.1). NCBI lineage: Eukaryota > Metazoa > Chordata > Aves > Ciconiiformes > Ciconiidae > Mycteria > Mycteria americana. Next base: position 135,581,620 of record NC_134365.1, read on the forward strand.
TGTGCAAGATATTGACTGTTAGGATTCTGATTTCTAAAAATACCAAATAAGCCTTGAATAATATCTCAGGATAATGGGTAGGACAATTTGGTGAAACAGCCTCAATTTTAGGCTATTGAGTTTTAGCCATATTAAAAGATATCATGTAGTTGTTAAGTATGGCATAAAGCAGATACTTTTCCATAAGTTTTAAAATTGTTAATCTTTCAAGAGAATGAGAAAAATTATTAATTTACTTCCTGAATAACATAAGCATTGATTTTAGAGTTTTTATAGTAGTCAATTGTTTTTAATCTACTAATGCCTCCAGGGAAATATTGAGGAAATTGCAAAATTGTTAATGTATATAAGGGGGTGGGTGGGTGTGTATACACAGTTAATTCATATATATATATATATATATATATATATATATGAATGAAATTAACTGTTCCACATTGTTTTGGACTGTCTGTATATGCATATATATAGATATATAAAATGTTGAACAGTTAACTTCACTTTTCCTCATTGTAATAACAAGAAAGGCCAGTAGCACTGTTCCTTAAGGTTACCTGACAATAACTATCAGAAGGAATTGTCAGTGTTTTATGATTTCGTAAAATTTAAGCTAGGCGTATATTTTGAGGAAATGTCAACTAAAACAGTATGGATACCTGTGAAAAGAATCATAGGAAAATACTGTTTTTCTTGCAATAAATAAACAAACAAACTGTTGACCATTTCTTGACAAAACCTGAGGCTTGAGACCAGTGACTTGACATTTTTTAGCACCATGGGCTTGGTGAGCAAGACTCCTTTTGGTAGTTCCTGTGAAAATCTGCTGGTGCTTAGTACTTAATCTCCCCAGGGGTTCTATCTACATGGGGCATGCACCAGCCCGAGTTGTAGCTTAGATCTCTTCCAGGTATACTCAGTCCAGACTATCTCTTCTTTCCTCTTGATTATCCCTTCTTTGCTGGTTCCTGAGAAAGTGACATGATGAGTAGATTGGAAAGAATTTGGATTAAAAAGCAGAAGAGGGGATGAGAAGAAAACTTGAAAGCTGGAGAATCTGGGAGTGGTTGGCCCAGGGGATTTGGAAGGTGTCAGCTGCAGTTCCTGTCTCCAGACATCACACATGCCTTCTGGAAACATACTTTTTTAGGGTTAAGACCATTTCTAGAATGAGGAGCTCTGGGTTTTGGTCACAGTTTGTCTGTGGCAAATTTCTTTTAGAAGTTCAGAAAAAAAGCAGCAAGTTCCCCAGAAGGACAGATCTTTATGCAGCCAGCAGGTACTTGGCAGCAGTGTGGAATAACCTTTTCCAAAAACAGAGAGAAACTCATTAATCAGTGGTTTAGTATCCCTAAATTAAGGAACAAGAATTGTATGTGTGTCCATAACAACAGAATGGGTTACTTCTCTGTCCAGAATTAGTTCCAGGTTTCACCTACTTACTCAGAAGGTAATCTTAGCACAATCTCTGGACACCTCTATTTTTGGTTTTTATCAACTCCAGCATGGCGTTTCCACCTGCTCAACTTGATGTGGCTAGTAGTCGTTAACAATTAGCGACTGGCCACTTGTCTTCTGCTGTCTCTGAGGTAACTCTTCATCTGTTGACAAGTCTGATTCTTCATGCTTTCAAGTCCAGGCTCGCCTGCAGCACTGACACCCCTTTCATACTGCCCTGTCCTGGGGGTGGGGGGACGAATAGTGAATTCTCATAAGGCAAAAGGGGAAGATGACATCAGCTGTATTTCTAAAAAGAATGATGTAGAAGGTGTTCCGTAAAGCAGGCTGGATGTGAGGAAGAAGTGTTTTAGGAGGATCCAGTATTCAAGGGAAAGAAATGCAACTGTTGGAAAAGGATCTGGTGTTGGAGGGACTCTGGCTTTAAACCAAGGGCTTGAGGGTGAAGTGGGACTAAGAGGGACTGCAGGTCATGGCTGTGGTTAAAGAGCCTGTGGGCAGGAGCTGAGGGGAAAAATGCTGATCTGAGAAGATTGCTGGGCAAGAGTCTAGGACTGATGGGAAGATACTGAGAGAAAGTTAGAAGGGTGAAAATTTGCTGTACAAGGAAACAGGAACTGAAAAAGCAGACTGAGGCTGAACAGGTGAGCAGGATGAAGAACTAGCTCTTGTATAAACAGTGTTAATTCTGGCTTTCCCTAACTTTCAAGTTCTTAGCCTGGCAACTGTGAGAATATTCCTTGTTTGATATCAGCTGTCTGTGTGTTGGTATGTGACATTACAGGCTTGTATGTATATAGGCATGCTTACTGAACTCCTCTTTCCTGCCTTTTTATGGAATATGCTTGCATGAAAAGTGGATTTTTCCTCATGATTTGTCACATTAACTTCTGCTGCTTGTTCTCCTACGTAAACCTGAAGCAACAGTCCTATATGTAATGTTGCAGTCTGAATTTCTGTAACAACAAGCTAACGTCTCAAGAAGATGATTATGACTCCAGTTGGAATGAACAACTGGGCAAATCCTCAATAACAGAAGTAATTTTTTTTTCATGCAAAAAGGCAGAAGAAGATAACGATGTAGCACCAAATTATGAACAGAATGGTGTATTTCAAAGCTTCATAGGAAATCTAGTGTATGTTGTTTTCATGTGTTTATTTTGAAGGCAGCCCCATAACGGGAAGCACAGTTTTAAAGACATTCCAAGGGCTTTTGCTTCAACGTATATTACTGATTCACTTTAAAACCTACTGGGAACACTTGTTATGCCTGAAAAAAGAATTTGGCTTTAAGCTACAGAGGTATTTGAAACATAAACAAAAAAGAGTTAACTATTCTGTACACTGTTTTTACATAGGTAAGGGGCACAAACTGTCACCTTGTGTACAAAGGGCTTCCCTGTTTATTTATTGAGCAAATCACTTAGATTTACTAATCATTCCAGCACTTCCGTGCACTGTATTTTTTATCTTAGTGGACTAAAACCCTATGTACTTGTATATGTTGTTTTACACTATTGTGTCATGTTATCAAATAATTTTAAAGCGGAAGAAAATTTGCATAAAGTGAAATGCACCTTTTTCTCTGCCTAAGCTGCTAGGGAACAGCAGATACTGGAGAAGGAGAGAAGAGCAAAACTTCAATATGAAAAGCAAATGGAGGAGCGATGGAGAAGACTGGAGGAACAGAGGCAGAGAGAGGAGCAGAAGAGAGCAGCTGTTGAAGAAAAACGGAGACAAAAGCTTAAAGAGGAGGAGGTAAGGTCCACTGGGAGATGTACAGCAGAGCAACTCTGTATGGTGGCGTTAAATGTAGCTGAATATTGATGTGAGTTAAACATTGATCTCTTCCCCCTCCCCCCTTTTTTTTCTTTTCTTGGCCCAGAGGCATGTGAGCATTACTTCGGGAACTGCCATCACCACAGCTATAAGTACTCTACTACTGCTTGTACATCAAAAACACTTTCCACAGCTTTTTTTTCCTCTTAATTTTTGTCTAATCTCGCAGAATAGTCACCTACTTAGGCTAACGTATCTGGGACTCTGACTGTCAGATGATAAAGCACCAGCTTTCCAGAAGATAGTTTTTAAAGATGGGTGTTTCCATAAAAGCAAAGATTTTTCTTACTGTTTTGTTTACTGTCTATGAAACTGAAATAACGTTTATGAAAACGTGTTGTTTTGTTTTTCTCAGTGACGTAAAATCAGAAATTCTTACTCAAAGCAGTGAAGCATCTAGGCTGGTTTAAAATTCTAGCACAGAACAGAATTAAACATATATCTTCTGAAGCATCTTCATACCCTTCCTCTCTTCTACTCTCCCTGCTGAGATTGTTTAAGGTTCTTTTTTGCTCTAGCGAGCCCAATTTCTGATGCAGATCTCTGAATGCGGGGTGTGTGTGTGTCTCTCCACATGACATTCTGTAGAAAACGCTAGCACTGCTACTGCAACTGATAAAGAATTAATGATTTTTGGAAAAGGGGGCAGTGGTTTAAAAAAAAAAAAAAAAGCCCCAAAGAAGATATTTCCCTAGTTCCTAGGTAAAAAGGCTCTAGAAATCCACACTTATTAACCTTCCTCCCCCCCCACCCCCCCACCCCCCATCTTTTGATCAAAATCTTTTTGCAAAAGAGGCAAAACACTTCTGCATGGGATCAGAATAACATACGACTGTCCATTGAAATTTTTTTGTTATTTTATTTTTCACTTTAACCTGAAGAGAAGATTGTAGCCTGCCATTCCTCTTTCAGGTGTAACATACTGATTGTGGCTTCTGCATAATAGCTGAGAACTTACTTTAAAATATTTTTTCATGTGGTTTGTTTCAAATTTTGGTAATAAAAATGGCAAAAACCAGAAAAAAGTGTAGGAGGTCTCTCTCCTTCTGTGGCAACATCATTGACCCTGACATGCTCCTTCCCCAGTATTTCCCTCTGTAATAATCTTTTGCAGCTAAGCAAAATTGATCCCCTTTATGGGGATTGTAAGGGAAAGTGGCAAGCACAAAAACTTCCAAAACCCTGTCCTCAAAATTTGCTCTGGAGGAGGGTGGGGAGGGGGAGAGGTGTAGGAAGAGTGGGCAACTGCCTGATTTCCCTGCCTGCATGATTTGTCTGTGCTGGAGAAATGACAGCAGGGTTGTCGGAAATAAGAGAGGCTGTGCCAGGTCAGACCTAAAGGATCTGTTCAGTGGGGACCCCATCTCCTGTAGTGGCCTCCTGCACTTGCCCAGAGATAGACGTTAAGAGGCTGAGCACACAGTGATGTTTCTCCCAAGCATCAGCAAGCCTGTTACAGCTGCCCAGCACCCCGTACGTGTGATGGGAGATTTCTCCAATGGCAGGAGAAAGGCTACCTCTGCATGTTTGGTCATAATAAAAATGCCACTCCTAGCTCTTCTCACTGAGCTGGTCCTTCAAGCTTGAACTGTCCAAAGCTTTCTGGGAGCCAAGGCAGGCCCCAGCCTGGCTCCTTTCCCTTCCCTTTCCTTTCCTTTCCTCCCTCCCCCTTCCCCCAGGGTGAGGAAACTGAGAGAAGGCTATGTGGGCAGGAGGACAGAGGAGGATGCTTGTTTGTTTGGGGATGGATTAGACCTGGTGGGAGGAGACATCCAGGAGCCTTTGAAGGAGAGGAGGGTACATAGGGGAATAATCTGTAGAACAGGGGAGGATGAGGGAAGAAGGAGACACCACCACCTCTTGGCTTCCCTTCATGCTTATTTGTCATTCCCTCATTTCTTGAATTCCACTTGAATTCTACTAAAGGATCTGCCAAATCCCCCTGCCTCCCCTAGCTCTTCTGATGAACCCCTCAAACCCCTATGCGTAGTAACAGTGGAGGTCTGAGTAAGGACGGTCATGAAGTTGCAGCTCCCTGGGAGTTGCAAGTTACTCACTGCTTGTGAGTCATTCTGGACATTTGAGTTCACCTTTACTGGAAGAGCTTTGAACCTGTATTTCCCACACCTGGGGGCGGGGGGGGGGGTATGCCCTGGCCAGTGAGCCACTATACTGCAGCGTGTCCTTGGTGTTTCTCCTTTTAACACTGGTTTACACTGGGTGGGGACTGGAGCACCCATTTTACCTGCTCATTAGCTGTCTGAAGTGCCAAGTAGAGAGATTGTCTTCCTTGTTCTCTGCCTTATAGGTTGTCCTTTATATCTTCCTTAAGTCTTTTTTCCTTGCTTTTTTAACACAGCAGAAGGCAGTGCATATTTGTGATAAGAACAGGTTATATAAATCTCTCTCTAGAAAATATTGTTGTTGCATCTGTAAGAGTTTGAGATGAACGGCTCTTAAACTGTGGGGACTTGGCTTCCTACATCAGAGCATCCTCTGCTTGGCTCTTTTGCATGCAAAGGACTCCTCAAAGAGAAGGTGGCTAAAGTTCAATTTATTTTGCTTGCTTTTTCCCCTCTGCAGTGCCAGATAAGAGATGGTGGTTTTGAAGTCTGTGTTGATGGGAATTGAGGTGTTCCGGCAGAGTCCTCCTCTGGGGCAGCTGGAGCTTGTTGCGGAGCACAGTGGAATTGTGTCCAATTCCTTGGACAGGAACCGAATAAATGTGTCTGAAAATTGTCCTGTCTACATTAACTGGACCTTTTTTGTCTATAGAGGTCTTCAGTAGCACTGCCCTTCCCTCCATATTACTTCTGAAGCTGCCCACTTCCTTTAGTAAAAGCAGTCCCTGAGCCTTGAGGAAAGAAGCATGTTGTTGTTCAACAGAAGCTATTAGAGTTGCTTTTAACAGTAAGTAGCCAGTGGCTTTAGGACTGGATAAAAGCAAAGCTAGTCCTCGTTTAGTTAAAATAGTTTTCTCCCTTTCCCTATCTTGAACTTCCACGTGACTTGGAAATACCTTGCAAATAAATGTCTAGCTGTACACAGGGTATTGGGAAGTCTCTGTAGAAGCTGTGGTGTTCTTCTGCTGCTGTATTCCATAAGACAATATGCACATCACTTGTACGGGCCGTGTCGAGGATGCTAGTGCAAATAAGAGCAATAACACCCATCTAGTCAAAGATCCATTTTTAATAAAACCATCAGATTTTGTTAAAAAGGAAACTGATAAAATTAGTACTGATCCTACCAATATACTAATGTTTAAATGAACCACTCCTGGTAGATGGCATCCAATCTAATCCAGCACTCAGACTGGAAAGATTGATTTAACAACTGCTAAATGGAAAAGAATATCCTGCAGCACTGGAGAGATTGTTTTGGTGCACATGCACTATTTGTTACATTTGTAAAAAGTACGCACTTAAACACAAGGGAGTGAAAAACTCTCAAGATGTTATAGCATTAATTACTTACTATATTATAATTCAAAGTTAATTACTTTTTGAATTATAACGTATGGAAATAATAACCGCTTTCCAAACATCTTTTGGCAATTCACATACTGAGTGGAATTCAGGTGCACAAATAATACAAAAGTTTTGCTGCAAACTGTTTCAGATTGCTGTGCAAGCAGTCTCTCAGTTTGCTGTGCGGTGGACATGAGGGGAAGAGTTTAGTCCTCATTACGACACCAACCGTCCTCTACTCCCCCCTTGCCATTACTTGCTTCTGCGGCTTCCAATGTACCTTAATGCAGAGCCTTCATTTGTCCCATGTTGGTCTTTGATGCACACACCCTTAATAAATTTTCCCTTTCTACACACCCGTAATTGCAATTGGTTGAGAGTAGAAATTAATTCTATTCAGAAGGGTAGTTAAATTTAAAAATACTGTATTGCTTTTTAATGCGTTCTTTAAATAGAAAATAACAGAGCTCTTTTGTTGCTATGTGGAAGAGCCACTCAAAAGATGAAGCCAACTGATAATATCAGGAAACAGTGAGCTACTTACGTACAGTGCTGATGAAATATATAAAGTGAAGAGTAAGAGGGGTTTGGGGCTCTTAGATGTTTGTATTGTAGGTATAAGGCAGATTGTTTTAGAATTGTTTGCACAAATTATTTTAAGTCATAATATTTGTAAAATGAATTTTCCTTGTTTTGACATCTGTGTCATTTTACATAGAGAAAAGGAAAGTGCTTCAGTCAAATTACTTGTATGCTCACTATTGGTTTTTTGAGTTTGCTTGGTTTTGGTTTTGTTGGGGGGGGGGGTGGGTGGGTTTGTTTGGTTTTTTTTTAAATTCAGACAGTGCAAATGTTTGTTCTTTTGCTTAGTCTGAGGAAAACCTGGATGAATAACTATGCATTTTGGAAAGTAACATGTATGTTTTAGATACTAGCAGTAGGTGGCTCTCTTTTTATGGTTTTACTCATTCTTAATTTAACCTACATGCAAAGCTTGTATGTCATAGTTTTTTGTGGAGGCTCACTGTATCTTTAGTGCAGAGATTATTTCCTCTATCTAGAGTTCCCAAATGAGGGTCACATGGGTAGTCTGGTATGTTTTTAAGAAGGTGCTTCATCTATAACATCGGCAGGAAGGGTTTTGCACATTGTTTGCTGATGAGGGAATGCTTTGTCTTGTTCAGTTTTCATCACAGACCAAATTATTAATGTACGAGTTGTTTATGCCATGCTTCCATGTGTCTTATTGTTTTCTTTGGCTTTTTAGTTTTGTGCTAACTTAAAATGTTTTTTAAATAACTATCCTTTCTTTGTGAAAAATGGCCTTCATACTGTTCTTTATCCAAGCTATATCTGCAGGGTTTCATGATGTTTAATAATAATGTTTTATAGTGCTTTAATGAAAGGCTCTTTGCAAATGAAAATGAATGATCCTCTCCATCATGTAGTGGAAGATTTCAACCTCAGATTGTAGGAGCATGGGCTTTCAAATATGTATGAAAATAATTTAATTTCTTTAATCTATTTCATCATGCATTTTATTCTTAAAACAGCACTTTCATAGTAGGTGGTATAAGTGTATTCTGTGGTTTGCAAACTACAGAATATTGCTGGTCCTTGCTCCAAGCAGCTTTAAAAAATAACCAAACATAAATCACCCAGATAATTGAAACTTGACTGCTTTCATCTTATCTTTTTTGATTAATGTATAACAATATTAATTAGATATGGAAAGAAAGAAATATTCTGTATAAGTGTATGCTTTAATGAGAAAGAAATGGGAGGGTCATTTTCCTTTGTAAAGAGTGTGGGTAGAAAGGTATATTGGGGTAAGACGCATAGTAGAAGAAAGTAATGAAAAGAAGCACACTGCAGAGAAGAACAGGTGATGAAATAGGAGGTGAGGTTTGGCAAGAGTAAGTACAGAAAAGGGACTCAAACAGAATTAAATTGATGTTGGGAGGTGGGAAGTTAAAGGCAAAAAGTGTGAACTTGAAATGCAAAGCTAGCACACACAGGTTTTAAATGTGAAAATTGCATCATCGAGTAGTAAAGAGAAGACAGACAGACTGTAGCAAACTAAATCAGAGGGGAGTGACTTTGGGTTCCACAGACTGAAAGATTGCTTTCTTTTCACACCCAAAATATGGACAAGAAGCGATACGGTATTCAAAACTGGGGGGGGTTCTGTGCAGTTGCAGAAGAGGCTGTGCTTGAGCTTTGTGATGCTTCGTGCATTTGCTCTGTAGGGAGAAAAAGGAGGAGGAAAGAGGCAGAGTGCACATTTGCGTGCCTGCGTGGACACTGATGGCACTGACCAGACAGAAGGGGGGAAAAAAGGGGGAGGGAGGGCGGGGAAGCAGCTGCCTGCTTTCAGTGGTCTTTGAATGGTATTACCTGATAGACTGTGAGATAAAGACATAGAAGGGAGACAAAACTGAAGTGAGAGCTCAAAACACATGACTGAAAGATCGTCTTCCTGGAGATGGCAGCAGAAATTGTAACAGCAGGGTGGGTCACCTGGCCGAAATGTAACAGGGACGCTCTTTTTCACTCTTTGTATAGAAGGTAGTATAATGGAATTCTTTATGGTACAAGTGATTTGTAGTAAAATTAAGAGAAGAAAACTTAAAGACAAAAGGTAGTGGCTTGCTGTTGAAATTGATGGATAATTGGCAGCAGGGTTGGATGAGGTGGAAAAAATAAGGTCAGAAATAAATTACTGGAAGTCATGGTAGTAGAAGAGATTTTTCAAAGACGTGGAAGAGACCAAAAGTGTATTGCAGATAACCAGATCGTGAGAGGGCATCTGGCATTGTAGAAAGCCAGTGCCCACGGGCAGAGCCCCAGGAAGGTAACACGAAGTTTACAGGTATGTGCATAAAAGTTCCAGGTGTGGTAGTTACTAGAGGTGCCTGATGTTAGGGTCTGATCTGCTGAAGCAGCTCCGTCAGAGACAACAGGCTGAACATCAGTGCAGAGACTGAAGGAGACATGCTTGAAGAAAGACTGAAATTTTGTGGTAAAACATCTCAGGGAAGGGGAATAGGAAACCTAGACCAACGTCACAAATGAGTGAGAGAAAGTAATCGGTCCAAGAGATGCAGGAGAGGTTTTCCATGGAGTTGATCTGAGCTACCAAAAGATATTGGAGACAGAGCAGGGGATTGATAGAAATCGAAGGGGATATGATGTAATCACAGAAGCCTGCAGCATCAAGAGTTTGAAGTGGATAGAGTAGGAGTTTTATACTAAACCAGAAGGACATAGCAAAGGTAGTAAGTAATAGGACCAAAATTACTAATAGGATCAAAGGGCTAAAAACCATTGGGGCAGGAGTTGGAGGCAGCAAGAGTAGACTTGTCTTTCACAGTAGGGGTTGGGTGAGGGTGAAGAAGTTGCCAGATGTGAATGAGGTACTGGGAGGAGGAAGGGAAGCAGGTGGTAGGTGATGGAACGGTGGGTGGAGAAGAACCAGGTTTTATCTGCTTGAAAGCAGGAAAAGAAAAGGTGCAGAGATCATTGCCACTACAATAAACCACTGAGAAACTAGCAGAGGGAGGAGGTGGGAACAAAACTGAGTGGAGGTCTTTGAGTGAGAGTTAGGAGGTGGCAGAGAGGGAATAAGATGACCATACATAGCTGTGAGTTAAAGGTAGAGCAGGATTTGGAGAGGGAAAGAATCTCCTTCTTTTTCTTCCCCATCTGAAAATCCTAAGTCATCAAGCTATGGAGAAGAACGTGGGGGTGGAGGGGAAAAAAAAAATAAATCTCAGAACAGCACGATCTGGGCATGCACTAAAAAAAATACACAGGGGAAAAAAATCAGAATCTCTTAAATGCCTAGACTGTAAAGAACATAGTGGAAGAAAGGAGGGAGTTTTTGTAAAAATAAATAAATAAATTGGGCATCCTGCAAAGTAACCTACTTTGGGTTTGAAGTGATCATTTATCTGCGTGGCTAGGAGGAGCCACTGGCATTGCAGCAATTTAGCTGTGCTCAGAAAGGGATGGAAAAAAATCCTGAGGTCTGCATAGACAAGAAGGAGTTAATGCTTGTCGAGCATTATTCTTATACAAATTAAGTCCAGAGCACAGCAGCAGCCTCACCAGCAGGAGCAGATGCTAGGCAGTGATGCAACCTGTGTTATTTACTTAGGCCTCTGTAGTGACCTCAGTGGCTTGCAGACAAAGGATACACATATCTGGAGGTAGGTAGCATGCTGATACCTTCTTTATTCAGTCCTTTTTCTTTTATTGCAAACAAGCTCCTGTAATCATCTTGTGTGGAGCAACAGGGGAACTGTGTATTTTTTAGCATGGTTTCAGAAGGAGGAAAAAAAAGCACCCAAAGAACTGATTCAGATTTGGTTTCTGGTTTTGTACCAATATAACCAGGAACGTTTAGAAGCCATGATGCGTCGGTCCCTTGAACGCAGCCAGCAGCTGGAACAGAAGCAGAAGCGATGGTCCTGGGGAGGAGCACTGGCTGCAGGCTCAGGAGGGAGAGATGGTAAGTGAAACGGGCTGCCTGCATTGCAGATCTTGAAGTGCAAAATGCATGAGGTTGTGGAGATAGTAAGGATGATGCATTTTATAGTTAGGGTGGTACTGTAGGGACTACTGCCTTGGGGCGTGAATAAATGCTTTGTAATTGCTTGCCAGGCTCCCTCTCTCTAATACCTTCTGGGGAGAAGGGTCACTCCTAACTTTAGGAATGCAGATAATTTTACTAGAGTAACCAGAATCTGTTTGGAGGATGCTCAATGCTAAAATGAAAATTTATGCTCTCTCTCCCTTATTCTCTTCCCCCGCATTGTCTTCCCACGCACGCAGTTAGCAAATTTAATATTCACCAAAGGACTGAGTGCTGTCTAAGCCTTGCAGAAGATGATCTGGTTTTGTTTGGTACTTCTAAAAACCCGATGGGAATTTCTAGATGACTATGCAGCATGTGCAGTTTAAAATAGTTTGGTTTTTTTCCCCACATACTTTTTGTTGCTGCTCTTTTTGATTTGGCTTCAGAACAAATTCTTTTTATTACATAATCAGTCATGTACTGCTTTTATATTTCAAAAAGATGCATGTTTTCTGTTTTAAATCATAATTTATTTAAATTTGTCAGGTTTGAATAAACTGTTGTTATGGGGAAAAATATCCATGTTTGGGTGATGATGAAATATGACAGTTACTCTTTTAAAAAGTGTGTAAATATACTTAACTCTGAAAAGGCAGACTGTTTCACATCATAGTTTTCATGGTATGCCATCAAAAAAGCCAGGAAATTATATATGATAATAAAAGGAGTCTTTTATACTTTGAGAAAGAAACCAGTTTCCTTGTGATGCAGTTTATGCTTAATTCCACCTCCCCCAACTTACTCAGTAATTTCTTTCACCTCTTTTTGCTCTGATTTCTCTGCTGTGTAGGTGAATCAGAAAATACCCCACCCCCTGTTCTAGGTTTAGCTGCCAACACCCTTCCTCCAGACCCTGTGACCTCTACTGCTCCTGCTGATTCCTTCAATGGTATTTCAGAGAATCACAGTACCATCCTGTCTTGTTTATAACTGTTCTAATCACTGTAATCCATCCACTGATCTTGTCCTTCCTAACCACTGTTTTCTTATTATTTCAGTCTGGTACTCTACGGCATTACCCTTAGCGATATGGACCAAATGTCTTTTTGATTTTCTTTTAATTTTGCCATGGTGGAGCAGTGCATGCCTCGCATTCCACAGTAGAGGCATTTCATGGTTTTCTCACTAACTGTAGACTTCTACCGCTCAGATTCTCATCTCTGTTAATTCTGTGGGTGCTCTGTGTTTGTGTGTGTGAATATAATTACGCGTATATCTGACAGTTCTGATGGACATGCACAGGTACAGGTGGTGTTTAAAAAAAAAAATAAAATTCAGTTGCACAATAAGAGAAAATGAGTTATGGAGATGGTGTTTCATCAAAACAGTCCTCTTTTTCCATCTCAAAAGCCTTTTTCTGCAATATTTTAAGAACAAGCAAATTTGGTATAAACAGCCATGCTATGTTTTCAGCCTCCTGAAGTGGATTTTGGCCTAGCTAGTATTTGTAATAAACTCAAGTAGTTGACTTTGTTTAGGCAATTGTGGTTTGTTTTCTTTTATATTGTTTAGTTATCTTCTTTCTTAAAATTATTATTCCCATAGAAGGACTGTACTATTCCCATAAAAGGACTGTGAAGTAGATGAGTCCTCCAAAATTAAGAATGGATTGCATATAGGATTTCTAATTTTGATTGCAAACATACTTGGCATTTTGAAAATTTAACACAGCCTGTGCTTTTAAGAACTAGATTCCTTCTCTCCCCTCAGAGGCGGAGCTAGGCTTGGATATTACTCCTGCAGAATGCACAGTAAATGTTGTTCTGCCCACAATCTCACAGAACTGTTATTTCTGTGCAGACAGATTCAAATTTTTGTACTAGTTGTTGCTCATGGACAAAGAGATTTGGACGTGCAGCTGATGTTTTGCAGCATACCAGCATTATACCTGATTTTTTAAAAAAGCAAACATAGAGAATTGTATTGTTTATGGTAGTAGATGGAGGCAAATCTTGCAGACCCCACCGAGGCAATGTTTCGATGGATGTAATAGGGAACGCAGTAACTTAGGGGCTGCAGAATTATGGCCACATACATGTCTCTAGCTGAAAATATTTTTGGTTTTGAAAGAAATAAAATTCAAATTTAAGGGACAAAGCATCTATGCTTTTAGCTTCTAAGCATCATGCAGTGATCATCATATACTAGTACACTGTAGTAATACTTGAATAACACTTTTCTGTCATTCAGTTGAATAAATGGCAAGGTAGGAAATAGGTATTGTGCTCAAACAGACTTTGTCAAACAGTATTTCAAAAGAAAAATGAAAACTTGGAGTAGTACCAAAAAGCTGCTTTCTTTTTTCTTCTTTTTTTTTTTTTGATATTCTCAAGCACAAAAAGATAAAGCCAAATGGTTGGTGCCAGATCAGTTATTAAAACAGTGAGTTCTCATCATGTGAACGCACAAATGTTGGTTACTTCATTTTTGTATTAGAATAATACCTGAGGTCTACCCCAGCTCTTCCAGACTGAAAGCAGAGAGGAGGGGGAATGGAGATGAGTTCAGAGTTGTCATGTGTACAGTTCGTTTTCTTTAGGTAACTTTCTGCTTGTGCTGGTATTGAATATCTTGTATCGGAATGGCTTCACTTGTTCAGACCTGATATACAATTATTTGCCTGTGGCAGTATAAAAGATAGGCTGTTGTAAAACTGGAATGTTGAATTCCCAAGCAGAAAAGTTGCATGTCTTATAAAATACTGGTCCTCCAGCAGTCAGAAGGAGCTTATCTCATGCCTTATTCAGTGATACGATCAGTGGCAAGGGCCAGGAGTACAAATGCAAGGTTAATTTTGGGAGTTTATCAACGCTGTGATGTGAATACAAATATCTTCAATGCGTCTCTCTGCAGCATGTGACAAACTTTCAGCTTCTACAATGAATCTGCCAAAGCAAATGGAATCGCCAATCAGTAAGCGCCTCTCCTCCTCCACAGCGGCAATAACACATTCTCCCGACAGAGGCAAGTGAATGTGCTGGTCTCCTACCAGCATAAACTCTCCTGCTTAAAGCACTTCTTCTTGTCCATATAGCTATGTAACTGACTTATGTCTATTATTCAAAAGAACTCAAACATCTGGGGGGGTTGTAAGTTCATACAATAAAATAGTTCTGCAGCCTATCCCAAGTGCTGCCATGCTGGAGATCCTAGGCCAGTGACAAATGCTGTGGGGTTTTTTTTACTGATTCTTTTTCAATTTTTGATACTCCAGCAAATGGGGTTGTAAGCACATGTGGCGACTGCAGCAACTTCCTATAACTGTACAGCTTGTGATCTTCCAGCCAAATAATGAAAAACAAGCAAACCAAACATGTGGCTCAACAATAGACACGGGTTGTACTGTGGGCAGAAGTCAGTCCAGTGAGCCACCTGGGAGACTTCAATCTGGTGACCAGAGTTGTAGAGCCCTTTAATTTGATTTCAAACCCTGATCCATCAGAGGCTCAGCAAAAGATGATCATCTTGTGGGATTAATGGTTACTAAACACTACAGAGAGGACTGAAGGGTTTACCCCACTGTGAACTCTTTTGAATTTTTCTTTGGTTTTTTGTGTGTGTGTGTGTGTCCCCCTTTTTTTTAAACTCTAATGAGAAAAAAATTAACTGAAATAAGTGACAATGAAGGCTTATCTCTAGAATGAAAAGAGAAGGTAAATCTAATTTAATTTCTGACTTACTTAATGAAAACTCATCAATAGCTTTGAGGTTATTATGATAGATGGCTGTATATATATATGCATGTAATAGGAACATCTATAAATATCTTTCTTACATAGTTGACGCTTATATTTATGGAGTAGGAAGGAATACAGGCATATTGTATAAATAAGACTTATATAATGCAGTGAGACTGCAAATTTTAAATGCAGTCCCAGTATGGTTGGCACACTAGTGAGTAGCTGCGCTGTTATACCAAATGTTTCACCTTTTCTACTGGGGAAAAAGGCAAACCTTTTTCATGCTGAGTCATGAAAGCAACCATTTTGCAGAATGGAACATGCTTCTGTGTAAGAACAAAATGCAACATGGTCTTAACCTTACTATATTTATTGTACAGGTGGGAAAATAATTTAAAATGATGGAGAAACTAGAAACCTTTTTTCAGAGGGAATGAAAATTATCTTTAAATATTTTAAAACTCAAACATTTCAAGATTTTTTCACTTCATTTAATCATTTCATCATTTTGTTTCAGTTATTTTAATGTAACATGGTTTTATTTCTTTGCATTTTAAATTTTATTTTATTTGCTCCCATCCTTCAGCTCACCGCATGCATCTTAGTCCAATGGAAAACTTTATTGTTTCTCGACTGCTGACTCCCACACAGTCATCTTTAGCCAGAAGCAGAAGTACACTAATGCTTTCTGAGCAGTACAATAATCCAGGTAAAAATGTGAATTACTCACTTTGAAACCGTTAAGGTATGTTTTTGGTTGCATTTGAGCAGTTGCTGAAAGAAATGGAGTACTATGAACCAAATGACAATTTACATGATAGTACAAACTCAATGATGAACTAAGTTGTTCATGATAGCAGTGTATTTAAAAGCTTGAAAAAACACGTTATCTTGTCTGTCTTGTTCTAAAAGTCTTTTTAAAAAGAACATAGTTTAAAACAAACAAACAAACAATTGAATTAACAAAATCACTAAAACCTAAGCCCATGGAAAATTGAATATATTCATTTAAGAAACAGTTTTTTAGACCAGTGCATGACAACTCTCAGAGGTTTTATTTGATATATTGTCATCCCCTTTCATACCCAAATAGTATGTAGAACAAAAATCCCAGTGCACCACTTGAGCCTTAATTGTTTTTACTAAGGTTGCAGTTCTTTGCTGTTAATTACTTTTTGCCTTTAACTGTGTGACCATGTGTGTATATTTTTATATATGTGCGTGTATACACATATAAAATGATACTTACTTAGAGGAAAAAACAGACACACTGATAGGAAGGTGTCAGTTCCAGAAATTACTGATCTTTAAGAAACTAAAAATTAGGGATGATAGTTACTATTCCTATCTGTAAATGGCAGTCTAATAAAACCCTGATTTTGCAAACATCTACAAAACTAATGTTTCCAGTCCTGCTAATACTTAGGCAAGTGCCTGACTTCCAGAGTAGTTCCTACTTGTAAAGCTACACCTAGTCATAGTGTTTGCTGAAACAAGGACAAAAGTTTAACACTTTTTTCACTTTTATTAAAAACAACAACAAAAAAAACCCCTACACCCAAATGCCTGTCTGCAAAAGGAAGCTTTTTTTGCAGGGTAAAACTGGTTAGACAGTGTAAGTCTGAACGTCTTTATGATCAGTATTTTCATACGGCATCATTGAAATAGGCTCAGGTCCTGCATCTGTGCTTTTAATACAAAGCTATATAAAAATTAATTACAAAGTAAGCCTACTTTCCTTTGTGCGTTACTTCTTTGTTGCAGTGCATAGGGACATTGGTATTGAATGACTCCGAAATTACTTCCCTTGTTTCTACATTAAAAGCAGCATCTGTTGGAAGCAGAAATGCTGTCATACAGTACTTGGCCAAAGAGAAAATGCCCGGTTTACCTACTGCTCAGGCATCAACTACTGCTAAGACTGAACAAAAGCCAACTTGAAATTAGATCAGTATATTCTGCTTAAAATTTTGAGGGGAATTGCTGGGGCCACCTACAGAAGTTGTTTTCCGTGTTGTATTTGATATTGAAGAAATCAATAGGGACTTTCTTTGTTCTTCCCCACTCGTTTTGTCTGTAAACTCCCAGCTTTTCTTTGTCTCTCTCTTCATCACAGGATCTTTAAAGTAGCACTCTGGCATGTCTGACAAGGATACAATTTGGTCTACAGATCGCTTTTCCCCCCCCAGCTGAACCAGGAGTGCTGATTCTGGGAACAGCTCTCTGAACCAGCATCCTCTTGTCATTTTCTCGCAAGGCAATCAGGCTGTAGCACAGGTTGCAAACAGCATCAATATTCAGAGTGGCCGTTGATGGTTTTGCCAGTAATTGCCAGCAAAAGGGTTGAGGGAGATCTCCCATTTGTGGTATACTTCTCTCCGTAGAAGTCGTTTCCTGAACTGGGAAGAGGATTCTTCCTTTTCAAGAGCTCATACTGTGCATCGTGTCATTGTGTTGGGGTCAAAATTGCTCTACTCCTGCATTTTCTGTAAGCTTAGAAATGAGGAGTCTCAATTTAAGACTCTTTCTCTAGGGCAATGCATTATTAATGTCACTCTGAGTCAAGATATTCAGGCAAACAGTTGTTATTGGACAGATATAATCAATTTTTTTTTACAGTTGAAGTAAAAATACTTATCTTAAGCAGCATTTAAGTTTCTGAACATTTTTCTTAATATTCAGTGAACTTTTGCCAACTTGCTGGAAAGTCAGTCAAAGAATACACAGGTCCAGTTAAACTTAAAAGCATACAAAAAGGCTTCATAAAAAATTTTACAGGACTGCCCCCAATAAAAAAAAAATATTGGAAGTGTGAATTCCTTTACATTTGAGCGTAATTACTGCTTTTCCAAAGTCAATATCCTTCTTGACTTCCGTTGAATAAGATTGGAAACACACTGTCACATGGTTACAATTAATATCTGTCTTATTAATAAAGCATATACTGTGTTGATAGTTCTATATGTACGTGAAAGTTTCATCTTAGAAGGCAATATGAACAAAAACAGGAGTAAAATACCCCATTTTAATAACTCCTCTTCATATGGCAAATAAAGAAAAAGATACCCAGAAAGAGTTGCCCTGAAAGCTGTAATGCATGTGTCACACTCAAACTGATGTCTACCACAGATAATAACTGAAATACCTACAGCAGCATTTAGTTTAGGTTTGGGTTTGTTTGGGTTTTTTTAAATGAAGTATTAATTTGAAAAGCAATTAGGGTATTTAGGAGCCTTTGCCATGTTTAGGCTTTAAAAAAAAAAAAAATCCCTACTCTTCTGTCACCTATCCTGTTTTGCAGTATTTGTTCAAAAGTCACCCAGCTAGAATTGTTTGATTACTCTTTTTATCATATGCAAAGGAAGCTGGACTTTTTAGAAGATAAAAGAATCACAGTCATAGTAGGGTGATTCAAAAGGTATATGGGTAAGAGAGCGATATTTTAGAGATACTTTAAAAAAAATTTAAAATCCTATAAAATGTTACTTTCAGTTGAGGCGTTTTTAGTAAACATGGGACCGTGTTGAATGTGTTATATAATGTCATCTTTTGAAACGCTTTAAAAAAAACCTTGAAAACTACCTTTGAACATTATAACATAAAAGTATGCTGTTTTCTCCTCTCCTTTACTTCCTCTGTGCTCCCTTTTACTCTTGCTATTGTACTATAACTCTTTAGTATTCCATATCTGTCCTCGTGTAGCACCAGCTAGTCCTCTTAAATCTCCCTACAAGCCTTCCCCCACCCGAAGCACAGACAGAAAGAAGGCAACTTCACCCTCCACTTCTGATGCCATGAAAGGGGCGGCTGCAGCTGAAGTTACTCAGGTGGGTTTGCAATGGTTTTGATTTCACTCCTGGGTAAACTGATGTGGCTTCTGGTTGTTATCTTTCCTTTTATGTTCATAAAAAATAAAGTGCTACCCCTGTTGTAAGAAACAGCAGTAAGAAAGTAAGCCTTCCGTGCATCTGCATGCTTTCGTGCTCCTGTTTAGCAGCATTTTAATATCTTCCTCCTCCTGCAAATCAGTGTCGAGCACTGGTATTTGGAACAGCAACACCTTTATTTTCAGGGAACTGAAATTTCTGGCACTGGTGTACGTTTCTGGACTTGCCTGTAACTTCTGGGAATGGGGATGACAAATAGGATCTCTCTACTGAATATGACTATCCAGTCTTGCTGGTTAATTAGCAAGCTTCACATATTTCGGAAACTTGCCAAGTGTATTGACAATGCCTCTGTTTCATACCAATTGCTTAACTCTTTCTGTGGACATTTTTAATGCTGTTTGCTTCAAAGATGCATTATTGATCCACTGTAGTTTCCAGAAAAACAGGCAAGTCATTCACCTTCACTGAGCCTACACGATGGGAGGTGTGTTTTAAAAAAATTATGCTAGGGCTGTAAAATTCACATAAGGTCCTGTGTCTTGTAATAGTTAATAGTGGGGGATTCATGCCATCTAAATTAGGTGCAAGTGAGGGTGGGCTCTAAATTAGATGCAGGACCAAAGTGGGAGCTAAAGATTTGTGTAGTATCTTTAAGTGTGATTCACAACATTACAGCCAGCAGCATTGCTGCAAGATGCCTGGGTGCACTACCTACCACTTCTCAAGAGGCATTGCAGGAGCATATAGATGATTTTGAAAACTCCACCCAGTGCCACTGCACCTCCCAAGAACTCTTGGAGAGGCTCTGATGTGGTGTTATTTATCTGCAACTTGTATACTATGTCAATGCAAGACATGGTTGGGTTTTTTTATGTCTATGTAAGATAAAAAACTATGCATCTCACTTGTGAGCTGGTGTCTAAAACACTTTTATCTTAAACAGATTTGTGTAACATACATTTATATACCATCTTGTTCATAACACTATTAAATATATTTTTGATGTCTTGGTCCTAATTATGGAAACTAAAATGAACTGTTTTTCTAGACTGAGAAGATAAAGAAAGAGAAGCGACCCGCAACACCTGGTTCATCATCTGGTATGGGATCTCCTTTAAGAAGATCTGATTCTCCTGCTGCCATGTCCAGAAGATCTGCATCACCTGCGACGCCTAAGTATGCCTTTCTTACTAGTGGTCTAATATGCTGTGACCTTCTTGTTACCTATAAAGGAGACATAGATTATTGAGGAACTTCCTTCGAAGTGTTGTGTAAAATCTAGTTAATTTTAGTTATACATTCTCCCATATGTGTGTGCGGGGGGGGGGGGACAGATGTAGATGAACAGATATAATATATGTAAAATTGTGTTAGTGGTCACTAGAGACACTTCTCTGCCTTTTCTCAGTCTTTTGAAACTATCGCGGTACATTTCACAATTCATGTGAAATTTTATTTAACATTTCTTTTTAAACATGCTTTTGTTTTATTTGGTTTTGAAGAAACTCTGCCTAATGTGAAGAAACGCACAGAACATGAATACTAACTAGAAATTCCAGCATTTAAAGTATGCATTTCCTATTGCTGGCATGACTGTCTGGTTCCATAAATATACTTAACTATGTGTCATCTAAACCATTGGTTTTAATTTTTGCTTATTTGCAGACCTCTGTGGGTTTGTTGCTTTTTGTTGTGGGGTTGTTTTTCATGCAGAGTTGTCGACCTATAGCATATCTGAGCTTACTAGCAATTGAGTTGCTTTTTTTAGTTGTCTTTTGCAGACACTCAAAACTGTAGCCCATGTACCATAGCTTGCAATTCACAAGTCTAAGCAAAAGTGTCTTCAGCTTTCTTAGAACAGGGTATTAAGTCTGGCTCAAATGCCGAAGTATGCTAAAGTAGTCATGGTCTACAGTAGTTGTCTGATTTTGTTTTGTTTTTTTTTTCCCTAGACTCTGTTCATAGGTCCTGCTTCTGTCTTGAAAACTATCTCCTTTTGCCTGATTTTTTTTTTTTTTAATCTGAACCTGGCCATATTCTGAACCAGTCTTGATGATGCCCTTTCTGATAAATGTCTTCTGCTTCAAAAACTAGCTGGTGTTCCTTTTCTGTTTCAGCTCTGAATGCATAGCCCTTTAATGGAGGATGATTTTGTGTGTGAATCTAGCATTAGACAAAATACAGGAAAACATCTGAATCTGGGCATTCTTTCTGTTTTAGAAGAATGCAACTTGCATGCAACTGGGAAATTGGAATTCTTGGTTCATGTTATAGGGCTACAAATTCTCAGACTTTCAATATTATGTATATATAATGTCGTCAGATGCTGAACTACGTAAATTTTGTGAAGAAAGGAATGATATGAAATGTTAATGACAATCAGCTTTTTTATTACAATTTTGAGCAGATCATTGTCTAGTGGCACTACAAAATATACAGAGGAAAGTTTGAGCTATAAAAATGTATATTATTCTGTAAGTACTGATATTCCCCCTTCAGAATGTATCTTTCAGTTCACTCAGCCGGTATGAAAGACATATCAGGAGACACATTTAGTTAAGCAAAATGAGTGGTGGGAAATGGATTGCTGAGAGTGAAGCAATTCTTGATGGGCAGATATTGAAAAGTTTGGTGTAGCTTATCATAGAGACATCTGTGGAAAAAAGAAAAAGATTTTGTGAAACAAACAGATATTTAGTGCTTCATGAAAAAAGTATGCCCTGTCATAATTTGTAGCACTAATTTCCATGAAAGGTTAGGCAAAGATGGAGACTTTTTTCCCAGAGGTGCAAGTTACAAGAACCTTTTTATAGTAAAATGTTTTCGTGCCTATAAGGAATATAAACTACTGTTTTTAGAGGAAGAAGCAGATGTTGTAGGGAGGAATTAAGAAGCCTACTGGTGGGTTTCTGAGCCACAGTAGTTTGTTTTTTTTTTCCTTTTTTCCTCCCTCTCTTCCTCAAGAGAATCTGATTCTGACCACTGCTAGAAATGTATTACTTGAGCATTTAATCTTAACATGGCCCAATTAGAACACCCTCCTTGACCTTATGAGAGATACAGTAAATGGAGTTTAAATCCATGTTTATTACTGATTGCAGAAGACAGTTCTGCTTCAGCACTCTCGAAACTTCCCCTCAGAAATTTAAAATAAAATAAAAGAAGGCATCCTGATCACCATATTATATTATTATATAAAGATATGCATTTCTTCATACAACTCAAATGCCAGATAATGATCTGGCTGGTCAGTGGATTTAAATACAGGCAGTCAGGCTTTTGGAACCTTCCTTTAGATTGTATAATCTTACCTTTTCATTTAAAATTAACTGTGGAACTTAAGTATAATTTTAATATGACTAAATATGTAGACAAATATTATTCTCCTTGCAAACCTGACAATCTTTTACAAGTTTAATCTTTCTCCTTCCAGCACACCATATGGCCAAAAAAGTACTCTGGAAGAAATAAGAATATGTATTGTCCAGCATTAGTAGTTAGTGATCCTGCATAGCAACTTAATGTCAAAAGCTGTTGAGGAAAGAATCAAGTATGGCCAGTGATTTAGATGATAATTAGCTGTATGCATTTTTCTTCTTAAAAGTATGTGACTTGACATTCAAGTTTTCTTGGTATTGTTCTAGTTGCTAGGTCTTCACAGTCTTCATTTTGTTTTGTGAGTGGTAGCTGCTTGTCCTCTTTATATGTTGTTTAATTATTTATTAATTAAAAAGCTCTTTCTATCATGGTAAAGTAACTGAAATGGCTCAAAAAAGACAATAAAACTTCAACCTAAAGAGAGACAGTGATTGGCAGAATAGATTCAGAGTAATTACATAAATAAAATACAAACGTTTGAAGGTGCAAATTTTTACTGAGAAAGCAAAAAAATCAGCCCAAAACATAACATCCAAGGCAAAATGAGTGAACAAATATGGACCTAAAAAGGAGAAAAGAGGGGAAAAAAATAAAAATATGTTGAGCAATAATTAAAAGCAAGGAAGGAATTAAAAGCTTGAAGATATTTGAAAAAGTAAATATATCAAGAAATGTCACACAAAAAAGAAACCCAAAACTATTGCTTTGAATCCAGTGTGGATCAGCTGACAAAAATGAAAGTTAATGGATCAGAGAGCTGGGATAATTGAGAAATTATATTTTATTTTTACAATTGTTATTGGATACTGATTGTGTAAAGTGTTCGTGTTCTTCAGATCTTTCACAAGATCAATAATACCAGGTTTTTTGGTAAAGTTTTTTTGATGCTTTGTCTTCCAAGATCTATACAGTAATCGGTTTATTTTTGCAGTATCCCTCAGAGAATAGTTAAGTGTCCAATCTTATAGATTGGCAAAGCAATAAAGCCTGTGTCCTTCACATGTCTTTGGGTAAATAGTCCCTTTGAAATCAATGGGACCTGACTGAATCAAGGAAGTAGGATATAGTTTTAAGTGTCTTCAGATAAGCCATAGTATAAGCCAGTGAATAAAAATGGAAAGCTCTGACAAGCCTCTATGTTACATTCATTTGCCAAAGCATTACCTCGTGTGAGAAGGAGAGAGGGGCAGGGGGGAAGGGAAAAGGGAATGAAGCGCTGCTGGTGGACAGTGATTCTTGGTTCACTTCCAGTTCCCAGTCTGCGTTGCTGTCCTTTGCTCACAGTTTCACTAACTGAACCCATAACTTGGTGGTTCTTTTGGGCGACATCCTACTGCAGCCATTGGGACACACTTTGACATCAGAAATGCACATGCTCAATCAAATTACAGAATACAAATGAAATAGGAACCTAGAGTAGTACAAAAAAAGCCCAAACTTTTAAAACGACCTATTAGAAAGGTGTCTGCATGTGATGAATTCCTCACAGAAGTAGCTTCTAGGTACTGCAGTGACCTAGTTTTAGATTTCATTTGATATGCGCTACATTTACAACTCTTGATCTTTGTTTTGCCTTGGAAAGATAAAAACAATGGGTAGAATGTTGGATCAAGACTATTTTGAGGGTTGTTTTTTTCAGCAGCTAGCTAGAGAATGGGCCAACTAAAGATTTTTGAAAATATCTGTAATAATGCAGCTATCATAATAACTATTCTATAGGCCTATGCTGAGTTTGTGCCCTTTTAAGAAATGTAAAAGAGAAATGAATCTGTCTCTGGCTAGAAAAGATCAAAACTAAGAGTGAAAGAAAACTGCTTTTGGAAAAATATCACAGGTAGTGGAGCAAAAATGTCAGAACCCAAGAATAGCTTGTGATCAGAGAGCACAGAAAAGCAGAAAGCAGGCTTGAGAACATGCAAGTCCTTGGTGTGGTTTCAGCAGAGCTTTTGTTGAATTAATAGGGAGATGGTGGGGGGGAAATGCAGCTCTGGCATTGCGGCAGATTTCTGATTTAGTCAGCCTTCTGAACTGCTGTAACCAATGACCTGTCACGTACCTGGCTTTTCAAGAAAGCACACTGTTCTCTCCCTTGCTCTTTATGGACAAAATTGGATGTGACCTCTGACTCGTGTGCTACATGTACTTTATTTTCTATGCTTAGCAAAAGTAAGCTCAGAACCCTTCTTGTGCTCTTCCCGAGACATTCTTCTGCAGTATAGGCTATCCCTCTTTTAATTAAATAAGAGCCATTGTAATTCAAGAAGCAGTGGATCCTCAGACCTGATAGAGGTTCTTGCAGTGCGTGTAGGGGTCGTGATGAGAATGGCTTCTTACAAGCTGCTGCACCCATGTCAACACAGGGTGGTTAGGTGAGAAAACTAAGACCTTCTGGAGTGAGGAAGATGCTTCCTGTACTTCTGTATTCCCCTGGAAAATCTAGTGACCGAGATGAGTGAACTTTCAGACAACTAACATGCTACCACTTCTTGGATTTTGGGGAGTTGTCATCTTAATTCTCTGATCCTCATCAGGCACGCTTCTGTGTTCCCACATTCTTACCAGGGTTTCATTACATCCCTTTCCTTTTCTCCCAAGGCAAAAATAAAACATTTTTTTTAAACCTAAGCGGACCCCTATGCAAGCTTTTATACATTTTCCCTTAATAATCCCATTTTTCTGTCTTCACAGTCAAGTTTGGCTCTTTCTGGTAAAAAGTAGCATAATTTAAATATTGTTAGGAGGAGTGGGGTTTTTTTCCAGTAACAATTCAGCCTGTGTCTAGGAATGTTAAAGATGCTAAGTTGACAATATGTTTTAAATACAAGGGGGAAAACAGTGTTCATTTAATACTTTCTACTGGCATCCAATAAATGATTTAAAATTTCTGAAAAAATATTCTTATTCCTCATGGTCTTTCTCAGCTTTTCACTCCTCGCACTACACTGTTGTCCTTGCAGTAATCGGTCTTTTATATGCTTCTCCCTTTTAGTTGCTTTAAAACAAGCAAAGCCATACTTGTTTCTTGTTCTTCTGGCCAAAGAGCTGTAAGAAAAAAATTCTGTAGGTCTAAAAGTTCAAAGATGCATTACTTGAGTAATAGATTCAGCACATGTTTCTAGTCCAACAGGTAAGTTGTACAGCGAGTCTGCTCTAATTCCTATGCAGTGCAAGATACATAGCTCTCATGACTAGACTCCTTCCTCCCAACCTCTTTAATTTGATTGTCATGTCTTTATTAGAGAACAATTACTTCTGTGCTAATGCTGCAAATGACTCAGCCTTAGTTATGTGACTGTTTTGCTCCTCCTGTCACAACAAGTTAAATAAAAAGCATTGCAAGGAAGGTGTGGTAAAGTTGCAAATGTAAACCAAAGACAGCAAGAAGGGACTATGCTTTGAAGAAGTGTCTGATTAGCAAGAAGCATCCTCTGTGCTGCAGAGAAGCATAAGAAATGTTGTTTGCTTTTTATTTACACATTATACTTTTATGAGATGCAGTTGGAAACGACTGTAATGGTGAGGCACATACGAGATCTACATATGTAGATGGGGCCTTGAAATCTCTGCCTTTGTCTTTAGGAGGATCTGGGAATCCATCTACATCCTAAAGAGAAAACTAAAGACAATGCTAAAACCAGACTGGGTCAACACCAGCCAATCTCATTGGCTTCTCCCATTGCTGGTTTTGGTTTTTTTTTTTTTTTTACAAGAGCTGGAAACAGGCTTGCCTGTCCACATCTTCCAAAGCCTGTTTCTGTCAGGGAGCAGCAGGAGAAGGCTGCCCTGCAAGGCAGGGTGAACCAGGATCTGTGGGTGGAAGCAGGGCAGACAAGGACAGGGACCTCACCCACAGGACCCCATCCCACAGCAGACAAAAGAAGTGACCAGGGCAGGTCTGGTGATGGTGACAAGGGTCAGCCAAGAGTCCAGTGATAGCCAGCAAAGGCCTTAATGAGGTCGGTCCAAGGACAAGCCAGGATCAGCAGGTTAGAAGGCTGGGTACCGGTGTACCTACAGCTTAGCTCAGGCAAGGACTAAGGGCGAGGACCTGAGCTGACAGGGAGCTCCTGGGCCTGCGGGCAGAAGGTACCTGAGCTGAACTTCAAATTTAGTTAGGTGCTACTGTTCCACCAGCCCAAGGGCTTTTTGGAGTCTGTGATGGCTCTTCAGTGGCAATAAGAGAATATAGGTGGTGCAATACTCTGCAGTCTCTTCCTCCCCACAAACTGGGCAGCTCTGAATAAACTCCCTGTATTCTGGTGTCTCAACCTCTTTCACATGCAGCATAATATGTTAGAAAAGAACCCTTTCTTCTCCTGAATTCTTGAATTGGGGGGGGGGTGGGGTGGGGTGGGGTGTTGAAAGACATTTAATTTTTGTCTGCTCTGTAATGCAAATGCTGTTCTGGTTATAACAGTCTCTGGCCACACAATACTGTAGCTACATCTATACAAATCTTTCCACTCTAGTTCATTAATTTTCAGCCATTGTCCATGTTTTTCATGCTTGTGGTCTGCCAGAATGAGTGTATAGTCCAGAAAACATGTTGTAGTATATGAAAATCTATATTGTGTAGATGAAAAAAGTGATAAGGGATAATACATTTATATCATAATTGCATATCCATGAGGAAGGTTAAAACTACATGTGTAATGTTCATTTTAATGTAGGATTATTTCTTCTAATGGAACTCTCATAAATCACTATTTTAAGATTGTAATCTCTTTCATACCACTTAGTCACACAGCCCAGCCTTTCTTGATGTTACAAGTATTTATTGCTAGTTACTGGTGTTACGTAAATAGTGAATGGTGTTTGTTTGTAGTTTTATGTTTCCTTGTAATCTGTTCTCTTTAATGCGCCCATATTTCCAGTGAATATCAAGTATCTTTTCCCTTCTGCTTTCCCAGAGATGAATTCAAGGTTATCATTTCACCAAAAGTATGTAACAGTCAAATGAGCCGTCGGCTACATTGCTGCTGTGCATTGCCATCACAAGTGCAGCCGTGTAAAAGGTTGCAGGGGCTGAGTTTTGAGCTGTTGTGTTGGTGCTGATTAAAGCACTAACTGAAACAGTGGAGCTGACTGTACGATGCTTTGGTCAGTTCTGTCTCTCTTTGTGGTGCCCAGCTTTACCTTGGTATATAGTAATATTTGGTGTTATTTTGGAAAATCAGATACTGTTAGAAAAAGACTGTGTTTGAGAAGGCTGTATTCAGATGAAAGCAGCACATTGCAACTCATAATTGCTGCAGAGAGCAAGCAGCCATAGCTTTGCTTTAAATGTTGAGATGGACTACTGAATACAGGAATGTTGACAAAATTGTTATGAAATGGCCATTATGAAAATTATTGGGTTTAGGAAGTACACTATGTCATACATCTTTTCTACAACTTGGATGGTGTTATTGGTCTTTTTAAATGAGAATTTTCTGTAGTCATTTGCACTTGCATGGCAATTCCGTGCATTTCAGCAGGGATAACTGCTGAAAACAACTGATATTACTATGTAGCCAGAGACAAGAAAGAATGATACACATAAAGACAGAACTCGATTTCAAGTTGCATAATGAATGGCCTGTTTTGATTTTTGTTTTTCCTCATCAGGACAGTTGCAAAGACTTATCCTCAGTCTCCCAAAAATGCCAAACAATATCCAGCTTCTCCTGTGAAGCATCGTGCTACTTCTAATCTCAACCAGGAAACACCTAAGAAGAAAGCAGACAAGGAGAAAGAAAATGTCAGTCGTCAGAAATCCCCAGGAGCACGCACTGATGAGGCAGGCCAGGTGGCTTCTGAGAAGCATGTGCCTTCTGCAGGAAAGACTGAAAATAGTGAAGGTGAGTCTTACTGCAAGAATAAATGGCAAGGTATTGTAGGTCCATGAAGCTTTTAAACAGTGATGAACTGGTCTTTTTATGAAGCTGCTCAGTCATGGGTCTATGAGAATGTGTAAACGTACATACTAGAACCAGTAAATGTATAGTTTTCACCAGGGTTACCCATGTATGTAAAACACTTGTTAACGAGGATGTGAAAATGTTGAAATCCAGGGATGCCCTTACCTGTCTCATATTCTATCTGCTGAAAATGCTGATGTATGCTTTTGAAAAGTAAAGGTGTCATACCAGCGTGAACCAGGCCCATTTTAGCTTCTCCAAGTGTGGAAGTGCTGGGCACTCTCAGTTCGCTGCGTAACTTTCCATCCTTGGTCATCTTCTCCCAGGGAAGATCACGGCAGGAACAACTGACGCAGAAGAAGCTGCAAAAATTCTAGCTGAAAAAAGACGACAGGCCCGCCTGCAAAAAGAGCAAGAAGAAAGGGAGAGACAGGAAAGGGAAGAACGGGAAAGGTATCTCTGTTGATTTGTAAAAATTATTACCTAATATTTTAACCTGTATCATTGAAGATGCTTGAAACTGTGGTGGTTTTAGAATCAAGGTGGGAGCTTTCATATAAGTGTTAATTTCTTTCAATTTGGATCCATAATTCATAGTGTCTTTTGCAGTCTTTATGACTAGTGAAGTTAGAAAATAATAATTTGGCCTCTCTAAGAAGCCTGAAGAAACTATTACTCATCCAAATACTTCAGGTATGTCCATACTGCAGTGTGGACATACCTGAAGTATATAAATGGGCTAGTCATATTAGAAGAAACAGTCTTGCAGTAGTAGTATATGCCTTAAATGGCAAGGCTTGTATCCTTCAACAAATTAACCTGAAGCTTACCTCCCTGCCCAACTCTGTTGTAGGCAGTTGAGGGCTTTAAAAGTGTGGGCACAATGAAGGTTGCTGTGTCTAAGCAGTGAAATTCTGGCTCTGTTCTGAGAGCAAGCTTTTAGGGTGCTCTCCACATTGGATGCTGGTTTCAAGTGTCAACAAATCATGCCCTTCAAGCCCCTAATATTAAATAGCTAACTCTGCATGTCTAAATTCAACTTTGTTCTTATTGAAAACATGGGCGGGAGGGGAAATTTGGAAGTATTTCCTGAATCCCTGCTATGCAAGGATAAGAATGACCAGTTGTCAAAGCAGCTCTTGAATGTGGTGGCAAAGGAGCATGGTGTCCCTGAGTGGGCCAGGGAACAATACAGGTGGAATTTAGACCCACTCTTTCTAGTGTACCACTGTGTTTTGTGGACTTAGTTTGCTGCTGCTTATCCAATCTGTTTATCTTTGGCTGAAATGAAGGAAAAAAGTACTTGCTTGTTTGTTGATAACCAGCATTCTGGGTGTGAAGTACAGGGGAAGAGGGATGGTTTTATTATTGAAGGCTCTAATTGAAATTAGAATGGAAATGTTTTCTTTTCTTTGGCACCTTTTTTTCAAGGGAAACTGTAATTTCTAGGAAATATTTTAGGCAATGAATATAAGATTGGAATAAAAGTTTGATAGCAGCCTGAATTCTGGGCATGTGCTCAACCTCTTTTCTGTATCTTGGCATTTTTCATGAAAATGTGTGCTGATGCATATATTATCAGTTACTGCTGATTGCACACCATACATACAATAGGATTCATGCTAAACAAAATGAAACCTTTCAAACATACTGTTGGGTTTTGGTTTTTTTTTTAGGCTTGAAAGAGAAGAACAGAAAAGAAAGGCAGAAGAAGAAAGACTTCGTCTAGAGGAAGAGGCTCGTAAGAAGGAGGAGGAAAGAAAACGTGAAGAAGCAGCAGCTAGAAAAAAAGCAGAAGAGGAAGCCAGGAGAAGAGCTGAGGAAGAACAAATGCTAAAAGAAAAGCAAGAAAAAGAGCTCCAAGCCAAACTTGAGAAACAGGTATCATCTCAAACACAAATGTAAAACTTTATGTACATATATATGTATACATATATTTATATATACATATAAATAAATACTTTATAGTATCTGGTAATCTGCCTGAAATAAATAATGGCCCTGTCGTATTTTACACATTTTGATTAGAGGGAAGAAGCAGAAATCAAAGCCCGTGAGGCAGCTGAACAACTTCGTCTTGAAAGGGAACAAATCATGCAGCAAATTGAGCAAGAAAGACTGGAGCGGAAGAAGGTAGATATTTGCGTCTCATTTAAGATAATTATTTTGTTTCTTTTTTAAATACATAATCCAGGAAGTACCCAATAGTATCTAGAAATAATAATCTGGAGGGATTACAGATTGATATTTATGCCTAACTTAGTATTTGCTACGTGCATGCGAGGGGAAAGTGGACATCAAAATTTGTAATGAAGTGGAATTGCTTAAGGCAAATTACTTTCTACTAGGCACTGAACAAACACAGAATTAGCCTCTACCCACAAAGTTAAATGCCTGAGACAAACAGGGAATTGCATGCCAAGGCAAACATCGATTGCCGCCCAACCCAGGACATCACAGATTATTGAGGAACATGAGTGACTTTGTTTTAAAACTTACTCAACAAAAGTTCTGTGTCATTAATTGAGAAAGTTAATGTGATTAACAAACAGGTTTTCTCCCACCTGGCTTGTCTCTGGTTGCATTATGCAGAGGCAGCAGGACTGTCTGGCCACTACTGCACAAGGAAATGGCTGGAGCCACATAACTTAGCTTTATCTGCAGCTCTGTGGCAGGAAAGAGAGAACAACTGCAGAGCTGCAGAACCTCTGTCTGGTTATAAAAGGTCATCTTTCCATATATGTTGTTCCAATATGTTATTTTTAACTGTTTACCACTGAGCTGGAGGCATGTTGCAGTTGCAGATTAGAATACCAAACCAAAGTGTCTTTAAATCTGAAATAGTTCCCTTTCACATAGTAGCACAAAGAGACAGGGTTTGCTGGGAGGGGGGATTTTAATGAACAAAGAAGGAAAAAAAAAATGTATTTTAGGGTAATGCTTTACACATTTCCAGCAAGAATAACTTCAGGTATTTTATTTTACCTTCCATTCCAAAAAGCCTAACTATTTTTAAAGGAACTATTTGGAAATAGTTTGAAAAGCTGAAAATAATAGCTGTTGGTTTTAAATAAATGTCTTGTTCCAGAGCTGAGCACAACTCATAACTGCAAACACCTGGTGTTAAAACATTTGTCTCTAAATTGCATCTACTGTGAAAGCCATGTTCTGAGAGACTGATATGTGAAAGCCAGCTCCCCAGTGTTTTGTATCATTTGTTTTCTTTATTTTTCTTATTTATCCTCCCTTTTTCAAGACAGGCAGGGTCATGACAGTAGAGAAAAGTGTTTCTTTTTGTCTTTTTTTCTCCTTTATCAGTATCTTGTGTTAAATATTTTGTCTGCCTTCTCATCCTCTGATTTATTTTGATTTCTAGAGAATAGATGAAATAATGAAGAGAACAAGGAGGAGTGAAACACCAGAAATAAAGGTATGAAACAGTGTGTGGTTGCAGGGTTTTTTTGTTTTGTTTTGTAACCCATATGTGAAAATTAAACTCTAGAGTAGTTCCATGTTAGTAGGTGTACTTAGGTACACTCTACACCCAAATTTTAGTTGCATTTCGAACTGAGAATGACTGTTGCTGTGTCACAGTTGTTGTTGTGCCACTGCTACAGAGACACAGTTTTATGCAACTGTTGCAGACTTACCTCCCTCACTATCTGCAGGATCTGGCAAGAGCCTGTTCCTGGATGCTGGAGCTATAATGTTTGCTGCTGTGATGTATCTTTTCTTGCTTTGTGCCTGCCAGGAATGTAGGATTGAGAACAAGGCAATTGTGTCTGGCTAGGAGGTGACAGAGAGTCAAGTTTTCACTTCTAAGTTTTCTACTAAGGAAACTCTTTCTTCAGTTACTTGCAGAGTATGTTTTCTTTCTGAAGTAAAAAAAAAAAATAAAAAAAAATTCCTAAGCCTAATTAAAAAGGAAAAAAAAAAAAAAATTCTCTCTTGCTGTCGATGACCTTTGACCACCCTGTGGCCCTGGGCAGTCTCACAAGTTTCGAGTCCAGTCAGTTCCCTGAAGGTTACAGTCCTTTTGTCTAATACAATTAACTCATTACTTGATTACAGAAGGAAGAGCCAAAACTGGAGGTACCATCAACTTTGAATGTAGAAAAGCAACCAAAGGCCCTTGTTCTCAACCAGCCAGGTAAAAATCACCATATTTTTCTGACCTGTTTTCACAGTTAGTTCTTTTCAGAGTTTTGTAATCTCAGACAGAGCACTGTGTATTATCACAGGTTCTTTGCTTTCATCTCTACAGCTACATTTGTGTCAGTGACAAATGTTAGAAAGTGGGGACTCAGCTTTGTTTTGCCACGGAAACAGAAGCAGAAGAAAGTTTCTTCTCCATTTTAGTACCTGACATAGCATTTCTGTAAATGAGAAGTTCCAGTTTGCTAATAGGTTTGGTTGCTGCTATCTACCTTCAAATTTTGTAGGTAGAAAATTTTTTCACATAACCAAGCTTGCAAGCTTTTTATAGCATTGCTCTAATTTGACTTGAGGAAAAAGGCGTATGTATTTAAAGAATTATTAAAGAAAATATAGATAAATGCCAGATATGTATATTTTGTTTACTTCCCCAGGCTAAGGCTTTTAGTACATGACATAAAAGAGAATACATTCTCTTCCTGTTTCCTCAAATTTAAAAGATGTGGTATAAAGAGCAATTTTAGCGTGGAAGAGAGGATTGACAGTATAGTATGATGAGTCATAGATGAGACTGAGTCCTACTGCATTGTCAGTCTTCCTTTCTACTCGACCTACAACTTAAAAGCATTTGTGATTTTTTTTTTTAACTATTTAAATAAAGAAGTTGCTACTGTCATAATTTCTAATATTCTTTTATAGAGATCAATGGATTGGCAAGCTGCCTGAAAAATAAAAGCTTAGAAAGTGCTGCCTCTGTAATCCCTTCCCAAGATGTAGTTGCTAATGGACTAAAGTCAGTTCCAGGACTTATTCAGCTGGAAGCTGTTGATGGGAAATCTAACAGCATGGAAGATTCAACAGATGAGGTTCAGTCCATGGATGTGAGGTACGGACCGTATCTACCAATAGAAATTGTGGAATTCATATTAGACACACAATAAGTTTTCTGTTTCATTTGTTAATACTTCACTACTTTACTTCTCACCTACCCCACAATGTAGCAGTCAGGTGTCTACTGTGGTGTACTCCACTCCTGTCAAGATGCAAATTGATTGTTTCAGACAAGAGTCAACAGAACCTCATCTCACTCTCACATATTTGGGGGGGGGGGGGGGGGGGGAGGGCTCGGCTCTGAAATCCTTCTACAGTCCTTACTTATGGATTCCATACAAGTATGCCCAAACCTTTCAGATTGTTCTGTGAAAGTAGCTACTGTAGATATGGCCAGGTGTCACCATTTTTTTATTTGTGTCAAGACTGCATAGCTATGATGCATGAGCTTTTCTCCCTCCATACAAACAGAATACAGAAAATAATTAATTTAGTATTTTAAGTCCTTAACTGGAACAAATGTATGGAAATCAGTAAATAACTTCGTGTTAGTGTTAGATTGTGATGGAAGGACTTGCAGGAAAGAAGGAAGTTGATAATTTAAGGCTGCTATGAGAAAGCTGTGTTAAACCCAGCCTCTTACTAGTGTCATTGGGCACCCCCTAGGTTTTGTGTTGCAGGATTTGATGCACAATAGTTCTGCCCTCAACTTATCCACCACTCCTTCATGGTTTTAGAAATCTTTGCGAAATCCTTCCTCTGCCTTCTCTTCTCCAAACTGAAATGCACTAGCCGTGCTGGTCTTGGCAAAGCGTCAGCTGGTAGCAGCACTTCATAAATTAAATTCTAGGATTTTTAATGTCTGAAGTATTTCATAAGGTTGTAAGAAATAACTTTTTATTTAAGTTGTGAAGCGCAAGTGCTTTAGGTAAATGTTTGCAGGGTCAGGACAATAATTTGCAAGATGCAATAAATATTTAAGTAAGGGAATGGTGCAGGGACTGAAGTAATGAGTTAGCAGTAAACTACCAGAAGCGTGTTTTTAGGAGATGAGCATTCACATCACACAGCTACCACAAACCTTAATCTTTAAGGAATATAGATTAAGTATGACCTTCCATCCTGAACAGTCACCTCTTTTTGTTTGGATTGGGATGTATTCTAGGTAAAGGCTTGCTGCAGCTGGCCTTAAGATAAGTGGTAGTTTTTGGGCAGTCAGAAGATTAATTTGGTTGTTGCTTAATGAAAAGTTACGTATCTCTTATTCTGCATCTTCCTTTTGTTTATCTTTTGTATAGCCCAGTTTCAAAAGAAGAACTTATCTCTATCCCCGAATATTCACCCATGAATGAACTCATGCCTGGTGTTTCTTTGGACCAAAATGGGACAAGTAATGCCAAGGCTCTTGAAGATCTCTTGGATTTCACAGGCCAAGCTACGTACTCCAAAATGTCCAGTGATACTATTAGCCTAGATGACTGTAACAAGAACTTGATTGAGGGATTTAACAGTCCAGGCCAGGAAAATACACTTAATTCTATCTGTTGACAACCTCGCTTTTCAGCAGAACAGATAAAGGTACGGTATTGTGATGAACAGATATGATAACTTGCTGTGATTACTTATGAGCTTCCGAGAAAAATATAGCAGTTGTAAACAGCATATGTGGAGAGAGGAAGAAAGCTGGTCTCCTAGATACTTAAATTCAGCATAATCTTTCATATTTGCAGCTCTCTGTAAATTGGCATCATATGCAAACTGAGTGTATCCTAGCAACCAAAAGTATCTGGTAAATGGAAACATTTCCTTTATCCATTCAGAATATAGTGAGAAGAGTTGCTTTTTTTTTCTTCATTACTATAATACCTTTCCTATAAGTCTTTAGAGCCTATTTGCATGAAGAAAACAGTTAAAAGTGGGGCCAGCCTAGAAAATGATAGTTATTGTTGCTGCTTACTCTTTGCTGCTGCTGTAAATACTTGCAGCATGGGATAAGTAGAATCGCTTATCCCAGAAAGCCTGCAAACAATTTGAAAAAAGCATAGTAGGCTTCAGTGACAGTTTCAAAGTACAATGCCACAGTCAACTTTTTTTGAAAGAGTGTACTCTAAATTACCAAACTGAGGTCATCTAACTTGCATAGCTGACATGATATTCTTCTCTCTCTTTTTTTTTAATTGACAGAGGTAGCAATTTGTGGAGGATATATATCCCTGTGATGCTACTGGCAGTAAAATATGAGCTTGTCACTTGAAAAAAGCTTCTGCAGTCCTTGAACACTGGATTTCAAATAATCAGAGCTGAATATAACTTTGTCTTCCCAGGGAATATGTTGGATAACTGGCTGCTTTTCATAGAAACCAATGAGCTAGAGCCTTGATGGTTTCAGGGAAGACTGAGTGTGCATTAGAATTTGAGCTTTAGCTGCTAATAAAGCACTTATTTCTTCTTTTAATTTAAAATTCATCTCAACACTTCACTGTGATTTTTACTTGTGCATTTTCTTTTGAAATAATTCTTCCTTAAGCTTTATCATACATCCTTTTAGACATCTTTTTCTTGTAAATAATGATGAGGTTTGCCCACAGTGCATTGAAATGAAATAATATACTGTACTTTAGTTTTGTGCCTATCTTTTTTTTTTTTGTCTTTAATAAGGAGTTATCGGCAACTTTTATGCAGGTGTATAATTCAAAACTATAGCTGAAGAGGCTTGAAAAATATACAACTGCTGGAATCAAAAGAGCCTTCTTACTGACTGTGGAGTGCGGGAGCTATCCCGTTACGGTTATGTTGACACGTTTAGTCACTAGTGGCACTTACTGGTTAATATTAATTAGTCTGGGAACGACTATCAACTATGTGTTTAAAAACATACTTGTGTAACACCTGTAAACAAAGTAGGCAAAATGCCTAGTGTAATCCCTTAATATATATATAGTATAGCTGTAGTAGATCCAAGTGAGCGGTCGGGGGGTGAGATAACATGTTAATCTTTGAAGATGCAGACACTTGATTAATACCAGCAGGCTTTCTATCATGTGGAGAAGTATTTTGCCTTCCTATAGGCTCAACAAAACAAGACTTTAGTCAGCAGCAAAACAATATGCAAATGTTGCAGCAGAAATACAAAGGCTGAGACACACATGGGGAACACTGCTAGCCCCCTTAAGGTTCTGTAAGCATCTGTATGGAAAAATTCACATCAAGATGTATAAAGTCTAGACATTATGTGCCATACAGTGTTAACTTTATTTCTGTTGGTGAACTATGATAACTTTATGCTAGATCATGTGCTGCTTTGAGGACACTTTTGTCCAGTTCCTTATAAGAATAAATTATAAATACAGCTCTCTCTGGACACTAACACAAAAGAAGTGAAAACTTGGGGGGGGGGGGGGGGGGTTTGCTTTTTTTGTTTGGTTTTTTTTCACATGTTAAGGGAGTTCACAGCGTAGCTTGAGCTCAGTTGTAGCCCCGTTCTTGTGCTCTTTAAAGCCAGCAACGGGAAAGTAACCAATGACATTATGTGCGATGTATAAAGAAATCATACCTACAACAATCCAGCTCTATTTATGTTAGTGTACTTCAGAGAAATACTTTCTTTTGACTGTGCAGTAAGCTGTAGCATGGTACTGTGTCTTCCAAATTAGTCCTTCATCTATTTCCTAAATAATAAACAAAACCAGTTTGTTTTGCTGTGATACATTGTGTTTGACAAATGTCACATTATATTTTATTATGGTGTCATTGTATAACCTGTAGATTTCTGTATTTGCATGACCTGTATAGCATGTATAAAGGTGAAATACATTTTCATTTATGAATCTAACTTGTTTCTTAGCTTTTTTTACTCCCACCAAAAAGATGACTACTTTAAAAATACACGTATGTTAATTTGTTCCGAGGCATTTTCTGAAGGAGGGTGTAATATTGAATGAAGGAGTGGTTGTCAGAGCGTCAAAATATTTCACCATTGTTTCCGTTGCCATATACTAATTTGCTTTCTGAGGTCTTAACAATACATGGTGAAAATGCAGACAGGTGGCAGAAGAGCCTTAAGGTGAGGGCTTCCAAACTGTGGCATCCAGGGTGCTAGTGACAGTATACAAGCCAGTTTGCAGCCCCAGCTTCTGCTCTCTGGGGTTTTACTTGGCAAAGAAAACAAGGAAAAGACAACTTGGGAGCCATGGCTGGTAGACACTGTTCTGTTGAGTGTGCAGGAGCTGTTCTGTAAGGGTACCTCTAACATAAATGCTGAACTTCGCTTCAAGCTACATGCACATACTGCTGCTTAGAAAGAGGACAGCCTGGAGCTGCTATTAGTTTTCTAGTGAAACGTTGGGGGAAAACATTCTACAATTTTTTTTATTTTTTATTTTTTTTAAATCGTAGCTTCAGTCAAAATTTAAAATGATAGAATCTACTTTTATTATGAGGTACATAAACACTTTTCCATGGTGACAGTTCATCTCACTCTTAATAACTCTTGAATCATTCATGTGATTTGTCCACTCAATTATTTACAAATATTAAAGAAAGCATGATAAGTGAGTATTCATGAAGAAATATATCGCATATTTTCCTTATATTTGCTTTCAAATGTAACATTACAAATTTGGCTTAATATCTGGAGCAAGTACTGTTAGCTGAGGGGTTAAATCGCTTCTACTTTCTGCTTTTGATGATGTAACTTCATACCAATACCATACCAGTGCTTGCTGCTGTGATTCAAGTCTGTGCAATGAGCTTTACTTTTAATTTGTCTGTGGTCTTGAAACTGTGGTGAAGGATCACTAGTGATTCACACAAGTCCTTGGTTAGAGCTTTTCTGCTGTAAAGCACTTGAGAATCAAGCTGTGAGAAGAAGCGAGAGAAAAAAAGAGCAGAGCAGTGATCCTTGAATGGATTTTTGTAAATGGATGAAGGGATTTTTTTTTTCAGATTACTTTTATAAAGTGATCTGCAAAACATGATTGTACATGCCAAGAAGAATCAGACACTGTTGTTGTCCTTTCCTAGATTTATTTTCAATAACTAGTATAACTATTAATAAGTTTCTAATACATAATTAAATAATACCTGTGAAGTAATTGGGCATCACAGTAGCTCTCTGATTAGGTTCATCACTTTCTATGGTGTTGCCCTGGGGAATGACACCCAAAGCTTGTCTCGGGCCTCAGTGAAGGCCCTGAGCAGAGGCCTCCTGGCTCCCCAGTGAGTTCATTTCCAAACAAAATGGTATCAGTGAAGGGTGGATCTGGACCCCCAGGCTGCATTTTCATCTAGTGAGGAAGGGCTAGAAGGGGGGCGGGGGGGGGGGGCAAAAATCATCCTCTCTCCTGTAATTGTAATGTGTGGAGGAAGCAACAGAAATAGCCCAGGCTGCTACTCTGGCTGGTGGGGTAGGGATCTTCCCTCTGCCACCTCTCATAAACAGAGCAGCTCCTCTCCCTGCTTCCCACCCTGCCACCGCCCCAGCCTCGCCAGTGCATACAGCTCGGGTGCCCCTGCCACTACCCCGCTTGTATTTCAGGCATCGGCAGCGTGGCACTGCAGCTCTTTTACTGCTCCGCAATCCCACGTGCCTGAGGGCACGCGGTGGCCTTCTCCAGCACCAGTCACAGCTGGTCAGAGGAGCTCGGGGTCCCAGGACACCTCTGGGGCTTCAGTGCCTGGAAACCCTAGTGGAAGACATCCTTCCCATAAAGGTTTAAACTGTGGTCTCTTCCCCATATTAAAATGTGAACAGTTTAATATTCAAGAGCTGAAGACAGTTTACTTGGTGAGGTCTACTTCTTGTTTGCTCTAAGCCATGGCCCATATCCTGCACAAGAGGGAGACTGTCCTGTAAGCGGCACACAATGAATCAGTGGGGATCCGCTGCTACTTCTGCTTTAGTGACCTGCGGGACTTCTTCCTTGCTCCTCTCCTCTCCCTCCCTATGCAAGAATCATGTAGAGACCAAAAAACTCTCTTTCGTTGCTCTCATTTTAGAACAATGTTGTTCAAGCTGTTGGTTGCCTCCAAAAAGAACATGGAGAGCGGTGGTTCACCTATGCTGCCTCTGTGTGTCTGTGCACAAGTATATATAAATGGCAGTTACCTGACATTTGGGGATGTTGGTTTTAGTATCAATATTAAATTCTGAAAAATTTATTACTGCTGGGCCACTATGCTAAAATCTGGAAAATATAATGTATATTATGACTGAATGCAATTTTTTCTGGATTTTCTTTTTAATCTTAAGAAAAACAGGTTTTAAATTCACTCAATCTCTCCAGAATACATACACTTAAAAATAATAGAAACCTTAAGATATTCAGATGCATTTTTGTTATTGCTGTTAGTGGCAATAATGCCAGTCCAGAACATGACGAGCCACAATGTTCATCTCTCCCTCACTTTTTTATCCCATCATTTATCTTATCCTTACGATCTCCTACAGCTGAAGAGTAGGTGATGCTGTTCACTCAGTTGGCCAATTTAACTTGTCTGTTGAAGCAACAAATTAAGTGTAAAAGCCCTTAAAATTGCAGGCAGAAACACCAATAGAAAGGATGTTTAAGCTTTTAAAATGATTACATGAAGTATTAGAGAATGGTTTCTTGACCACCAGAATAATTTTTGACACTTGTTTTCTTCTCTGTTGCCTTGTTTGTTCTCCAGCTTGTAGTAGTGAAGTAAAATAATATGTTTTATAGTATTTCTAATGATTCAAGACTGAGGTAGTAATGTTTTTAAAGTAGTGGGTTCGATGATTACCTGAAGCCTGCAATTTTCAGGATCAAAATAAACACTCTGGAAATACCTGTGTGATGTTCACTTGGGTGCTTTACAAAAATAGATGTGTATCCCTGCTGAAATCAAGCCTTAATGATTTCCAGAGAAAAAAAAAACTTATGATGCAGGAGAGATTCAATGAACAGAAGGCAATGGTAAGCAATGTGCTGTGTGATCTACGAAGTCCTTGCTCTAAGAATAAGTTTTTAAAATAATTGCATGAATAGCTCAAACCAGAAGCTACGCATTATCACCCGTATCTTACTGCTATGTCTAAAAGGAATAACTTGAAGTCAATGGCAACTGTAGGTGATTGATGTTGTACAGGAATGGACCCAAGAACCTAAAATTACATAGCTGGAGAAAAAAAATAATAGGTGTGAGAGATGTTCACAATCAGGGAAATTACTCTGACAGTATTTCATTTTCTTCTAGAAATAACAGGTACTCTCACCAAATTCAATACATGAGCAGCACAGTAAGTAGGATCAGGGCAATATCTGTAACACCATATTAACATTATGTTCACACATCCCTTTTCAGAATAACTTCTCTCTTCTAAAATACATATCTGAAATCATTGTCTGAAATATCATTATTAGCACCTTAAATATGCAGAGCTATGGAGGTTTATACCAAAAAACTCTATGGAGTTACTCCTAATTTTCCGGGTGTGAGATCTCAAGAACAGTTTTCACTCTTTCCTTTTTCTTTTTTTTCTTTTCTTAAACCTCTTATCAGTTCAAATACACAAATCCAAGAGAATACAAATTCTGGTGGTTGCCTGCTGGAATGAGTTTGTTCTCTCAGTTCCTGGACAAAGACTGTCCGCACCACAGCTGGCAGAGAAACAAAAAGTCCGAGGTGTCTTTTGGAGACAGAATATCTGCAATAGTGCATCGGGGACAGCAATGAGACACTGCTAGCATGGGCAGTAAATACGGTCCTGGTCAGAAACAGCTAAAACTTCCCCAGTTGAAGAGCGGGTCAGAATTTCTTTCCTTTTGGCAAGAAACATTTGCATTTCTAACCTACATTTTTACAAGGTTAATTTATGCTGATGTTCTTGGGTCAGTGCCATTTTTTAGGGCAAAAAGTGTTCTGTAGCAAATGAAACTGCTGGTGGATTTAGC
The DNA here is from genome assembly GCF_035582795.1 of Mycteria americana. Classification (NCBI taxonomy): domain Eukaryota; kingdom Metazoa; phylum Chordata; class Aves; order Ciconiiformes; family Ciconiidae; genus Mycteria; species Mycteria americana. The sequence goes on from NC_134365.1 coordinate 135,622,773, forward strand.
AAATAAATGAGGTGATGGAATGAGGGAGGGGAAGCAGGATGGGTGAAGGTAACAGTCGCTGAAGAATGCTAAGATACTTTCCACATATTTACTACCAAAAAATTACTACTAAAATTCCTAAGACAAATTTGTATCAGTCGTGCCCACAATGTCCTGTCAAGCTGGACATTTTGAAATTTGATCTCTCCTCGCTTTTTCATCCTGCTGTTTCATTGCAATTTCTCCTTCTGTCACCCTTCCAAGATCTGGCTCTTGCACAAGCAAAGAAATGCAGCCTCCGCGCCTCTGCCTTCCTCCTCAAATTCATCTGCTGTGGCCTCTTGGGTGATAAGCCTGGTTCAAAGCCTTTGCTTTTAAAATCTTGTTACTGTATTTATGTCACACATTGGTGTTAATTCATACACTGCGATTGTTTTCATTGGTATATTGCCAAAATCCTACTGAGTTTACACGGGCCATACGCCTAGCAGCAACGGCACAGTTTTCACATGTTGTTACAGGAAAGTCATTATAACCTCATAAATAAAACATACGAGCATCATTACGTCATGAGAGCCCAGCCTCGCTAAAGGCTCTCTTCAAAGAGTAATTTGGTGATACTATCGGAGCCAAGTCATGCAGTCAGTCATCCTCTCACGTTCCTTCAGGTTTTAATTAAATGATTACTTTACAGCTTTCCTTAAATTTCAAAGCTAAATAATGTAGGGCTTACTTCCTCAATTAAGAAGGGAATCGTTATCTGTTGCTCTGAGCCTAGACTGAAAAAAATATCACAGTCCCACAGAAAGCTGTTGAAGAAGGTTCTTATAACTGAACTAGTTTGGGTTTTTTGCCTTGTTCTGGACCAAATTCTTTCCTTGTCTGGATGAGGTGTTACAGATTTGAAGTTATTTTGACAAGTAACCTCAGGAGTTGACCTAAGCACCAGTATCTCAGTTTCTATAAAGTAAGAGAAACAGCTGGTGCTCCTTTGCTGGGGGCTTAGAGGTTTAGCTAATTTTGTTCCACTGAATGATAGAAATATATTTTTTATATATTAGAAGTAAATGAGTAGCGTGCCTGCAAACAATTAGGCAGCTCGCTCTTGTTTCAAGACAGGAGACATGCTTTGTGGTTTGGCGAAAGTACTTTGATATAACTCAAAGAAAAAAATGCCTGGATGTGCTAAGGGATAGGGGTGGGTGAGAAGTGGAAGAAGAAAGCATAAATGTGAAACTCCTCCAAAAGCAGAGATCAAAGTTAATGAAGCCATGCAAGTCTTATCAGGAGGCATAACAAGATAGTGAAGTACAAATGAAACATTTCCCTTTAGATATTATGAGAGGTTGGCTGGTAAAACCATGATTACCCTTGGGCAGCAGTTCTTGATAGTGGATCATGCCTTTGCAGACGTTGACTCCACCAGACCCTCTCTCAGTGCTCCGACATGCTTTTTCCCCTTTAAGCATTACTATCTACGGGCTCTGTCTGCAGACACCAAAATGAATTGTGTATGACAATCAAGCTTACCCGCTCCCTACAAAGAGCTTTTAATTTCATTTATCTGGTCCACCTCCGTGGAGAACAGGCATTCAGCAGCGGCTGCTGCAGTGGTGAGCCTGGCAGTGCGGGAAAGCCCAAGCAACGCTCTCCAGCACGGCTCAGGCTTCCTTGCTCTGCCTGCTTCTGTGCCTGACGTTGCCAAGGATCTAGGAAAGTTTTATTTCCACTTCAGAAAAAAAAAATGAACATAATATGGTTAAGCAAAGTTCAGCTCCGATAGCAATGTTTTATGTGGAAAACTAAATGCCTCCGTGAAAGAACAGATATGCAGGATCTGTCTGCTGTCGAGGGCTAGTTTCTGCGTTTGAATTCTAGGTGTCTTCCATTCATCATTTCCAAGTATTTAGCATGCAAACCGCAGCCATCCTCTTTCCAAAGGGAATGTTTACTAAATTAAACATTAAAGGAATATGAAAGCTATTCTCTATTCTAATGATACTTAATTAGGAAAAAACCATGGAAATAGATTAAAAGAATTAGTCTTAATAAGCAGTAATTGCCCAGTCTTGTGCAATAGAATAGCCTTCATAATTTAGAGATGGAGAATAATGGTTCTGTGGAACTACTAATAGATGCTGCTTTGAATATTAATCTAATTTCTAAACTGTGTTTAAGCTCTTGTTTTGTTAGACTACACAGTCCCAACCATTGAGACCCTTGTACACTTACTTAATGCTATTCATCAGGATAAATGTATATTGGATCAAGACCATCTGAGGAGAATTCAAATAAAGAGGTTAATAATGAAGCTTAATAATTTAGTTTATGCAATGTAGAAGTTCACCGTATGCACGTAGGGGTGGGTTGTCCATAGTTATTTCTTTGGACCAGTTTCTGCTTCAAGTGAGGTGTCTGACCACTACACCAGATGAAGTAGGGAATAAACCCAAATCTTTTCCTTCTCTGTTAGTTCAACTTTCCTAGTCTTGCGAATGAAGCCGTAGCTGCCTATACAGGGATTACCCTGCGTATTGTAAGTGGTATGCCAAACCTGTACTGCGCATTATCTGGTTGAGCCCCCCAGGCTGGCCTCGGTTTCTTTGGGAAAGTGCAGATTACCAGCATCTGCCCGTTTCCGTCTTGCTTGCTTAATCTAAAGCTCACCCTGCCCAGTTCTCACTCCAAGCTCCTATTAACAAAAATACCAACAAGGCGAAGAGGAAGCAAGCATTGTTTAGTGCAGCTTGCCACTGTATTTTGATGCAATATAGCTCAGTAGATCTTTTGCAGTCCCTTTTAATTGGGGAAAACACTACTACTAAATTTAAAAATAATCTTACACTTCTATATGCTTCTCTTATGAAAATGTCCAAGTATTTTGGCGAGGACGCAAGAATTTTTTTTGTATGGCAATCATGCGGGGTTCCTTGTGTTTGAGCTAGTCTAAAAAGGGCTCAGGGACCAAGCAGGATGCTGCGGACACTCAAAGACAGGAACCAGATTTACGGCTGTGAAGAGGGATCCCTCAGTCCCACCTACAGCAACTCTGCCAAGGTTGAGAAGATGGAGAACGGAAGATAATGCTCTGCTAAAAGATCAGTCCTATAAAAGGAGGGCAAGAAGATGTCAGCAACTAAAAGTCTGAAGGATGGCCAAAGTCGGCAGCCCACACTGGTATTGGGAACGTAAGGAAACTGAGACCACCTCTTTGAAGTACATCTAATTAAGGGGCCAACAGTAGGTAACCCTTCCTCTCCACTCTTTATCCAGTGAATATAAACATCTAACTTCACCTTGTTAGGCCATGGTTTGATGATAGAGTAAGCACAGCACTGTGGCTCTGAGATGGATCAGAAATGTAGTCAAGACTACATAACACAGAACGCTGACTCCAGCTCTTTTTTGGCCTTAAATTAATTTGTTTAAAAAAAATGTTGACAGGCTAACTTGGTTTTGGCAAGCTTTACACCAGATCAGATATCGTCTGCCTGTGCCGCTGTAACGATGCCGTATCAGCTATCGCCCATCTTCCTGCAGCTACTGTAAAAATACAAAACCAATGTCAATTCTGTGCTTGGGTTAAAACAAAAGCGTGTGCCTGCATCTGATCTGAATCAAATGTATATTAATGAGTTGATCTGACAACACACCAAAGTAGTATTCACGATCCTTGACCAACAGCCTTGGATGCCTAATGTAATCTAGATAGCATCAGTGTCTCCTTATACATGTGGTTTTGCATGATCTTTAAATCTATTTCTCGGTGTTTTTCTACCGTAAAAAGATACTCTGTTACGAAAGGGCTTCAGTATGTGTCCCGTGCACTCCTGCTGTTTACAGCTCCTGAAGAAAAATCTCACTCACTCAAACGCCAAACCTGTTCGGCCTGCTGGGTATCATGACTGACAACCAAGGGAGTGCATTCCAGCGGCCTAGAAAGGAGAGCGTTCGAATCGCTGGGATGGATCCCATCTCCCAGGCAAGGGGAGAGCGGCAGTACACACTCAGACGGGCACTCCAGGAACCTGAAAAGGGCCTCGGAAAAAACCACCGCGGCCTTCCAAGAGGCGCCTCGAGCCTCCAGCAGCACCCCGCGGCAAGGAAGCCATGGCCGCGTTACCTGCGGGCCGGCAGGCCGCATCCAGGGCGGGTCTGCCCGGGCGGTGCGCGGCCTCACCACAGCACCGCAGGGGCTTTAACTGCAGGGTCTGACCCGTAAGGCCGCGGGGAGCCTTTGGGCCAAGCCTTTCCCGCCCGACCCATCACGTCGCAGCTGAGACCGGCGAAAGGCCTGGGGACCGCAGCGTCTCCTCGGCGAAGCCCGGCGCTTCGGGCCTGCCCCGCTCCGGCCGCCCTCGGTCCCGCGCAGGAGCCGGCATCCGCTCCCCGGGGCTGGCTAGAGAGGCCCGGGAGCGGCCGGGTGGGAAGTGTCACGGGAGGGGTCTGCACTTCACAGGGCTTCTCAGCTGAGAGGCTCCTCAGAGCCCCGAGTACCCGCCAGGAAGGGCCGGGGCACCCCGTCCTCTCTACGCTGCCCAGGCCGGGAACGAGTGGCCGGCACGGAGCTGCCCGGCGCCTCCCCCCGACAGCGCCCAGCCCGGGCGGCCGCACGGCGGCTGCGGGGGACGCGGCACCGGGGCGAGATGCCGGGGAGCGGCCATGAGGGGAGGGGGAGGGGGAGGCGCCGCCGCCGCCCGTCCGGCCCCGCCCGCCCCTCCTCTTCCGGGGCGCCCGCCCTCCGCCCGCCCTTTCTCTCCGCCGCGCCCGTGGGGAGCAGCTGCGGCCGGCGCGGCCCGCCGGGACCCGCCCCGCCTCCTCGCCGGGCACCTGCTCGGGGCGGAGCGGCGGCGGTGGCGGCCGGAGGAGCGGCGGTAGGCGGTGGCTCTGGAAGCGGCGGCTCTGGAAGCGGCCCCGCTGGCGGTGAGTGTGGTGGCTAGCGGCGGCCCCACGGCCTCGGTGGGGCCTGGGCAGGCCCGGCGCGGGGCGACGGCGAGGCGGGGGCCTGGCCCGTGCCGCGGGCAGGGTGAGGTGGTGCCGGAGCCGGGTGCTCGGGGCCCGGGGGCGGCGGCGGGCATTGTCCCTGTCAGCGCCGCCTGCGCGCCCGGAGCCGGACCGGCCCATCCCCCGCCCCGGCGGCCGGGAAGGAGCGGGCCGGGCCGGGCCGGGCCCCGGGGGCTCCGCCGGGCCGGGGTGCACGAAGCTCCAGCGCTGCGCCCGTGGGAGGGCCTGCCGGCCTGCCCGGCCCGGAGGCGACGGGGAGGCGGGTGGGAGGCGCCGCTTTCGTTCCCCGCGCTGAGCCGGGAGGTGCTGGCCGCCGGCGACGGCGGGTTTGACCGGCGGCAGCGGGTGCTGCGGGGACAGGAGGTCAGCGGGGACTCTGCTGAACCCATCTTGGATCTGCTGATGCCTGGGCAGCCTGGAGCAGCGGCATCGGTAACCCGCCTCTCCCCGCGTGTGTGTGTGTGTCTGTATGTGTACGCACATCAGTATGTGTGTATGCTGTGGTACGATGCATGTAGTTCAAGCATTCAGCGAGGTTTGGGGGGGCCAGGAACAAAGCAGGGGGCAGGGGCGACAAGAGGTGCTGTGGGCTGTCAGCGCCGTGCCTCTGCGTCTTGACGGTTCCAGAAAACCTGTGTTGCTGTGAACCCACTGGGCGAGCGGCAGAACAGAGCTGAGGTCGCTGCTCGCTGTTACTGTGAAGGACAGCGTTTTCCTCAGAGATGAGCAAGGCATAAATACCAGCAGTCCCTGTTCTTAGTGATTTATATGTTGCCACACACAGATTTGCAGCAGTTAATGTGTTTATAATAACTTAAAGCAGTACAGGTTTTGTATAGCAGTCATATCTTAGTTCCAGTGTGTCTTTGGTTCAGCTTAATATATTTTCAGGAATGAATCAAACCAAAGCAAGATGAATTGGTGCTGATTTGACCTAATCTGTGTTTTATGATACTTCTTCGGTTGGTTTAGTTGATTATGCACAATTATTCATACACATCTGAGGGGGCAGGAATGTCTCAGGAGGAATCAGTGATAGCAGTGTCCTCACTTGGCTCAACTCCATCCAGAACAGCAACACCTAATTTTTATTGCAATTCTTAAATGCCCCAAGTCACCTGTAAATATAGTTTAGGTTCCTGAATTACAAGGGTTTAAAACAAAAGCTACTCAAATTGCTGGGAGATTTTAATTACCTGCTTACCTTGTGTGTTTGTGGGCCTCAAGGAAAAGTGAATCTTTCGTGAAAGTTTTGCTGGGTGTGGATGGCTGGAGGAAGAGCGTGGAAGAGGATGCCAGGAAGGGAGGAGAAGAAATATGCAAAAGGCATGGAAGGAGTTCTGGTGACGGAAGCCACGTTGTGGCAGGCTGTGAGACACAGGGCTGGGCAGAGAGGGGCAGTGAACATGGATGACTAAATCTTTCCGTTTGTTTTCATCTTTTCACTCTGAAGGACTAATCAGAAGCTATGAGGATTTTTCTGTGGGTTTTTTTAATATTGGTGTTGATGAGGTGAACTGAAATTAACTAACTTCCTTTAGAGGCACACCCTGTTATCCTGATAAACAGCTGTCTGTCTTAATGGGTGTCCATGCTCTCCTCCACATCTGCCTTCAGCAAAATAACTGGTATTTCTGCCACCGCTTTTGTAAGAGTGATCAAACCAACTCTCCTTCCACCTGTGCTGTGATGAGATGGGCTTGATTTCGGTGCAGTCTTGCCTTGTGGGTGTTCACCTGTCAGGAGGTAACGTAGGCTGGGTTGGTGTCGCAGCAAGCTGGCGAGCAGTGCGGTCGTACACAGTTAGGTTTGCTTTTCCTCTCAGGTGGCAGCAGGCGCTCGCTGTCTGCGGGGAAGGGAGGAAATGTGCTGGGAGTCTTCCAGCAAGGGCTCATTTCTCCCGTGTGGCTGGGGAAGGCAGCCCAGGCTGCCCAGCCTCCTGGCAGTGCTGCTGTGTGGTGTTGCCCACTGAATAAATAAGGAGTTTCTTATGACTTAAGGTGAAAAAGCAAAGAAAAAGCATCATGGTTCGTACGTGTTGGAGAGCTTTCAGTAGGCAGGAAGTTGTTGTGGTTTGTCTCTGGGACTATGACAGGAGTGGATTTAACACACTTCTGGTGTCTCTTTAGAAACTGGTAGGTAGAAGCGGCTGGGGATGGTGCTGTGACATTTAAGGCTCTGTAATAGATGTGTGTTAAAGGCCTCTAATTCAATGCATTATAGAAATGGCTTGCCACTATGTTTATCATTTGTGCTTTCTTTGTGTAAAAAAAAAAAAAAAAAAAAAAGTGTTTGTTTGAGAGTGAAATACCTACAGTATGATGTGATACAGATTTATCCTGCTCAGTCTTTCCAAGTTGGCATTGTAATCTGTTTTTCTGCAAAGGTGAGGCATTGCCTGCTAATTAGTGTCATTAAATGGGTTAGTTTTAAATGAGAGCACACTAAGCTTAAGTTACATGCTCAGTAGATCTCCTCAGTTATTTTTATTCTTTTGCTCAAATACGCAGGGGAATACTTTCTATGTATCCCAAGGAGTTGCTTAAAATTTGTTTAGTGGTCCATTAAGAAGTACTGTATGCTTCAGCTAGGCCTGTACTTTCTGTAATGGGTCTTCATTCTACTGGGATTGTAAGGAGGAACAATCATTTTTATTTGAGAGAGATATATACATATAGATAGATATTCTGTATAGCAAACAGAGGGGAGTGATGCCCATGTGCTGCCCCTGCGTGGGACGGTCACCTCCCTATCATGAGGCCTGGTTGTCTGTTAACAATCCTCAGTTTTGGGATACAACCTGTGTAAAGCCTGCCTTCCCCAGCTTGTACCAAAGAAAAAGGATAAAGCTGACAAGGAGGACAAAAAGTTCTCTAAAGCCACAGTGGCTGTGGTTTCGGGAAGCCAAAGGGATGTTCCTGATGCCAGGGAGACCCTATTTCTCAGTATGCAAACTGGAGCATTGGAGCTCACCTTGCTCAGATCGTGGCACATTCGGCAGGGGTGCAGGCTTGTGGTGCTGCCTCCCACCATCGCTGCCCACCGTTCCCGGTCGCTCTGCCACAGCTGCTTGGGGAGATGCTGTGGACCACATCGGGAAACTTGGTAAACATAGCATGGGATAAAATAGCATGGGATAAAAAGAGAGAGAAAGAAAGGAAAGAGGAAGGGGGGGGGGGGGGGGGGGAATAGCCCTGTCATCTCCATGGTGGTGTTATCTCCAGGCTGTGTTGCCAGTGCAGCTGGAGCTGCAGTGATGTGAGGGTGCCACCAGACCTGCTACAAAATACTTTGGAGATTCAAAGCATAACCTTGGAGATGTGGAAGGTGTTCTGAGAGTGACAAAAGCCCAGGAGAAGGGACCTGTAATAAAAAAGAGCACTCACTGAATATCAGAGAGCCGTGAGGAAACTGAGGATGGAAATTTGGATCTCGGTCATTTGCATTGATCTGTTACCTGCTGTGGTGTCTAAAAGAGGGAACGGTTTAGAAATCACTCAGCTGAGTTTCATTTGCCTCAGCTGGGGTGTGTGTGTCCTTGAGCTAAACAGCTGTTCTAGCTCATAGTTTTCAAACCTGTCACATACGTCCTGCCATGAGGTGATGTGCCTTGAGTTGGGAGTCACCTCCATGGGCTGGCAGAGCTGTAACTCAGCTCCGGGCATCTCTCTGGTGCTGGGGCAGCAGTGCTGGAGCATGGGGCAGGGTTGCACTCCACACTTCATGACATCCTTCCTCCAGCCCCCGTAGGGTTGGGGATGGTGGATGAAGGTGCCAGTTGGGAGCTGTGGTTTTGAGGCTGAAGGTTTTTACTAGAAAAATCAGGGAGAAATGGGTGTATGCATGGCCTAGTGCAGCACTGGGAGCCTCTGCCTGTGGTAATGGTACCCAAGCCAGACTGGGAAGCATTGGCTAACAGAGATGTGAAGTCCTGTTGCAGGTTCAGAAATGTTCAGGCTGGTTTGCTGGGAGATGTTTCTCTGTTCTTACGCTCTTTCCTGGGCATTTGCTGTTGGAGGTGACAAGATTTGCCTGGAAGCTGAATGGGCAAGAACATGCCAGGCTTGTGTCCTGCTTGGACAATGGCTGGGGTGGGAGCCATGTGGGACAGTCTTTGATTCGGCTATTATAATTTACCTACTACAAAAGTTGCCAGTTCTATGCCTTTCATTTAAGGATACAGTAAATGGCTTTCTGTATTGCAGGCTTAAAGATCTCTCTCTTTTTTTTTTTTTGGTAAGTCTGGATTGCAGCTGAGCTTTTAATTTGATTGTATTTCTGTCAATTACTTGACTGCCTTGGTGTCAAGACTCTCAATTCCTGGTTTCTCTTTCTTAACAGACACTGCAGCAATACATGCTTTGGCATGTCCCTTGCAGCTTTCAGTTGATCCCTGCCTAGAAGACAGTAAATGAAAAGCTTGCAGCTGCTCCCTATCTTTTTGGGCAGAGTGAGAGAATAGTGAGCTGGGTAGTTTTTGCAGAGAGGGTCAGTGTCTGTCATCGTGTCTGCTGTGTGACCCAGCTTATGAAAGACTTGCTTATCCTTTCCTCCTCTAAAAAATTTGGGAGGCAGTGGCAATGGCAGTCGGGCAATCCCTTACAAAGGGGTGAGGAATGACATCTCCCTTCACTACAGGTGAAATGGCAATTGAAGAGCAGCTCCTTGATGGTGAGCGCTACTACTGTTGACCTGCCTGTTGTGTGTCCTGCATAGGGTTTCTTCCATCATCTGTTGTGGAAGGCACCCAAAAGGCAAGAAAAGCACTCCACGTATTTAAGGTCTTTTTACAGGAGAGTTAACTACTTCTACTCAGTCTGTGCTCTATCTGCAAGGTTTTAGCTGTTTGGGGCTTAATGGTGTGGGGCTCTTTGCATTAGGAAGAGCTCCAGTTCCCCCCCCATTCAGCTAGATGACTGCAGTCATTTGTGTTTTCTTGTGTTTCATGCTGGAGAAAATCAAGGAGACTGAAGATTATTCTGTTCAGGAGAGCAAGCTGTTAAAAAAATTTATAGCCTTTCTGAAAGAACATGTGTTTAGGTTGGCCCATCCCATACAATTTCTGGTCATTTTCAAGCTACTTCTCTCCAGATACTCCTTTCAGGTTTGTAGTAGATAGATACCACAAGAATTTCGTACTTGTCAAAGCACTGATCTCTCAAGGGTGGAATCAAAGGAGAGCTAGCAGCAGGCTTGAGGCCATTTCTCCTAAGAGGGAAGTTGTCTGATTTCAATTCCAAAAGTCAAGGAAAAGAAAATAAAAGATGGGGTTCCCATTAATATTTAAAAACTGTCTAAGCACAGTTACTGATAACTCCTCCAATGAGTCACTTATTGTTGTAACACAGCAAACACAAGCAGCACTATGAACCTAATAATATTCCTTCCTAGTTAAAAAAAAAAGTTCTTAATGTTTTCATTGTGACAGCATCCCATAAAGTACAGCAGGGGGACTTGGCGAAATTCAAAACCCACAGCATAGCAGGTCCTGGCACTTCTGCTCCAGCATGACTTGGCCTTTCAGAAGCACCTGGATGGCTGACTCAGGAACCGTAGGGCCTTCACTTGATTCAAGTAATGCTGCTATAGAGAGGCTTGCTACTTGGGACCATCCTACGAAAAGCTTCCTTTTGGTATGAAACCATATTGCTGGTCTAGGTGAGATGACTTAAACCTGAATTTAGCAACGTGCTTACAAATTCTGTATAGATTAATTTGCCATTCTAGTGTTACACTGGGAGTCTTGATTGGAGTCGAGTGTCTGCTGCCTTTGTATGCTGTGTATTTCGTCTTGAATCTCGCTGTGAGGAAATCCTGTTGCGTGGGTCACTTTTTAGGAGGTGCATTGAAACAAATGAACACTTTCTTTCCACAAAACAAAAGGAGTGTCTTCATTGGAAATTACAGTAGTCCTCTTTATCCTAAGGCAAGATCTAGGACATGCTGTCACAGTCCTCCTCACGCTTTTGGTACGGTTGTTTAGCCAGTCTTGAAAGAATAAAGAATCTCTCGTTATGTATGTTCAGTTTCTAGCTTGATCAGTCTGCGATGAGAGATCCTGGCAGATCAGGTTCTGTACGATGGTTGGGTAGGGTTTAATGGTACTTCTGTCTTTTTGGTGTTTACGTACTCACTTGAAAATGAAGGATAAAGTTCAGAACTGAAGGGAAGATAGAAAGAAAGGATTTGAATGGCATATGAAACACTCACTTTTTAAAGTTTACAAGAAGAGAGGGTAGTAGTGAACCTGAAGCTTGCAGGACACACACCTCTCTTTGAAATGTGTTAGCCATGAACTGAAATACTGTTCAGTTTGGTAAGGTGTGTTTTTACAGTTGAGAAATAGGAAAGTATTTTGGTCACAATATTATTTTTCTTCGAAAAATAATATTTAATGAGTACTGGCATTGGAGCATCATATTTAACTTTGGCTAGTATGATCTTCAAGTAAGCAAAGGGCCTGAAGTTAATTCATGCTATGCAGTCCTCAGATATATGTCTTTAGGATGAAGTTAGCATTGCCTCTTAGATATTTGAAAGTTCAGGGAACAAATATTATACGTTGTCTTTGGGGTATCTTGGGGTTGGGTTGTTTTTGCTTCACTATCCCTTGCAACACTTCTTACAACTTCGTGCCTTGTCACATGGAAAGATCCATTGTGGAGCAAATACTCTTATGGTAAACAGGATAATTTTGAGATTTTAAAAAATAAATTCAAGAGGGTTTTCTCCAGAACTAAGCTATTGCTATGTCTTGCAAATAATTTCCCGGTTAGCTTATGGTGCAACTTAATGAGCAGGAAGTGGACATTTCCAGAATCACTCTGAAATGTAGTAGATGGCTTGTCTAGCATCCACCTGTGGAGGTAGGCATCAGAAGTATGCTGTGTGTTCTTCTCTAAGAAACTGCTGGTTTAGCCATGAGCTAATTGTACAAAAAATCAGACATAGCAAGGGGTAATATTTTATTTGACCAATTAGTGTGATTGGGGCAGGGGATGACGAGGCAGTGGGTCAGGCATGTGGGTGCACACCTACTTCTTCAGGTTTCTTATGTGCCTTAAAGCTTGCTGTTTTTTTCCCCCTTTCAATTTTAGTTGGTCAGGTAAAAGATTTAGATAAGGAAATTATTTCAGCACTGGGAGTGTCAAAAAAGGCCATATTTGGCTAGTCCAGACTAGTTTTCTGTCTCCATGAGTGTCTGTGAGCCAATACTTACAGAAAATACCAGAGCATGTATAGAGTGACATGGACCTGGACCTATTCTTCCAGTTTCAAGTGACTGGTTGTTCATTAATTTGAGAGCTGTTGATGGATCTGGTTTTGTATCTATTTAGATTTCTGGCCTTTACAGCATCTTGTGGTAATTAGGAGCTGTAAGCATAGGTATGTGGTCCAAATTCCAACTTTCAACCAGTTACCTGATAATTTTACTCTGCTTTAATCCTTGTGTTTGCTAAGTAATGAATAATCATTCCATTCCTATTCACCAGTTGCATTACTGGTGAGTTTGTATATCCTTTCATCACTTGTTTTCCAAGTTTCTAGGATCTTTTTGCAAAGAAGAGCAAGAAGGGTAGATTCCACTGATATTTTTCTCATTCTTCCATAGCTTTTATGAGAAGGGATCCCGACAGCTACTTCCAGGATTCAACAGCAGTGCTTTCTGTCATAGTACATCCATTGTATATTTAAATGTGTGTCTAGGTAGTAGGTTATTGACAAGTTAAGTATAAAAATGAATAGTCATCTTTTGTACATGGTTTTATTTGGATGAAGTGTGTAATGATACAGCAGTTAAGACTTGGTGGAGCAGTTAAGGCTTACAGGAGATCTGTAACCATGTAAAAATATCAGTGTATATTACAAATTTGAAGTTCAGTATATATGAAGTTCAGAATATAACTTGATGCAAAAACATTTTGCTTTGTAAACTTGATTTTAAAGCTGGCTGTCGCTCCCCTCTCATCTATAGCATTAAATACATACTAAAAATTACAGCATTTTTTTCAATTGCAGCAGCTTGCTTGTGAGATTATTAACATTTAAAGACCTAGTGAATAGACAGCATTACAAAATGGAGAGAAAAAGGGAACAATGGTCAAATATTTAAATCTTTATAAAGAAAATAAGTTGAGTTCTAAGATCAGCAATTGGGAAAAAAGTTACTTGCCTTAAAATGTGAATTAGAGGTAAAAGTAAAACATCCTAAAAATATGCCTCACCCCAACCTTGAAGCATCTAATACTATACTTGTTGAACACAACTGTCCCTGTTGCAATTTGTAGTGCGATTCTGTTATCAGACTAGTAAATTGTATCATTTTTACAGCTTCAAGAAACTCATATAAACACGTGAGAGAAGATGACAAGATCTAGATCAAGATCACCACGATGGAAACCAAGGTAAGTATTTATTTATAACTTGTGTTCTGAAACATAGCTGTATATAAGGATTTATAGTTGGTACTTAAAACTTGCATAAAAGAAAGAAAATTGCATCCAGAATTGCAATTTGTGAAGTGTATTTTATAAATTATAAATTGGTTTCCAAACTGAACACCTTCTGCAATTTTTTTGCCAACTCACAATTTTATTATTATGATTTTTTTTAAGCATGAAGTGTTAAGGCTTTGCTGTCTGCCAACTACCTTGTTCAACTTGCACATTTTGGGACTTGGAACTACCTTAAGCACAAAATCTGAGCACCAAACTAGTTAAGGTTATTTTTACTCAAGCACCACCTGGTGCACTTAATGTCTGTAACTCACTCCTGTTTTGCCTCTTGGTCTACAGGGAGGGCCAGATTGGCTGTTTAAAAAGAACTCCAAACTTCTTAGTTCAAACACCTCAGGCTTTCTGAGCCTTTGGGGCTGATCCGCAAATTATCTTCAGTACAGTTAGATGTGCCTTGCAGCATAAAGCGAACTGAAAACATGGGAATCAGTGCCCTTCTTTTTGGCACTAGCCTAATACCATGTGTCATTGATGTATATGTCACCAGAATTATATCCAGGTTACTTCATGCCATTAGTTACCTGCCTAATTTTTAGGATTTGCAATGCCAATTTGAGGTGTTAAAACTAGGAGACTGGAATACAATTTTAAGCTTTCAAAAGCTATTAGCGTGTAATACGAAAATACTACTTTTTGCTGGTTTTGGGTTGCTTTTCTAAACAGACTAATTTGTGATGACCAAGACCCAAGGGAGTTTGTTAGATAACACAGAAAAATGGGGCGGGGGGTGTTTGCTTGTTTTTAAAAAGAGAAATCCTATCTACTTCCACACTAGATTGATAGTTGTGAATATGTCCTTTGGGTGAAGGGCAGGGAGGAATGTCCCAGCTCTCATTAAAATGCAAGCCTTAACCGGAACAACGTGGGGCGGCAGCAACAGTATGGGTGCTATTCTAAGTTAGCCATCATAGGTTTATGAAGATCTGTCGTTCTGAGTTTGAACTCATTTGCAGAAATGGAGCAAATAGTTATGCCGAATTGTACATTTGCAATGTGTGTACAAAGGAATTGACTTCCTTGAATTTTTTCAACTTATATTTTTCCAACATTTTTAAAGAGTGTATTGAGAGTGTACAGTGAATACTTGAATGCAGCAGAACTTTTATGTCTAGGATTACTTTCTGGTTCTTGCTAGTGGCTTGTGCTGTTCCTTCTTTATTTAAGGAGATTTTGGCTAAAAACTCTTAATGGATTGCTTTCATTTTTGTAACTGTAGGTGAAAATGCAAAGCTGAGTGCAATTGAGTGGATCTTAGCAATTGAATCTTTAATAGCAAAAGCTGCAATAGGTGTGGAAGTGTACATATGTATACATGTATGTACATGTACACACAATTATACAAAAAGAGCAAAACACCTTTCTCAAACTTAGTCTTTTCTGCAGGAAAAAGCCTACCTGTGTGACATTTTGAATAGGATATTTTATAATGTTTTCAATCAGTTTTGGGGGTTGTTTCGGCATGCAAAGAAAACCTGAAAAGGTCTTGTCTTTTTTCTTTTTTTTTCTTTTTTTTTTTTTTTTCCATTTCTTTATTTGCCTTTTTTCCTTCCCATTTTTTCTCTTGGCACTGAAAAAGATAGGGAGTGCTTGAGAAGTGTGAAAATGTGTATAACAGTTGTTTTCAATGTAGTGGAAAATTCATATATATGAAACTATTTTTAGTTTTAAATGACAAAATGCAAAGAGAGAAAAATGATTGACTTACTACTATTTCGAGTGGGTATTTTTACTGTGAAAACTTTCAACAGAGTAAAAGTAACCTTGGTACTCTGGCCAGGCAAATGACACTTTGAATATCTTGTTTTTAATTTTTTTACCAGTTGATTAAAATTGTGTACTAAACTATACTTCCTTAGGGAATAGATGCACTCATTAAGAGGTCGATTCAATTTTATGGGACTACTCAAAAGTGGATTTTATTTTTGCCTTAGGTCCTTATCTCCAGCATTTAGGAGTCCAGAGCACTATAGGCAAAGGCATGCTCATATTAACTATGACTGTGAATATAAAAGCTTTCGTAAGGACCCAAAGAAGCCTATGCCTTGGAGAACAGAAGATGAAAAATACGGACAAAGCAATTCTAAGTTTGCACCTCATGGAAATAACCACCAGAGAATATATGAACGTAGATCACCTTCACCAAACCTGAAAAGGATTCCCATGGAAGATACTTATAGTCATAAGCCCTACAGAACACATTCATCTGAAAGAACTGAAAGCAATAGGAGATGCCAGTTACCACCAAAATACTTGGAAATACCATATAAAGAGCATGATCGTCCATTTTACCAACACAAAATGGAAGACAGATACATGTTTGAGCACTACAAAGTCACTGGAAATGAAAAAGGAATGAAACCTTTCCATAGACCGTTAGGGGCTTCATGTAAACTTGAAAGAAAATGGCATGAAGATGACTTGAGGCACCAGAGGTTACATGAAGAGAAGTATGGTCAGTCACCCAGAAGAGTTTCTGATGAATTTACGGCAAGGAGCTCTTTACAGAAGAGGTATAGGAATAAAATAATTAAAACCTGGGTATTGTGGTGTAAAGCCTCAACTGAAAGTCTGTTTTCATTATAGTTGAAGATATCCACCTTGAAACACGTTGGCCACTTTGTAGTTTAATTATGGGCGACTGGTAGTAGTGAAGTATTTGTCTTTTAAGTAAATCATATTGATGGCTAGAGTATGAAAAGATAATATTTCCCTCTTAAGAGCCCCTGCACATCTGTACCTTGGCGTGAGGGATTATGGGTTAACTTGCCACGCATTCTGCTGTCCAACATTCTGCACATATAAGTTCTCGCTTTCTTCTCTAGTGCAAGTGTAAATTGCTTTATGTCAACACAGGTATCCTGAAGATCACGATTACAGAGAATATGGGCACACGTCTAAAAGGGCTAAAGAAATGGAGAGGTATGACGGTGGAGAAGTAGCAAGAAATTCCAAGTGGAAGCAAGAACGTTCTTTTCCACCCTACCAAGAAAAGGAGGAGCAAAGAAATCTGGGTGCCCAGTCCCACCGATCGGCTGAAAGGGAGTACTTGGAGGGTTCTGTCACAAAGATAGCGTATGAGTACAGTCACAAACGGCGCAGGCATCCGGATGGGGAAAAGCCTTTTTCAGATGATAGAGCTCAGAAGTATGTGAAGCAGGAAGACCAGAAATACGGTTCTTCTAAGGGTGCCCGGAATAACAAAGAGTTAGATTACTTTAGTGGTGGAAGAGTGAGACGGACTGAAGAAGGGCACATCGAAGTACCTGTTAAATATAGTTCAAAGAAGGGCTGCAATGCTTGTGTTAACTCTTCCAAAATGGATGTTGATCTGAGATCTTTTAAAAACAAACCGAAGGAAAGAGTAAGGAAAGAAGGGGAATTCAGGAAAAAAGTAGATTCCTCCGATAGCCAGCATGATTCAAGTCATACTGTTTCAGATGTGAAAATCTCAGATGTCAACTGTAGGAGGGAACGTCTCACGATCAAAGTGGATATGAAGAAAATGGTGACCAAGTACAGGTATTGGTTTCCCCTCGCCTCTTCTTCTTTCTTCCTCACTCTTTACAGTTTATGAATGTTGGAGGAAAGCACGGTTTCTTTAAGAGGTAACCAGGACAAACTAAGGTTGTACCTTTTTAATTTGTTTAAAATGTTAACTTGCACAGACTGGAAACTTACAGCCTACCTCTATTAAAAAACAAACCAAAAAACCCCCTAGTTCATTTCATGGAGATGTAGTAGGAAGTGGAAAGAGCAGATATGCCTGATACAAACCTGTAGTTAAAAGTTGCTTATGATAAGTAAATGTGTTGATTTTAAATAATAAACAAAGAAACAAAAGCAGAAAAGCCTAGTTCTGTGCTTCCTTCTGGAATATGATGGCATTTTTTTGACTGTGTCATGCCTCATTTCTTCTAAAAACCACATAACCTTTAAATTACATAAATCTCAGGCACACATTCAGATGTTCAAGATCTGAAGTTCAATAAAGCTGTCAAAAAAATTAGAGATCCCTGGGTTGTTACTTATTATTGTAACAAATGAAGTGGCAATCTGTTGAGGCATCAGAACTGAAAAGCAGTAGTCTGCTTCTGTCTATCTTCTATGTAATACTTCTGATTGCCTTTAGCATTCCCAATGCTGGCTGAATTGGAAAAAAAGTGGTAATATTATGAAAATCTAGATGATGGATATATGGTAGAGAGTAAGCAGCTTGGTTTGTGTAGATTTTTGCAGGCTTTTCTGGGCTGTTGCCTGGCTGTTGCAGGCAAGAATTTCATGTAATGGCAGTAATACCTTTTGGAAGGGATTACCTTCCCTTCCAAAATGATCAGCCTTCAATTTAAAGGTATTTTGCCTCTTTTCCCAAATAAAACATCTATATAAATTTTTTTCCCTTTCCAATATTTCAGAAACACGTAATACAATGGAGAGTTAGAAAGACAAGTTACTGTCTGCACAGAAGGGGCTAATATTACAGACTGAGGAAAGGGAAGTGGAGTAATGCCTCTCCCTCCTCCCCCTGGCTAGGACAAGCATTTAACTTCCTGAATGATAACATAAGGAAAATAATTATTGTTGAGTTTTGTTGCAAGTCCACAGGATGATTCCTGTATCTAGTAGCCTCTTGCTGCTGTTTTTGAAAGTCATGCACAATGGACATGGTAATTATTTGCAGACTGAAGAAACTACTACATTGATTACAGCTAATTTCATGTGTGAAAGGTTTGCTTCCACAGCCAAAAGTGCTAAATATTTTATTTTTTTAAAGATGAAAACACTAATTTTGCAGAAGCTGATGACTGGGAATATTCGTGCTGCCTACTTTAGGCATTTAACAAACACCTGACTTGAAATGACTCAGCTGAGAAGAATACTTTCATTATAAACCTGGGGAGCAGGTAGATAATTCAAATCATCTACAGTTGAGATTGTTTGGATTCCCTCTTGCATGCATTTATTTCTAGTTTACTGGGGGCAAATAGATGACTTCTGGCACCTGCTAGAGGCTATTTTTGATACAATTTTTGTATGGAATTCTAGTCTTGTATGCTTCAAATACAGGATGGGCAGGCACATAATCACTTTGCACAGTAAACAGTCTTTATCCTAAAAGCTCTTACATGGGCTGTTTGAGTTCTCAGTTTATCTTTCCAACTGACAAGCATTTTCCTTGCAACAAGAACAGCAGGATTTTTAAAGTGTTAGCTTCCTTGTCAAAATAATTCTTAAGCAGCAATGCAACCATTTGGGGCTTAAACTTATTTAGAACGAGTAAAATTTGACAAAAAGATGCTAAACACGTTCTTAAGTTCACACACTGCCACTGGAAAGCTGTTTCACTGGGCTCAAGTGATGATTCAGTTCCCAAAGATGCCATGAGATTTTTACATCTCTTAACTGTTCTTGAAAATTGTCTGGTAGCTCCTTATAAACAGACATACATGTAATTGCTTTGCAGAATTATATTGAAGAAGTATATCAGGATCTTCATTGCATTTATTTGATAATCTAGATCAATTAAGTTTAAAATTCACAAATCTTGTATTGTATACTTCACTGAAACAAGGATTCCTGAGAGTGTAGTCATATCTTTTTGTATTTTATTATAGCTTTTCTTCCTTACAGCCTTATGAGTTTTTTTAATTAAAAAAAAGGAACAAAACGAGATTCAGTTTCATCACATTTATTCCTAAAATGAACTTCTTAATTTATTGTTCTGTTCTACTTGTCTATTTGAAGTTTTCAGATATAGTGAATTCTTTAAAGTGACTATCTGCAACTTTTTATTCTAGGACTGCTTCTAGTCATACTACAGAGAGACAGATGTCACATGATCTGGTTGCTGTTGGCAGGAAAACTGAAAATTTTCATCCGGTGTTTGAGCACATGGAATCTGTAACACAAAATGTTGAAAATGACCCATCAAGAGAATTTACTCAGGAAATAATCACTATTATCCATCAAGTTAAAGGTGGCTGTAATATTTGGGGTATATGTATGTGTTTATGTATTTGTAATTATTAAAAACAAATCTAATGAATTAGATATGCTGTCCTTGTAAGTCTCAGGTGTTTGCCTTTGGCTTCATTTGTATTTTGCCTTCATTTGGTATTGTTTAAGGAAAATGTAGGTTGAAGATTTAAAGTAGTTGGGTGGAGAATGATTGTAAGAAGGTCTCAGTCCATAATAGAGGCATTATTGGGAAGTGTTAAGGTCAAAAGGATTTTATGCTAGTACTTAAGACTAACCTGCTTGTTTAGGAAATGAGAAGAAAAAAGGAGCTTTGCTGTAGTCATAACTTCCTAGTTATATATAGTTCCTTTAATTTTTCAGATTAGTGTTTAGACTGCTGCATCATGTTCAGTGTTGAACTTTATTTATAGATTCTAGTCCTTTGAGTACTACCGTAATAGAGCTGACAAATAGTTAACTTTCTATTGAGCTTAATCTTATTAAATAAGAAGAATGTCTAAGTTGGACTGGCCTAATCTTTCATTTGTGAATGTTAAACTGCAAGTGGAAAGAGTTTGAAATTTAATCTCAGAAGTTGTCTTGGTGTCCTTAAGAGTTAATCTTTTAAAAGATACAACTTCCCATTGTGCATTTGAAATACTACAAATAAACATTCTTGTATTTAATATCTCTTTACAGCAAATTATTTTACATCCTCTGACGTAACTCTACATGAACGGTTCTCAAAAATTCAGGATAAACCAATTGCAAATATGAATGAAGTTAAAATACGTTCGGATCCAGAAATTCACAGGTAATTGATGTGCTTTTTGCCTTAATTTATTTGCATTAAGGTAGTTAATCTTCAGTAGACTTTACACAATGTAAAGTGTTTTTTCACTGTCTCTAAACTACCTGGCCATAGTCCCTAAAGAATTCTGTAGTTGGTCAATAATGTTTTTGCTATTTATAGTGATGGCACTTGTTTTTATGTAATATTTTTGTGTTCCAGGAGGATTGACATGTCTCTAGCAGAACTTCAGAACAAACGAACTGTGCCATCTGAATCTCCCCAGGTATCTTGATTACTTAATGTTTTTGGCAAACAGTAAGTTAAAATGATATAGATGTAAACAACACTTTCCCCATGCCATTGGTACGTCATTTTACATGTTTTGAAGACCATCAGTAATTCTGACTATTTTGAAAGAAACGCACGCTTGAGCATATTTACAGATACCACAATGGTGCAAGTATACTGTGTTCACTGATGAGTAAAATGCAGGTGTGTTCTCCAGAGTAGCTGGAATGTGGTTATTCCTCCTGCTTGAGCCCCTGTCTGTTTTTAAATAGTGTAAGTAGGTGACTGACATGTGGCTCTTGCTTTCCCTCTGAGATAAGAAAAAGCCTTAATGTTTCTTCTGCCCTAATGTTAGAATGGCCCGACATCCACATAATTCCTCAGAATGCTATTTTATCCCATGCTTTCATCCAGGGACATAAGAGTTTCTGTCTTCCCCTTTCAAGCTACACTTACTGGGATTTAGTTACTATTTTTTTTTCTATAGTACAGATATGTGGAGGTTCAACTTAAGAATAGTAGAACTTCTTAAGATTTACTGGAACTAATGTGAATATTCTTGCCTTGGCAACTCCATGCAGAATTTCAGTGCTCTGTTCACTGTTTGGAAACTTGTAAAAAGGCAGATGGTGCAAGAAAGGGTAATTGTTTGGGACTACTTTTTGTTATTATTTTGGACTTTGGATCCTTGCGTTGATGTGCATCTGTCCTATGTGCAGATAGTTGAACTACCTTAACAAGGTTATATACCGGATGCAACCCCTGAAGAACAGAATCATGTCAGTGTTTGTTTATTACTTGCTAACTTGACTTTAACCCTTCCTCTTAACTAGAACGTTGTGAGAGTGTTAGAAGATCCAAATGATCTACGGCATGATATAGAAAGGAGGAGAAAAGAGAGACTGAAGAATGAAGATGAGCGAGTGTTTCATGTAGATGGTGTAACTCCAAGGTAATTAGCAAATAACAATCTTGTTGGCCCAAGTCTGTAGTTCTCTTATGCGTTCATTTTTTGACTCTTCCACAGTAACATCTTTTTCATAGTTTGTCCTTGCAACTTTGACTTGGACTGAAATTCAGCTGACATACATTGCTAACTACTCTCGAATGGACTGTTACCTTGAAAGAGGTTAAGCTGCAGTGGGGAAAAAATGAAAAGCAAGCTCAAACTGTAGCACTGAATGGGAAGAGGGGACGAAATTAATTTAAAGATGCTGAACTATTTTTAAACTCTTTGATGTGCCATATAACATTTTCTTGGTATTCTGTAGTTTCATAAAAGCATTCTAGGATGAATACGTTGTTGTGTTGCCCTGGTTGTTTTGTAATGTCATGTGGAATATCAACACATAATTGGAATTTTTCTGATTCTTGGAGAATTTTATGAAGAAAAGCTAGATTTTCGGAATAGCTTTTTACTGCTATGAATTCCTCCAACAGGTTTGTTAAAGGTGTTTGCTAACCTCAGTCATCCTGTTTCACTTTTGATGTTGTGAAGTTGGTTGATTACAAAGAGATGATGACTTATTTGTGTTAGAAGCAATGTTGATTAAAGAATTGCCAGTGTGTAATGAAATGTATCTACACTGTAGTCATGATTTGCAGATCGCTCTTAATATGCTGCTGTCTGTTCATTTTAAATGCAGCCTATTATGGCAAATAGTGGCAATGCACACATTTAAGAAAACTGACTTGTGAAGCTGCAGAAAAAATTTATTGTATTTGAGATTCTTTAAATAAAAAAAGTAAAAGTTACTAAGGCGGGGGTGGATATTGGACTGTACCTGGGGCTATGTCTTTAGTGCATGTTTTACCTGATTATCTGTGAAGGCTGCTTTTGCCACTTCCACAGTTACTGTCTTGCTTACCTTTGTGTATGCCGCTCAAAGCAGGAAGCTCAAGTTTCTCTAGTAAGTGTGGCTGTCCTGGAGTTCAATGAGAGGAGGGGTTACACTGTAAGAGTAACGTGGACAATATAATGTGGGCTGAGGGCAGTAATGGTATGAACGATGGGTAGAATTTTCCTGAGATCGGGGGTTTTTAATAGTTCACATATAAGATACTGGCAATGCCTATGAGCTAGTCCAGTGTGGCTCTGTTTTTGCCTTAGTAATTTATTTTGAAGCTATGAAAACTGTTTCTATATGTTTCATGAACTATGAATTTTGACTTCTGGTGGTTACTTTTCATGATATGTGTTTTATTCAGAGGTTTATGGACATGTCTGTATTAGCAATGTGGTCAGTTAAAAAAAAAAAAAAAAAAAAACCAAAACAAAAAAAAAACCCCAAGCAAGTAAAAACCCAAAGCCAGAACACCCTGCTTGCTGAGGATGAAGCTGGAGCATCTAGCTATTTATCTGAGCTTCTGTCAGATTTGGGATTTCATGAAATGGAAAGTTCTGTACAACTTTAAAGATAGTACAGTATAAAACAACTGCTGAAATGCGGAAAGCATTTCAGCCAGCGGAGGGCAGCAATGACCAGCCATGCAGGCCTAGCGGGGTGAGCCAGGGAAACCTGATTTGCATAGTGAGGATTTCAAGAAGGCAGAGTATCTCTGTTAATTTGTCATTGCATAAGAGAATACAGCTTACTATATAATTCTGTGCAACTTGAGCTTGAGTTTAGTCAGAGGAATAGTTATTTGTCGAATGTCCTAGAAAAAAATTATTTAAAAACTGTCATTTTGCACTTCTAAGTGATACAGATGCTAGACTAAGGTCATTTAAAATACAGGTTTTTGATACACTATGGCTTTAGATTTTAATTGTTCTCTCTCTCTCATACACATCAGGAACCAGCAAAGCTGCAGTCTCTCAAAATTACAAAACTCTCAACTTGATGGCTTCCAAAAGCCTATGAGGTTCATTAAGCCACCTTTCAGGAAATTTATTGGGAAACCTCACCTGGTAAGCCTAAATATAGAATTAATAGCTTCTGAATTTGTTGTTCCTACACTTATAATTAATTTTTTTCTGCATTGTCTGTGCTGATGTAAATTTAACAATCTGTGGTGTCTTGCCCTTTTAAATTTCAAGTGAGGCTTTATTATCTTCAGACTTTGCTCAACAATAAAACTGCTCATAATTTCACAGTTCTAGTGCTGTACTTCCTCAGATATTTGTTGAAGTATAGATTAATACAAGTGAGCTAAAACCAGTTCTATGGCCAAATGCTGATACAACAAAAATAATT
Organism: Mycteria americana; assembly: GCF_035582795.1. NCBI lineage: Eukaryota > Metazoa > Chordata > Aves > Ciconiiformes > Ciconiidae > Mycteria > Mycteria americana. The sequence goes on from NC_134365.1 coordinate 135,646,505, forward strand.
CTTGTGCTTTTGCACGCCTGTGCAGTAGTCCATAAGAACTTTGCTAGTGTTTTTTATAACCTAGCAGCAAGTTGGCCAGGGATTTGTTGTTTCAGAAAGCTAGTTTAGATCGGTATGTTGGGTGAAATCAAAACACTTTTTTCAGCTAGTCTGGAAATAAGATGGTCAACTTTAGATCTCTTATTGAGTAGCAGGAACAGATCAAACTAAACTTTTGAACGAAATTTTATGTTCAAAATGGCTTACTGAAATTAATTGATTTAAGGGGCTTTATGAAATAAAAACTCATATTGCTTGTAGCTTTGTAAAATAAATTTGTATGTAATACTGCATTTCTTCCACTTCATGATGTACCACCTAAACTATAAATTAGAAGGCCTTGTTATTGAGCAGAAACCTGAGGTAATGTGGAACAGAGAAAAAGGATACTCTCCTGTGTTCTAGTTGTCAGCAGTTGGAAGGGAAGGTCTGAATCTTGTTTTGTGTAGGTGGCATTGTTACTAAAACAGTGTTTCTCCTCATTATGATAAAAGTTCTGGGAAGCTCTTATTTCATGAACAAATAAAAATGAGGAATAAATCACAGAAATAATTAGAAATGTCTGAAATAATGTTCCTGAGGATGGAATGTTATGCAATGGAATAGCTTATCTGTGTCGATATTGCGTTTATCAAACCTAGTTTGGGCACTTATTCTCTTTTAGGCTATCTTTCTGTGATGTACTTATAACTGTCTTCCCCATTTCAGTATTTATTAGGTTCAAGTAAATTTTTTTCTTCTGGAAAATTCCTTCTAAATAAATGTAGTCTTTTTTCCAAGTGTTTGTGCTGCTTTAACTTGGGGAACTGGTGAGACCAGAAAAGCTTTATTAATGTGTGCGGTATAATTCCAAAACCTCTTTTTTTTTTTTTTCCTTTTTCTTTTTTTAGTCCTTCTCTGGTGGGTGCAAAATAAGGAGGAGACTAACGTAAATTGTCATTCTTTATACATTGTAATTAATACCCTACAGAGAGGGTTCCAAAAGACCATGAAACTTTTGAGGTCCATCAAAAGTAGCTTTTATTTAGTCAAAGTTCTGACCATCACTGAAAGGTAGCTGCCTTGCAGATGTAACAGTGCATCTTTCAGTGTAAAAGAACACAAGTCTTTAAGAGTAAAAAATATTATGTACGCAAAACTAAGATTGAAGTCCCCCAAAACAAGAAGTAATTGCTCGTTAAGTAATACAGTAATTGCAAACAAAAAGGGAGTTAGTTTGAAATAGAAACTGAGTTATTGTTAGGTGTACTGAAGATTCAGGAAGATTGCATCTTGATATCCAATAGTGAACTGCAAACATGCAGTTTTTAGACAGCCCTGCACTTCAGTGAGCAGTTTCCCATTCAGAACAACAGTAGCTATGGAAGCATGGGTATTACAAATGCAAAGCATCCTAAAGAAGGAATGACTCTTCATGAAGTCAGCCATGCAGAAGCTGGTTTGCAGATGAGTGGGAAGATAAAATACTTCAGTTTGCCATCAACATTTGTCAGTAAAAACAGAACTAATCAGTGCTGACCAACTGGCTCGGAGGGCTTACAGACATTTTGCAAATGTGTCCACAATACATTAATTGGCACTCTTTAATTGCATCTTCTCTTCTGGTTTTGTGTTTCTGTTCTTGCCTTTTTGATTCTTATTCTGCTCCCCTTGTCTGTTTTCCTGTTTATCTAGTATGTCTAATGCTCCTGTTTATCTAGTATGTCTAATGCTCAGTATGTAAAGTAATGCAGAAAGAGGGTAATCTTTTTCCTGGGCAGAGCAGATCACTAATACAGCTAACTCCTATCTGAGGCAGTACAAAAAATTCAGCTGAATAAACTAGCTCCAGTAGTGTGGCACTGCCTGTGACATGTAGACATGTTATGTGAGAATGTATGGTGCTCAAAATGGCTTTCCTTGAAGAGGCTCTTTAGGACTGGGTGCGATTGGAGAAGAGCTTATCCTGGTGGGCAGTAGCTCAAGCTCGATCTCCGTACGTGTAAGCTGCTAGCACTTGCTTTAGTATGGGAGGTTTTTGTTGTGGGAGTTGAGTGGCATCCAAGCAGCCAACTGTAATTTCAGCCACATGTATCATTTCTGTGTTGAGTAGGTTTTCTGTAATAAATTCACAGCTGTGAGACTGTATTCACTACTACTTTGTTTGGAAGTGTAATATTGGTAGAGTTGAAAGCAGCCTTAGAAAAACAAAAATGAATGAAGGTAAAGGCCATTTGTAGCTGCTTTCTGCAAGAGGACAAATGTTTGGAATTTGCCATTCAGTGTCTTGTATCAGAATAGTACGGTTCAGGTGTGCACACTGCTGGGCACCTTGAAAAGCGTAAGGACCATGACTAAAAGGCAGTGTTCAGAGAACAATGGATTTAAGAAGTGGTTTGATGGGTCACCACAACATTGATGCTGGGTTGACCACATCTTTTTAAATGGGAAACATCCTAAAATTAAGGATATGTTACTTGTGCACAGCAGTACGTGGAAAAACTGAGGAAGAGTTTGAAATATAAGCAAGAGCTAAGATAATAGTTGTTGAATATGAAAGTAACTTTTTGTGGTTTTGCTCAGTCTTGCAGATTCTTGGGTAGATATTGGTTCGGTTGGCTTCACAGTCCAAGCAGAGCTCTCTAGTCCTTGGGGGAAGCTGTTTTATGCTGCAGAAGAGACGTAGCAATAGCACATTGTATCTGCAAAATTGTAAAAGTGTGGGAAAACACATGAAAAAGTATGCAATAGACATCTCTTACCACTTTTGTTGAGGAGAGTTCCATCTGTAATCTTAAAAGCAAACCCTTGGAAATCCAAAACAAAAACTGTGACCTTCAACATTCCTCTCAGGTTTGTTTGCTCTTTTTTACAGGTAAATACTGAGAGAAAAGTAAATCGGAGAGCCAGGTTTCAAATGAAAAGCGTAATAGTGCCAAGGCTCAGAAAATATGGCAAAAATAACTTTAAAAAAGAGTATTTGACAGGAAAACCACTGCAGCATCTTAAATTATAACACAGGATTTAAAAAAATTTAATGTATTGGATAAATATTTGCACATTTTCATCTTTGTTAGTAAAATTTCAATGTGGTTTTTATCACTGTTGCTTGAGGAGCTGTGTGTATCAGCATTGGTAAAAGGTGGATGCTTGAAAACTGAAAGGCCTGATCAGTAGATCATAGCTGATGCTAGGATGTTGCCTAATGTGAAAACAGATCATGTGTTGGTCATACTAAAATGTCCTTACAGTGGACTATCAAAATGTAATATTAACACCACTTTTTGCTCTCCTTGCTAAATGGATAATATTAGTCATTTGGGTTAAAATTAAACATGGAAGTGGTATTGACTTGGCCTACTTTTGGTATCCCATGATTAATGAATATGAACTTTTCAGTGCAAGGTATGAGCAGGCCAGTGAAGTGAAGAGTTTCTTGTGTTAATATTCAGTAATTGGGGGTTGAGCTTAAACTTGAGAAGAACTTGTGCCTTGAAGGTGCAAATGTCTGTCTAGCCTTGATTGTAGAAATCTCCATCTAGCCTTGTACCCTATTGACAAGAAGAAGAGTAGAAGATCAGAACAAGTATCTATTTGTACTTCCCCCCCCCCCCCCCCTTTTTTTTTCCATTTAAAACCTATGGTTTAGGAAATTCCTGAAGAGTAGATTGCTGTATCTTCGCATTAAGTAGTTCTAATGTTTTTGTTTCCATGAATGTACTTGAATCTTGAGGGAGACGGGGATGGTGAGGGGTGTATCCACAGTTAATTGAGACAAGCTTTCTTTTAATTCCCAAAGGTTTATTTTTAACTATAACAGGAAATTTTCTTGAATTTTTTTTCATCTTGTTGAATTCTCAGCTTTAAGGAGGAGTGTACTTCAACAGGGAGCTTCCTGATTTAATTATGTGTTGCATGGAGAAAGTTAATTTGATTTCATGGAGTATCTTCATATTCTTAGAATAAGAAGGGAGCTGGGAAGTTCCTGACTTTTTCCTGTGTGTATTTAATTCTCCATACCTTTTTTCTTGGAAAAGCCATTTTTACTACTTTGATCTCATTTCATGAGGTCTTTCTTCCTCTCTTTGTTCTCTGCTGAATCCTCTCTTGTCAAGATATTTTAAGAAGCTAAATAGTTGACTTGTAGGCAATAATATGTTCTCAAAAAAAAAATAAAGCTAGCTTAAATCCCAGTTAGAAGTTAACTTGGATTCTAACACTATTCTGTTGTGTTTATAGCATCACCCCCCCCCCCCCCCCCCCAATTAGTAACAGTGTTAGAAAGCATATCCTAAAGTGTTTCTGTCACTGGAAAGGTTTGGTACTTTGTTAGAGAACAGAAATTCTGTAAAGAGCAAAACATGCATTTATTTAGTATATATGAAAGTATATATACTAAATAATATGCATTTATTTAGTATATATGAAAGTATATATACTAAATAATATGCATTTATTTAGTATATATGAATATGTTAGTATATACAAAATATTTAATGAGGGTTCTCTTCTTAGGCTCTTTTTAAAATGTATTTGAAGCTGTTAAAATTTCCTTGGAAAAAACAGAGTTCAACAGCATTGGAACACTTTTGTGATTATTCAAGAATGGACTGTAAAAAAAAAAAAAAAAAAAATTCATTTGATTGCTAAGAGTTCATTAGCAAGTCTGTTCTGTCTGCATTAGATGACTTTAACATAGTATATGCCAGTCTGTAATGCTTCTGTAAATATTTATAATCATATACAATCACGGAAGAGAATTGTATTTCAGCTGTGTGCATTCTCTTGAGGTAGCTGTCAAGGGAAAAATTGGAAAAGGGCCAAAATACACAGGTAGGACAGTGGCTGGAGGGAGCTCTATTTTAGGCAACCATGCCTGTTTGACTGCAGCTGTTCAGTGTGTTGACACACAACAATTTCAATACCACTTGTCTGTGCGACTTGCTTTTGAAATCAGGTGTGTTTCTGCGGCAGGCAAGTAATCTTCAAAATGCTCTCCTGTAATACAGAGTTAAAAGTAGAATCTTCTAAGGACCAATGTAACATTTGTCTGGTTGCTGCGGTGCTGTGTATAGTAAAAGTGCATGTGTCTGCTCTAAAATATGCCAGCCTATGATGACCATATGCTAACCAGGGATGTCCAGAGCACTAATCTTGTTGCCCTTATTGCTGACTCATGGGATGACTGCTATAGCAGCCTCTCTGCTTCACTTGCTGCATGCGAATTGAGGCATCTGTTCTGGGGGGGCAGGGGTGGAGAACCTTAATTGGCCTGATACCTGCTTAGATATCTCCTAGAGGATGATATTCCAGTAGGATGGTCTGTATCATCTTTGGTTTCTGTGGGCTCTGCCATCACTTCAGCCAGCCTGGACTCCAGACCCTATGCTCCTGTTACTCTGGTTCCTTCAGTCAGTGTCATTGTGTCAAATGCTACAAGATTGAAAGAGTTGCAATATTTGTTAGTATAATCTGGAAACTTTGTATGTTTTCTTGAGTAGTTTAGTAACATTAAGCTAATAACTCTGTTTGTTTTCCTACTAGAATTCTTACTATTCTTCAAAACCAAGTGATACTTACCCTCACAGACACATTAGAGGACACCTTGAAAATGCAGGACCCATCAGAAGACACTTTAAGGTACAGATCAGCTTTTATCAGATATATGTTACATAAAATGGTTAATTGATCCTGTTGAGTGTGGTAACAGGAGACAGGGTTTTTTTAAGGTATTAAATGCCATGAAAAACAGTGTCATCGTAGCCTAATTGTTTCCATTGAAATAATGGGAGTCTTAGCTTTTAGTAGGTAAGAGGGCTGGCAGTAGATTGAGCAGGGTTGTCCTGTATTGTATCCATGCAGTTGAAATAAATAAGTTAACTACAAAGTTGAGAATGAGAATTGCAGAAACTAGACAGTGACTAGAAAGCTCATCTATCCAAAAAACAAGCTGGTCAGGTTTCTTTCCTTCACCTGATGCATACGGAAGCCTGAACTATTTCCCAAGACTGGGAGACATGAATTGTGTTCCTTTCAAAATTGTACTACTGTTATTTTATTAGCCCTTTCATATAGGGATTTCTGGGGAACTAATCTCTTGTGTATACCCTGCATACTGCTATCTATGCATTAAAAAAAAAAAAATTGTGAAGCTCTGTTCTCAGGGCCTCAAGATGGTAAAGGGGCAGGCAACTGTGCTTCTTTCTGGGGTAATGCAGTGGCTTTCTAATGCCCTTTTGATTGTAAAATGTATCATTGGTTCAGCAGAAAACAAAACCCACTTTCTTCCTTTCCTGCTGCCAGTGCCATGCTATGCATGGATGCAGTCAGAGCTCTTTATATTAGAAAAGTATGAATCAAATCTAGAACAACTTACGCTCATTTTCTACCTTAAAATTACCCCTACTTGTCTAACAGGTGTGTTCTCAATAGAAAAATAACACACAGAATAGGTAGTCATCTTTCCTGTTTTGTAGGCAGTGAAGTTCAAGTAAAGTTTTGATGGCTAAGTTAAGTAGCTGGCATTTTGGATGAAATTTTGGAAAGGGGGGCAGTGTAGGTGTGGGGTTTTTTGCTTGCTGTTTTTTTTTTTTTTTTTCCTCTCCCCTCAGACTAAACATAAGAGAACTGTTGGATAAAAAGGATAAGTTGGATAAGTTAGCTTAGTCAGATAGCATTTTTTCCTAGTGTTAGCTTAGCTAACTTTATTCTGCTGGAAAAAAAAAGTCTTTTTCCAAGCTGAAGTTAACAAGTGTAAAGAGTCAGCCTGATACAACTATTTTAACATGGAAGGACGTCATAGCCTCTTAATCAGTATCCCGTCTGTATTGTCAGCCTATAGGGGATGGAGAGATCTTTAGCACTGGCTGACATATCATTGAGGCAGTGTTGGTGGCTGATGTAATATAAAGAAAATGGAAGGCTGCCTTCATATACATCAGCTGGAGATTATGCAAGCATGAAAGTGTCCACTTAAGTTGTCATCGCATGTATATATTAATATTACCTGAGTATTGCTGAATCCAATGATCTGTCCCATGGTGCTTTAATATTTGTAGGGAAGATAGCATATGCACTCGTATTGCAGTTTGCATATGTGTACAGCACATCATTGCCATGGAAACAGCAGTGCTGATTTGACTTAATTTCATCAACTTTTTTTTACGTTTAATTTCCTCCTGTGTAACATAGAGGGTTTTTCCTTCCGATGCTGTTGCTGAAACCTACTTAGGAAGGTGATTTGACTATCTTCGACACTCAGGAGACTTTCTTGGCTGATTATTTAAAAAAACCAGACACACAAACAAACAACCCCCCCGCAATCCCATTCCCTGCCACCCCCCCACCCCACCCCAAACAACAAACCCCACCACATTTCTTCGTGGTATATAAAATGGGGGCATTTTAACTTAATATGCAAAAAAGGGGGGTTACTTAGAGTATTTTAAAAAAAAATATGGTCTTGCAGTATGTTAAACTTTTTTGGGGAAAAAAAAAAAGATTTTAGAACAGCAGTTTTACAAAGGGTCTGGAGAAATCTTAAAATTTGAAAGGCCTTTTTTGTAATGACACTTTGCAATGAATCACTAAGCCAACCTTTAAGTGGGTACATGCATGGTAATCTTTAGAACTAAAATTAATTCACTATTTAACAAGTTTAGTGTATTAATGGCTGTGGTGGGTTCACCCCAGCCAGCAGCTAAGCACCATGGAGCTGCTTGCCCAGTCTCCCCTCAGCTCCGCTCCTGCCCCAGCAGGATGGGGGAGAGAATATGGAGAGCAAAAGTGAGAAAACTCATGGGTTGAGATGAAGACGGTTTAAGAAGTGAAGGAAAGAGGAAGAAGAAAGTGATGCAAAGGCAGTCAGTCACCACCTCCCACAAGCTGACTTGCCCAGTCACCACCTCCCACAAGCTTGATGCCCAGCCGGTCCCCAGGCAATGGCTACCTGCTCCAAAACACCCTCTCTTCAGTTTCCGTTGCTGAGCAGGAGGTTATATGGCACGGAATATCCCTTTGCTCAGCTTGGGTCAGCTGTCCTGCCTGTGTCCCCTGCCAGCTTCTTGCCCACCCCTGGCCTACTTACTGCGGGGCAGAGTAGGGGAAGAAGAGAAAGCCTAGGCGCTGTGCAGGTACTGCTCAGCAATAGCCAAAACACTGGTGTGTTACCAGTGCTGTTTTAGTCACAAATCCAAAACGTGGCACCATATGGGCTGCTGTGAAGAAAATTAACTCCATCCCAGCCAGACCCAGTGCAATGGCATATATTTGCTCATATAGACTTATTTCAGAGCCTGAGGCCATTGGTTCATAGGCATTGTCATTAGCATTATTTATAAAATAGTCTTAATGTAAAACTAGATGTCAATTTAGCAGATTTTTTCCTACTTTAGGCCAGAAGTTAACAATGATTTCCACACACCTCACGTTACCTCATTTTGCTGTAAGCTATGTGTGACTGCAGTGCCTACATACCAAATGTATACATAATCTGTTAACTTTGTCTACAGCTGATTCTGTTCTACATTAATAGTACTGCTATTCCCCTCCCTCCCCACTTGTGGAACATGTAAGATACTTGAGCTGAAACTTTTAAGATGTGTGTAATCTCATTTTCAGTATCTTGTACCTTTTTCCCCCCTCTTATTTGATCTGCTCCTTTGCTTGTTTTCATACAAATGCAGTGGCAGACCACTAAGGCCTCCTTTCTAGCCACCTATGTCAAAGCAGAGAACCACAGCAGCTGTGGGGGAAATGGGAACTTTTAAGCCCCTGAACACAGTTAAGATTAATCCAGCATTAAAAATGTCCTTCAGTTTTCCCTATGGTAGGCATATGCCTACTTAAAGACTTTACTTGCACTTAGTTGTATTGTGCCTGGACTGTGATACTTTTCAGGAAAGAGGTTAGCATTTAATAGCCTTCTGCAAGTGTACTCTGCCTACAAGCACCCTATGAGTAACAGTGGGGGACTGATGGGGCCAGCTCCTCAGTTATCTCCTACATAGTAGGTGGGTGAAATGATTTGGGAAATAACAAAACCTCTGCATCTGCATAAAGGAACCTCTGTTCTGTACAGTCCTTTCTTAGCTGTTCACCAGCCACACAGGCAGAAAAACTGGTACCAAACTTATTGCAACCTCAGAGCATGTGATTTTTCTTGAAGTGATCCTTCCTCTGTCAAAAGGTAACTGATTTCACCAAAATAATTGGGTCATGCTCAAGAAGGTGTATTTCTGTAATATGTTTTGTTCCTTCCTACCCTTTAAAGGCACTTGTAAAAGATGACAAGAATTTTATATGGTCAGGCTGTTTCCTCTTTTTAGCTGGAAAGCCATTGTTTAAATGTGGGGGATGGAAGACCTTTAAATTTAAAGGATGAATATATACAGGAATGCTTTGTGTTGGGACCATGTTGGAAAACTTAAAACGGCAGTACTGGAAAACTATGAGAAACTATGGTAAACAGGGTTTTTCTTACTCTAAAGATTTTTACTGTCTATTTTGTTGGAGGTCTGAGTGCTTAGTGCTTTTTATAACTTTAACTGCTGTGGCCAGTGTTGATCTTGCTATATTCTTTCTGTGTATTTAGAACGCCATTCACCTGTAAGCCTTTTGTTATCTCTGTGGCCTCTGCTCCTGGTCCCACGCTAGGTTAGTTTACAGTATTCCAGTCTGGAGGTTACAAAGGCATAGAGCACTGAATGTATGTTGAGACCATAAGATCTTAAAACTATAGGACAAATATATATGTAGACTTCTGTTTAGTATGACCTTTTTTAGACTTGCCATGTGTGAACACTGCAGGCCTATCACTGAATTTGTTAGCAACAGTGAGGTGTTGTCGTAAACCTTTTTGTTGATGCTGGTTTACTTTCATTAAAGTTCAAAAAAATGTGAAAATATTGTACAATATATTTACTTTTTTCTATGAGGAAGATAATTTCAGATGTTTTAAACAGTAAGTACAATACAGCAGTTCTGAGCCACATGGTAGCTAGTGGTCTGAGGAATGTTAAATGGGAAATGAAGGGAGAGGATCTGCATTTGCAAGTGCATACTTCCGTTGTTCAGTACTGTAAATTTTACATGTGTATAACTAAATATAAACCGTTGAGTTTTGGTGCCCTCATTTTGCACATTTTTTTTCTTCCCTTCCCCCACCTTTACAGAGCAACTTTGCAGATGGCCGTTTGCAATCCCATTATAAATCGGGCTTAGTACAGAAGGGTTTATATATTCAGGCTAAGTACCAGCGGTTACGTTCTGTTGGTGTAAGGGGATTTACCACTAATAAATTCAGAGATGGATTTTTGAGGAAAGAAAAGGTAAGTTGGCTTGCTTTATTTTTTTTACTAAGCCATTTATAAAATATGAATATTCATATGATCCATTCCAATTTTTTAAATCCCCATGGAATAACTTGGATGGGATTTTCTGGAATATTGGCTCTTTGTACTTTACAGGCAAACTTAATTCTGCACTCCTGTTTCTTCCATGTTTATTCCATGGAAACTTGCTGAAACTTGCTTTGGGTAATTGCAAATCAGAGGTGGCCTCTGAGATTCTGCAGTTGCCTCTGCTTCAGTATTCTCTCCTTGAGCTCAGTTGATCTCTGTTCCTATTGATAGGAGGAGAAAGTGACCCTCTAAAAATATTATGTCCTCTTAGGCTATGGTTTTAAATCAATCTGAAGGGTATTAATAATTTTTTTTACTATGTCTGTGTGCTTCTCCTCTTTGTTATGTTACCTTAAATTAATTATGTGCTTTAAAGTACACACTGGAGTGCTGTTCTGAATAAATCATCCTGTACTGTATGTCTGTGTAAAATGGTTTGATAAGCTCAAGCTGAAATAATTAGGCATATCTGTTTTGTGATACCTTTTGATTTGCAGGGTGTATGGGACAACAATAATCTTGAACTGCAGAAGAACTTTTGAACCATATAAAATGTTACAGCTTTTGTGAGGTTCAGTGGTTAAAACATTCTAAATCCTTTATTAGAATTGATCAAGTATGATCAAAGTAGTATGAGGTTACTTGTGACATCAGAGAATTGGATTAGACGACCTACACAGCCCCTTGCAGTTCTGTGTTCCTATGTGAATTCTTATTTGTTTTGTAATTCTGTGTCTACCTAGCTACAAGTAAATACACTTGCGTAAGCATTTGTAGTTGGATTAGAGCTCAGTTCTTAGAGCATAGAAGCATAGGCCCTTAGAGCTGTTTTCAAAAAACCTCAAGTTTACAGCCCAGTGTGGGGAAAAAGCAAAACACCACCCCACCCCCCCACCCCACCCCAAAAAGACAAAAAAAATAGAAAGAAAACCAAACACTTTGGACAAGGTAAATGGGTCACTTGTTACTGAAGTATACTGGTGAATGCCTTTTACATTTGCATGGACTCTGAGAAGTATGATCTCTGAAGGCTAAATTGAGTTGGAACTAGTGGAAAATAGATGGAGAAGGATTTTTTCCAAAAATTATGACCTTGTAAAATGGGCATAGAAGTGCCATAATCTTGTTGTAATGAGCTCTCCCCAATAATTTCCAATGTTCTTCTATAATTGGATATTAAGGTTCTTGTCTGGAACCTATAAAGCATGCGTGTAACAATCTGGCTGCTGGAGATTATGATTTGAATTAGAGAAGCATAGTAATATCTGAATATTGATTTTTTTTTTTTTTTTAGGCCTGATGAAGAACTTGAATATCTTTGAGTTAAAGTAAAATAAATCCTGAAGAATGACACAGTCATTTTCTTAACAGCGTACCGATTGCTGGTTGGCTAGTTATTAAAAAACAAAACTGTTCCTCAGACTAGCATTAACCACACTTTGCCTATTGTAATGATTAAACTTGTCCTTGAGATTTGTTAAACTGGTCTGAACATCTTTATTTCACCCTTTTGAAATAATTATGCATATGCATCCTTTGAGGTACAGTCTTTACAGTTGTGCTGTTTCAATCCATAATTGAAAGAATCTTGTATGTTACATACTATAATAATATAGTACTTACAAAAGTTGGGAGGCTTTTTTCCACTGGTACAACATGACAGTAATGATTTTTTCTCTTTGTAGGGAAATTTAAATATTGCAACAGAAACCTGAACTGAGCTGTGATCCTGAAGTTGAAACAGATAACACAGCAAAGGGAGCATCTGTTCATTTTTTGACAACTTTGTCAAGACTTAAAATAGGATAAAGGAACTAACCCTGTAACTTTCTTGATTAAAAATAACTTTATTTTTCAGTAGTGGAATGCTGCAGAACTTTTTTACAGTTTTAATAATTGCTTTTAAAGTACAGTATTCAATTGAAACATTGTAGTATGTACCTTTAGTTCCTTTTGCGTATCAGTCTCAAGTCATTGAAGGGAGTCTTATTTATTGAATACTTTTTCTCTAAGCATGATGTTACAGATGGAACTTGAGTTGTTATACCCAGAGGTTTATATGTTGAAAGTTTATTGCTTATGTAATAAAAAAAAAGGAAAAAAAAAAAAGTGCCTGAATTGTTTGGTAATAGCACATTAGCTCAGGATTTTCCAAGTAATGACCTTTTAGGTTGTGCAATAGATTTTACACCTCTGTTCAGTCATTTCCGTAAAACAGTATTTTGTATTACTTTAGTTTAATAATATACTTGGGTTTCTGATGTGTATATACATTTGTAAATTGTTAGAATGTTGGGACAACTTTCAGTATTTGATTAAAATAAATGGTAACAGGCAGGTATGTAATGTACTGTAGCAGTAGCTTATAACTGCACTGAAAGCATGCTTGGGTTTGTTAGAGGATTAGTTGGTCTTCTGTATTGAAAATTATTCTGTCTCATTATATTTTGGTGTATGACATTCTTGACCAAGCCACATGTTCTCTAATCTTTTTCATCATAAATGATGTGGTGATTTCCTGGATTCTGAAATTGGGGCCTGAAGTATTTAATTACAAGAAAAACAAAAAACGTAAGTTTTTATAAGCATGTCTTCTAACAAAGCTGTTCATAATTGAAACTGCTTTAAATGCAGATAGCTTGTAATTTTGTTCAAAATACCAGTAATTCTCTGAAGTTTACTGTACTGCAGTATTGTTATGCTGTGTGCAAAATTCCAATAGCCAGACATGTTTTATAAGCAGCTATAAACAGTATTGTGCTTATTTCCTGTTTATAGCCTTTGCCTTAATACATAATATATTATAGGGTTGTGTGTATGTATTACAGGTTTGTTTGGACTTTTTATTGCCAGTAAATTAAAGATGCATAGCACGTAGTTTTCAGAGATGCTCTTATTTAAGAAAAAAGTTGTTAACCATATCCACAATATATGCAGGCTAATGTATTTCCATCATTTCCAAGACAGTGTTAGCCATACAGAATGCAGGCTAGTCTTTGTTGTGGGCAGTAGATCAGAATTCTAATACTGGGTAGAGGTACGTTCAGAGAAAAGGAAATATGGTTTTTGGGTGGAAAGTCAGGATGTGATTTCTGCATCCTTTTTGTAATGTTTTTTCCATGATGCCTTCAGTAGAGACTAAGTGTAGGTATGGCTCAGAACAGCTAAAATAGTGTCACTTAAAATCTACAGTTCATGGGGTGTACTGCTTAGTGTTCATAGGGAATAAGCAGGCAGGAAGTGTGCCACATTCATTGATGTTATGGCCATTCAACAATAACACCGGATGGTTTGTTTCTAAAACCCAAGTTTTCAGTTTAAATAACACTCATTAATGATTCAACTAGCTTTTCAGTAACTTTGACATGCATACACAAAATGGGAAGCTAGAGGAAAGGAATCCCCTGGTCAAATAGAGGCAGGCAACTTTCTGCAGATAAGAAAATGTTTATTTACTTACGCTGTCAGTGATGAATCTGGCAAAATAATCTTGTGTAGATTTACTGAGAGATGAAAATAAGGAATTGAAAAAACAGGTTAAGTGAGTCAATCCAAAGCAAATGTGGAGTAACTGCCGTTGAGCAGCCTGCTGGCAGGAGAGTGCTGCATATACCCTGCAGCTGAGGGCAGGTTTACCCTCAAGCTGACAAGCTGTTCACACAGCTCCTGAATGTGCTAAAGCACTGTAAAACCTAAGAAGTGAAACCATATATGATATAGGACAAACTACTGAAGCTATATTGTCTTATTCAACAGGATACTACTGTTTCTGTAAGCTTCCTGCAGTGTTCTTATTAAAGCCTGGAAGAGAACTCGTTGTTGAGCAAATGGGAAAAGTGGATACATGAAGAAACTTCTGACATGGCAGTTTTGCTAACACTGTTTGGAAGTAATGCTGAAGTAGTCAGACTTCAGTCAGTTAATGCTGCTTTAACCAGGTTTAAAAGTGTGACTGGCTCCTCTGATTTTGTGCTTTCTTATTTTACTTGTGCATGACTAGGTATCTCTAATTTGTTTTGTACTTTAACAGTTTAGCTTTGTTTTTGATTTCTACAACTGTGAGCAACATATTACAAACAAGGGGGTTTTGGCATGTTTACTGACTTTGATTTTTTTTTTCTTTTTTTTTTGCCCATCCTTGGTCCCAAGATGAATGTCATATGATGAAATGTAGTTACTGTTTCAGTTCCTTTAGCTTTTATTTAAGGTGATACCATTTGCTCAAATCACATTCTTTACTGATAACTTTACTTCACTAATTCAGGATTCTGTCATGATAAAACTTTTATATTTTACAAAATTCATAGAGAAATTGAATTCTGTGACTGGGTTAGGTGCTAGAGGCATCTACTCTGTGGTGTTATCTGGTGTGAGACATTACTGTGTATATTTATCTTTGAATTACAGAGACTTGTGTCTATATACTCATACACAAATCAGCTTATTTATTCTTTTAGCACAGAAAAGTTCTGTTGTACTGGAATATAATATTTCGTTGAGAACAATGTATTGAAGTTACTGATTGGGTTGTGAAGGCACAAGAAAAAGCGTTAAGCAGAAGAAAGGTCAATTTACTTGAATAACTTGGTGCCTTTCTGTATTGTGACTGCATTGTAGAAAACACCTGTACAAAGACTTAAGTAATATCCTGATTATTGCATTGTTTCTAATGGGAGCATGGACTGATAACAGTTGTTAAAATAACAACTTACTTTAAATATGTGTGTAAGCCTTGGCCTCAGAAGGAAAACAGCATCTCTTGTATTAGTACTGCATTTGCATTGGAAGGGCAAGTTAAAAATGTGATTGTCTAAGAGCTTCCTAGCTTTCTGTTTTATACTTTGAAAATATAAATGTGAATTGCCTTTCTTTTGGTTGACTTGAAATGACTGTTAAATGCTCATGTCATAGTCTCAATTGTTCACACGTGAAATTATCTTTTTAATTGCTATCCAAAACGCAATGGGTTTAATATGACTAGAGTCTCTGTTGTAAGTGTCTGAAATAATAAGTTGTTGTGATGTTAGCATTTATATTGCTGATCCATTTAATCTCTACATGCATTGGTTAGAATCCTCACTTTAAACTTTGTAATGATTGAGTTCACAAGGTTAACAAAATTCTGGGGCTAGTGAGAAGCAACACCTTGCAAGGCTTCTACAAGCCTGCCTTAACTCTAATTATTATTTACATGTTTAAAATCACCTTACCTGATGGATTTAGATGGTCTCGAGACCTGGACATAACTGTCTCAACTCAGGTAACTGATAGCAGAGGATGGGAGTAAATTCAGCTCATCACCAGTTGTGATAACAGTTCACCTGCTGCCTTCGGTCCCAGGGCCTCAGGGTGAAATGCTGAATTTTCTTTATATGAACTTAGCTGCTTTAAAAATAAAACAAAAACCAAGATTACACTTTTGTGGCATTAAAAAAGACAGGGTTCTCAAAACTTGCTTGTTATGCATTGGAAAGTCATTTTGTGCTGTGTCTTGGAAATGGGTAGTGAGAGTTGCTTGGAGAAGATGATGAAAGATTATAGCAAAGAGAGACTTGATTTCTCAGTATTCACCTTAGAAGACTGTATATAGAGGGAGATCTTTAACTTCCATGCTTTCTGAAGGGATCTTTTTCTCATGCTGTGTAGAAACATGCCTCTTGCCTTTCTTTAAGCATCTGAACAGCCATCTACAAAGTTCTCTATGGAAGAGCTTTCTAAAAGAAAGACTTCAGACCTGCATCCTAATGAATCTGGAAAAAAAAGGATGTTTCTGCACATAACTCTGGCCCTTGACAGATTTCATTCCGTTGCTGCAGGATTTGAAGATAGGACGTTCTTCAGCCTCCTTACGAAGGAAAAAAATAAAAGCCATTTCAAGATCTCCGAAAGCCTACTTGTAACACTTGACTCCTTAATAGACCTTAAGGACAGTGATGAACATGGCAAGTGTGTTCTGTTTCAAGCTTGGTGAGCATAAATTTTCAGTGTTAAGATCAGAGAAAACTATTGTCATAACACCTGCCCCTTCCTTCTGTGCCTGATGGTTTTTGTTGTTGGAGGGGTTTTTGAGTAGGTATTTAGCCATGTGGTTTAATAGCTCTATGCTGCCTGCGACTTTAATACAGTTTTCTTCTGTTCACTGTTCATTGCTCTGAATTTTGTCTAAGCAGTCTAAATCTCATGTTGTCTTTTTAATATTTCATTTTCTGTAAATAATGTAGTAGATGGCTTTTATTTTGTGACTGGCTTCTCTTATGTCTTTATTGTTGAGGGAAGAGACAGGGTGGAAACAGTTGTTCGAGTACACTCTTCATGGAATAAAAAAAGCCTCATTGTTTTGTTTTAAGAATAGCAGGACTTCCCCCCCCCCCCCCCCCCCCCCCAATTGAATGAGGATGTGGACTAATGTCTGCTTCTAAGGAATATATTAATGTTGACCTTATTTATACTGTAGTTTCACGAGTACCACCTAATTTGTGTACGTGCATGTGTATGTACACATGCAAACCAACATTAGAAACCTTTTATCCACACTTAGAAATAATTACATTAGAAATGACATTTTAAAACTACTGAAGATGGAGTTAAATGCAAATGCATTTTAAGTCTGTAGTCTTTGGAGTTCACAATGGTGCTTCTGACAATGTTATCCCATATCTAAAAGCCTCATTCATAAGTATATATTAAGATGTAGGTATGTTTATATGTATGTTTAACATAGTTTATATAAAATCAATGTAAATTTGTTTCTACAGACAATAAATGTTTTAACAAAAATTTCACTTATAAATAATTTAGTTATTTGATTCAGTAGTTATTAATATTTGGTGTCATTTTCAGAGTATTTTACTTGACCTGTGTAGCCATTGACATTTTTTATATAACTGTTGCTTCTATAACTTCATTTATTGCTTCTTTTTGAGATAAAGTCTTGATCCACATTCTAGGCACACCTTTTTGGCTAAAAGAAGCTCCCTTTCCCAAAACATAAAATATTAATCTTCCCTCATTACTAGCACAAAATAGATGTTGTTTAAAAAAACTTTGAAAGCAGGTATGTCCACCTCCTCCATGGCATTCAAAATCCTTAGCATCTCTATCCAATTCTGATTCTTGCCCTGTAAAGGGGCAGAATGGGGGAAGGCACACACTTGCTTGGCTAACTTATCAAAGTTTACATTCAATAAAATAGTGTGCATTTTTAAGAATTGCCTTAATACAGTATCCTCAGTGTGAGGTGAGAATAACCATGTTAGTTTAATACTAAGATCCTGTAACAGAGTGGAGTGAGAAAAAGGTGAAGCTAGAAGAGTATACTTTCCGTGTTTAATGACAGGAAAAGTTAACTTTCCCCATTATTTACTTAAACTTGCCATAATCCAAATCTGTATTGATCTTCACTGTATGTAAATAATTTCAGCTTTTTGTTTTGTTTTTAGAATTCTTCTAATCTGTTATTCTTAAACTGGATAGTAAAGCAGAACTCCTTGATGTGTGGTAAATCTATTGTGATGTAGAGTAGCTACAGAGGGGGAGGCATTGTCACTTTTTTTCCCCTCAGGAAAAATGTTTAAATGATACTTGGGAGCACATAATAATAATGCTTCTCAACTATTTGACTACTGTCTTCAGAAGTGCATGTGGCTGATCATGTTCTGAAGTGCATGTCAGTTTAGATAAAAGTTGCGAATTTTCATTGATACCATTTTAGAAACATCTCTTCAGCTTTTTTAAGCAGTTCCTTAAGAGGTTGTGCTGGCTTTGGCTGGGATAGAGTTAATTTTCTTCCCAGTAGCTAGTACAGGGCTATGTTTTGGAACAGTATGAACACAAAACAGTGTTGATAACACAGGGATGTTTTTGTTACTGCTGAGCAGTGCTGACACAGAGTCAAGGCCTCTTCTGCTTCTCTCACCACCCCACCAGTGAGTAGGCTGGGGGTGCACAAGGAGTTGGGAGGGGACGCAGCTGGGACAGCTGACCCCAGCTGACCAAAGGGATATCCCAGACCATATGGCGTCATGCCCAGTATATACAGCTGGGGGAAGAAGGGGGGGAGAATGTTCAGAGTGATGGTGTTTTGTCTTCCCAAGTAACCATTACATGTGATGGAGCCCTGCTTTCCTGGAGATGGCTGAACACCTGCCTGCCCATGGGAAGGAGTGAAGGAATCCCTTGCTTTGCTTTGCTTGTGTGCACAGCTTTTGCTTTAGCTATTAAACTGTCTTTATCTCAGCTCATGAGTTTTCTCTCTTTTACCCTTCCAATTCTCTCCCCCATCCCACCAGGGGGGAGTGAGCAAGCGGCTGTGTGGGGCTTAGTTGCTGGCTGGGGTTAAATGTGACACAGGTAAAGAGAAGTTTCTTTTCTATATGCCATAATGATCTCTACAGGGTATTCATTCAACAAAGGTAAGGTATCCAAATAATCCACATATATTGCAGTGTTGCTTTGAAGCCCCAGCTGAGAGGTGCCCATATTGACATAGGCTTTACAGGAACACAAGATCAGTCCTATAGAAATTCTTTGGCTTAGCAACAATGGGGAGCTAAGTCTTGGAGGTACTATGACAGTGCTCCCCCCAGTTTACAGTGAGTTTTTCCCACTTTATGGAAAGGACAACCTGCTGTACTGTGTTACTGCTTCACTTGGGAAAGCCAAGAAATTCCTATATGTTAATTGTTAGTGGTAGTTGAAACTGGGAATCTGTTTGAGATGGCCATCAAATTTGCTTTCTCCTATGCATTGTAACACTGATGTTGTGGCATAACTACTTTGTGTTATTCCTTATCGGTTTTACTACCAGCCCTGAAGAGTTCTTATAGGAACAGTGCTATTGGTATGTACCAAGCTAAATTATTCAGTTATACCATTTACTCCATCTTAAACTACACAGCTGGAGCACTGGAAAGCCAAACTTCATAGCAAATTACGATGCTAACAAAAGAAGTATCTTCATTCTTCTCAAACCTGATTGCATCAATTCTACTTAGTTTGACATGTTATTTTGTTCTGATTGACTTGACAATTTCAGCTAGCTTGTCATAATGCTTAAGTAACAGCTGCTACTTCTCATTCTGATAATTTCCCAGAATTAACCCTGTAAATTTTTCAGGTAATAGAGGTCAAATGCCCTTCTGCAATGAGGAATTGTGGATAATAGAAACCAGCATTGTTTTATTAAGGTGTGTATGAATGAGGGAATATTGGGTTTCTGGTAGCATGTGACTGGCTAAAAGATGTTCTGTGTATGTATAAAGATAAAATGCGTTCTCTTCAATTCTCTCCCTCTCCCCCCAGTCTTGGAACTCTGTCAGTGGTTTGTGACTTGGTGTCCCAGCATTCTTGAAAACAATACTGAGGTGGTTCAAGTCTTTGACTTTTAAGTGAAACACTGAACTGGAGGCCGTCTACACCTACATCCAGCCTATTTCCATTGTATTCCTTTTCATAATTGAACTTACTTTCCTTTTTTAGTTATGTTTGAAAACTTTTTTTTAAAATTGAGTATTATCTCTGAAGGCTTATTGTATCACAATAACTAATTTTTTGCAAAAGATTAGAATTAGAAAAGACTACCTGCATTAGTCCTGATGTTCCATTGCTGCTACAGCACGTAAATCAGTAACTTGAAAGCAAGTTTTCATAGCTGTGGTTAAAGTTTTCTTTAAAAAATAAATTAATAAGTCAAGAATTAGGAATTCTGTCTAAATACGTAAGCCTCTCAAACAGTTCACCATTGTCACAGTTTCAAAAATGTGGATTTTCATAGCCAAGGATGCCACCTGGAAAGACTTTTATTCTTTTACACATTTATAACCTCCAAAAAACTTTTTTCAAAATAAACTCTTGTACTTGGGAGGGAGCAGGGGGAGGAGGAGTACAAAAATCTTGCCACTTATGTTACTGGCAGTTTTGTCTTCATACCCAAATTAACTACCTGAGGTTTGAACAGGCTTTTTTCTTAACCTTTCATTAATATTGAAGGAGCTTGTGCTGTAAAAGATGTTACCTGTACTTTATCTTTTATACCAGATTATTTAGTTTTTAATCTGCTCTTCCCCTCTGCTACTACTATAGTATTTTTCCAAGGGTCTTTGCCTGTGAGAAGACTTGCCTGTGAAGGCGGCTCCCTGGCCTCATTAGGTACCTTTCTGTCCAGAAATGTTACTGATCTATGTGAACTCCTCTCTCTTTCGCTCCGTTTTATTGTAGTATGCGTTTCACATCTTCCTGCAATATCTGAAAGGAACAATCAGCTGCTCATGTGCGACTCTGCTCTTTTTTCCGAAACACCACCACCACCAACAACAAAGCCCCTCTTCATCTGATCTTTTTGTCTTCCTTTTCTTCCTTTCACCCCGCCCCGGCCTCCAGAGCCAAACCTGTAAAGGGTGGGGGGGGAGCGTGGCAGCTCCCCTACCCCCGCTTCCCCCAGGGCCGGGGAAGAGACGCGGCGCGACGAGGGGCACCTGCGGAACTGCCGTTGCCTTTCCTAGTCACCCTGAAGGCAGAGGCCGGGGGGCAGGACCGGGCACGGCCTGCAGCAGGTAACGGCTCCCCGGGGGGCGTCCGTGGACGGGGAAGGTGGCTGGCAGGAATCCGAGGTACCCGCCTGTCCCGCCGCGGGGCCCCCCGCTCCCACAGACGGTGCCCGGTGTCCTCCTTCCTCCCCCAGCACCGAAATGAGGCGAGCCCCTTCCCCTCCCCTGCGCTGCCCGAGCGCCCGGTGCCTCCCCGTGCCTGGCTGAGGCTTCCTGGCCTGGGAGGGAGCCACCCGCTTCCCCCTGCCGGGCGAGGCGGGCCTGGCGCGCCGCCGCACCCCTCTCCCCCGACCCTGCCCCCGCTGGGGACCGCCGCTCCGCTTCCTTCCTCCCCGCCCTCCTTCCCCTGCTGCTGCCGCCGCCGCTCCCGGCGGCCCGAGGCGGCGCAGCGGCTCTGGCGCAGTCTCGCGACACTTCCCGCAGCGCCGAGCCGCGCCGCGCCGCTCGCTCCAGCAGCAGCAGCAGCAGCAGCAGCCCGCGGCGGGGAGACCCAGCTGCTCCTCGCACCCTCGCCCTGCCGCACGTACCGGCCGGCGGGGGAAGACGCCCGCCCCCGTGGCTCGGCAGCAGGCGCCTCTAGGGGCGCGGGCTCGGCCGTGCTTTCTCCCGGGCTGCTCTGCCCGGTGGCAGCGGGGACCCAGGTGGCTGGCAGGAGCTGAAGGCTGAGCCCCTTTCTCTCACCTGATTTTTTTTTTTTTTTAATACATACGAATACATATGCTGAGGGAAGCCGAGGTGCTGCTAGCAGGACGCAGAATGCAGCCCGGCTGCAGCGGGTGCTGAGAGCGGCGGCCGCCGGAGGAGGGAGCGGCTCTGTCGGCAGCCTCTTCTCCTTCCCGTGGCGGCGGCTCGGGCTGTCTCTCGCCCCCTTCGTCGTGGCCAGCCGCCGCAAACTTTCAGCCTGTTTCCGCCGCCAGGCAAAGCCCAGCTCGACATAAATGGGTGAGTTCAAGCCGCCGGCTCTGAGTTGGCGGTGCTGGGGGGCCGGCTGGGGCTCCCGCCCGGCGGGTGGGGTGCGTGCCTCCGCCGCGACGGAGGGCCGGGGGCGGCGGGGAGGGAGCTGGCCGCCACCAGTCTCCGCTCCTCCGCCTCATGGCTTTTAACTTCTCCTCCCCCTCCCCCGGCCGAGTCAATAATTGTTTTCATGTGACAGGCAGAGAGATCGAGGTTTGCGGTGGCGGGGCGAGGGCCGGGCGCCCCTCGGGGCTGCCGCGGTGGGTGATCCCGAGCGGGGCTGACAGGGCTACAAGCCCTCCCGTGCGCCGGCTGGCCGGCCTCGCCGCCTTCCCGCCGGGCACAGCCACCCCCGGGCAGCCCGGGGTGCGGTGGTGCCGGGCCGGGCGGAGAGAGGGGGGGGGATGCCTCCGGCCTGGGCGCGCAGGTTGCGCTCCTCCGGCCGAGGGGCTGCCGGCGGGGAGAGCTGAGGGAGGGCGCGGGGTGGGCTGTGGGGACGTGCCGTACCGCCCCGCCCCGCCAGAAGGGGGCGGCCGTTGGGGCCGTTGCGCGGGGGTCGTTGGAGCCGTTGCGCGGGGGGCGGTTGCGCTCGGCAGCCGCTGCCCGTGAGGTGGCTCCCGCGGACTTCGGGAAGAGGCTGCGCCTGCTTGCCCGGCCCGGGGTGGGCAGCGCCCGCTACCTGTGCGGCGAGGGAGGCGTGGGCAGCGGGAGGATGGGGGATGAATTGTGCCATTATGCGGGGCGAGGCGGCGGCAGCAGCGGTGCCAGGCGCGGGCTGGCTGAGCGATGCGCCCTGGGGCGTCCGCTGGAGGGGCGCAGGCCTGCGGCTCCCTCTGCCCAGCACGGTGCCCGGCGGATAATGACGGATCGGAGGGAACAAAAGAAACCGTCAGCTGTTGGTAGGCAGTCCTGGGTGTACCCACCGACCGGCGTCTGAAGGCAGCGGCGAACGGTGCTTCGAAGTACCGGCGTTTAGATGTCCTGGGGCCGCCAGCTGCCCGTTTTGCTCGCGGTAGCGGAAATACTGTTGGACTGTGGGGGAACCTGAGAGCAGTATCACTAAAACAACTAAATATCACGCGTTACGTGGGCAGACATTTTACACAGTTTTACTTGTTGTAATACAGTGACGCTGGGAATATAGTAGGAAAAAAATCGTCCCTTTGTTCTTTGCGAGATTAGTTTGCGGGGTACTGTCAGAGCAATGCACAGTTGCTGTAACTGTACATTACAGGATTAAGCACTAGCTTTTCACTATTGACTTTCAGTTAGTCCTCCAGTCCAGACTGAAACGTGTTCATCCCTATGCAGCTCATTCAGCTATATTGATCCGAGTGAACTCCGATGCTGCTGACAGTAGGCCAGCATCCCAGACCGCCACATTTAATTGGGTGCATCGTAGAAGACTCTGTTAGGATTGGTTTGCCTGCTAGCCAACACAGCTCTCAACTTCTGTCTTCTGTAGCAACAGATAAGGTTTTAAACATAGTGCTCTAACGAGCTGTAGGGTTTATAACTGCTGAACGGAGCAAAATCTGTTTTCAGTAGGGCATGTCACAGAAAATTGGGGGTTTGATATTATTTTTGTTTTCTTATCCTTTCTCGGTGCATTTATTTCTTATTAACTTTGTATTTTGATACAATAAGACTTTTCTGATTTCTGCTTAATCTGTAGTCCAAATATTAGCCTTTTTTTAGCTTCACAGTACAAAAGATTAAGGAAAGCGATAAAGGAGCAGTGAAGTAACTTGCATTGATAGAACTCTAGGAAGGTTTTTGAATACTGTAACTTAGCAGCAAAGGCTATCTTTTTTTCCTTTTACCTACCCTGACCTCCCCTGGGCTGGCCATGATCGTACACATCTGGCTTCTTTAAAGCTCATTTAGATAACGACTTTCCTAAATCACTATGATTCAGCCAGAGTTTTCTTTGCAAAATGGGAGTGGAGGGAAGGTAGATATGGTTTCATTGTTGTTTGTATCTTTAAGTGGTAAGTGATTCCTGTAGTTTAAAAACAAATAGAAAAATTGTGTAAGGAAGTGAAGATACGAGTAGTATGAAAGCAAAATCTTTCTAGGAGATATCAAATGAAAACAGAGTTTGATTAAAAACATTTCTAACATTGTTAGCATTTTTGAAAGACATTTTAGATGCAGAAAAGAATAGGTGAATTCTTTATGTGTACTACACTGCTACACTGTTAAGATTCCTAATGTTTTATTTTCAGACATGCCACTTCCTCTTTCTCCCTCTCTCTTATCGAAGCATCAACAGAGGGAGCACTCTGAGCACATTTCCTGCGTGTGGGGCCACACTGACCTCCAGCAAGCAAGAGCTGCGCTTGCATCGAAACTTCTGCTTGGCCTTGTGGTGTGGGTTGGAGAGTGCTCACTGCAACGGAGAGCAAACTCCCTCCCCAGGGAGGCTTGGGGAGTGTAGCTGGTAAACTCTAACTCTACCCTCCTATGTAAAACAGAGCGTTTATGAGCCTTGAGCTTAGCAGAATTTGTGTAAATTACACACGGAAGGTGGTAGGTGTGTTTGTGATTCTTGTCTGCTCTTGGACAAATTTTAAGTTCTCTCTCCAAAATGGTAGAGATTTTGGAGCCTTTCAGCAAAATAGCTGTGAGACTTTTTTAAATAGGAATAGCATGTGTCATTCTTGTCATCCTTGAAAACAGTTGAGCAGTTTCAGGTGAATAAAGAAGAATCGTAAGGAAGATGATTAGCATGATTTTTTCACTTTGATTTTTTTTTTAATAAGGTTTTAAGCAGCTGTAAAGTGGCTTTATATAGGAAACGTTGTGTAAAAATCCTCCCCAACCTGTAAACAGTCTTTAGTCTCCTCCTTGTATGGGGTGTTACTCCTTTTAATTCTTTTGTTGTCACTGGTAAGTTTGTTTCTCACAACAAGGCAGTTGCATTGGAGCTCTTCAGGATCAGACTTCCAGTTGTTTGGTGACAGTATTTATATAGCCTGTGAATGTCTTCACCTTCTGAGTTCAAGTGGAGTTTTCATAAACTATGATAAAATATTTTCAGTAACCTATGTAAAATTTCATACAAAAATAGCTAGCCCAAAGCTTTTTTCCTAGAAATCAAGAGATAATAACATTTCTGTCATAAAAGGTTGTCAGAGCTGCCTTCTAAATGGATCAAGATAGGGGTCTGAAATCAAGAAGTATAAAATGTATAAATATGTGTGTATATGTAAAAGATTATGGAAATAATTTCTGATTGGGCAGTCTTTTTTATATGTTGGTATCTCTTCTGCTTGCCCCTTTCAAGTAGCTCTTCTTTTCTCAGTGTCTCTGTTATAGTTGTTTTTTATATTAACTGTTGCTTTTAGATCAGAAAGTGTGATAAAGAAGAGGATACTTAAAATAGATGGCTTCTTAAACCAGCAGAATTCTTGCTCCTTTTTGTGCTAATCAAAGATGCATATATAGAAAATTATGGTACAGCTGCTAGAAAAGGAGTTTTTTCTGCCCAGGTTTAAGGAAGAATATGTAATAATTCAAACACTTTCTTGAGAAACAGTTTTATTTTGATATTAATGCTGAGTTCATGCATATTTTTGTTTAAACTGCTACTAATGCAATATATACAGTTTATCTGTAATGTTATTCAGATTGTTTCTTTTGTAATTGCTATTCACTAGATGTTAGAGGGCTTTTTTTTGAGAATACTGTGGGTAATCATTCTACCAGCAGTGTATCAGAATTCATATAGCAGATCAGCATTGACCTTGTAGATAACGCGTTGACTCCTTCCCCACTTGAAGGGGAAGGGACGCATGTGTTAGGAGGAGAAAAAGGAGAGCTTAGTAATGTGAAATGAGCAGCTGAAATTTCAGGTCTGAAATGTTAGAGGTCATTGAAGTGCTGAAAGCAGGTTAGCCCTGACGGGATCAAAGGAGAGAAAACAGCCACAGAGATGGTAGCTGTTGTTTTGCTCTGATACTGCTGTTACAGAGCAAGCTCATTAAAAATTATGGGTTTTTTTAAATCACAGAACACAAAATCCTGGACCAGGGAGTGGATGTTTTCCCTGGATGCAAAAGCAGGAAGTAGCTGTAGGGCATATCTACATTCTGTATGCTGAGGAACGATGAAAGAATATATTAGGGGGAGGGGAGCAAGAGAGGAGGTGAGTATCAAGATTCAGTAATTCAGCTAATGTAAAAGTAATTGCTGACAGTCTGCCTCACACAGAGAGGAAACACAATAAAAGCTTTAAGTCCCTATGTGTGAGAGAATATGCGATACTGCAGTTCAGTAGTCATGGATTTTATTAGCAAATGGAGTTGATGTTTTTCCCCCCTTTTTATTATTGATAATTCAGAAGCATCAGTAGAAACCAACTCTTGAGAATGCAGTGGTAATGTCCACCTAAAAGCTGTATGGTGAGATGACTGTTGTGATGTCTCAGCTATGCTTTGTTCCTAACATAACTTTAGCTTAGAGAAAGGAGCATCCTGGATGATGAGGGGTGGAAAGGATGTCTTTGTTCTCATTCTTATGGCAGTTTGTATTCCAATGGGGGTGTCGCTGAGAATCTGTGCTTCTGTTTTAGGATGATGAGTTGTCTAGAGTTGTGGATCAGAAATTATGTGTGCTTGAAACAGTTCTCTTTAGCAACAAGGATAATGCAGTATAGAAAGCTGAGCAGTTATATGAGGAAAATATCCCTAACTTCTAATTAACTTATAGCGTCAGTGTAAAGAGGTGCCTTTTGAACTCTGCCTTTGAATTTCATTAGAAGCATTGTGCAGAAGGGAAAAGTTCCCCTTTATCTTCTCACTCTTTCATACTGTGCAGCTAAATCACTTCTGATGATTGAAACCAGCTCGCACCAAAACCAGCGTTAAGTCTATTCATTTATTTGAAGACCAAAGTCGGTATTGGTGTGCAACTCCCCAGCTAATGCTTTTTCAAAAATGTCAATATAGATTTGTTGCATGTGTTGCAAGTCAAGGTCCACCTCGATCCCATGGCAGAGGGGTTGGACTAGGTGATCTTTAAAAGGTCCTTTCCAACCCAAACCCTTCAATGATCTATCAATATTTAATTTGCTTTCAGTGGTCACACTGCTCATATTTAAAAATTAAGTGTTTTGTGTCCCACAAGTAATTTGTAATAAGTGAATTTATGTGAGCTGCCTTTCAAAAAAAACCAACCAAAACCAACCCCCCCTCCCCCCAGCAAAACAGAAATCCCCACGACATGCTGTGTCCTCTGCTTGCAGTTTCCAGAAACTTGTTTGTTAATTTACAAAGCAACAGGTTGGTGCTTTTTATTGATAATGAGGTCTCAAAACAAACACACACAAAAATAACTTCAGGGTGTTTTCCTGTTTGTTTTGGTTTTGTGGGAAGAAGTTCTTGGAGGTCAGTGCAACTGCTGGTGCTATTCCATGCTGTATCAGCTACCAGTGACAGCCTGACTCTCTTTGTATGTAGCACTGTCTTTCCATATAGCTAGATTCATATAGGTTTTAGTTAAATGTAGCAGAAGTATTAGAGTCTAAATGTACATGTACAGAACTTTTCATTTTGGAGCCAAATGTAAAACCATTCTTTGAGAACTCTCATCTCAGGTTTAAATCAAATATGTCCTCTGTCTGTGATTGCTGATTCATCCTCACTACTGGCAAGAAAAATTTTTAATACTCTGGGAAGTTGGCAGAGTGGATTTTTTTTTTTTCTGTGATAGGCTTGTGCAGCATTGAAAATTTGCTCTCCTTGTGGCAGATACGAAACTGGCAAAGAGCTCAGCTTAATTTTTCAGTGTTTTTCTCATTCCTGCTGTTCTTTCTGTGAGGTCTCACCAAGCTCTTATTGAGCTGTTAATGCTCTTCTGTCTATTTCCCACTGTAAAAGGGCACACCAGAAATTCTGAAGTGCGTCCAGAAGAAGATGCCTTTATTTTGGGGTTTCATTATGACGAGGTTTAAAAAACTTTTTGCTGTCAAATTCAGAACATTTATAAAAATGTGTTTTAGCTTTGGCCTTATGTTTCCAAATGTAAGGATTAATGACTTGCTTTGGAAGAGTGGTGGTGCTTATTTACAAACAATATTTGAATGTTTTATGGATGAAGATTGGTTACCTAGATATTTTCTTTTTCATCAGCCATTTCTTATGAATGTGCCCTTACTGTCATCAAGAGCTTTATGGAAAAATATCATATAGAGACCTTTCACTCTAGGCAAGACCATCTTAATTTCCCATGAACTGGTCTGGGTACTGTATTTCAGCGAGACTGCAGAACTGCAGTGTTTGTTGAATACAAATATCCAACTTTTCTGCTTAAACTATCAGATTTAAAAAAAAAAAAAAAAAACAAAAACAACCAAAAACCCAACCCAAAACAAAAAAACCACAAAGCAGCTAAAACCCCTCAAACAACTGCTACAGAAATCCCAAATCCTAGAAGAACCTAACTTTGTTCCCATCAGCTTTTAAATGACTGGGTGAAGGGAAGGAGAAGTGGGTGCAGAGAGGAAAGCCCTCTAGTCAAGGTTAAGCTTGAGAAGCCTCGCCTTGAGTGCATGATCAAGCAGTTTGTGACAATGGATATTTCTGAACATCTGAAAGTGAGCACCAGTACTTCCAGGCAGGGTATGGTCCTGCTAACTGGGCAAATAAAAGTGCATCATGGGAAGGCTGGCCTGGTAGCAAGCAATGTGTGGAACTTCACTTGCTGGTATAATGGAAATTTAAATTCCAGTTCCAGAAGAGTACAAAAGATGATTTCAAATTTGTGAGCCCTCATAGTATTAAATATTTTTTTCCTTAATGGCACACGCTTTATTCTTCAATTTTAATTTTTGTTCAAGGAACCATCAAGCTGCCAACAGTTGTTGAGAGCACTGGCTTGGTAGCTTACAAACTGCTTTTCTTATACCTGTATTTTTAAATTGCTTGTGGGAAAGAAAAGGTTAATCACTATGCAATCTTGAAATCTAGAGTTGGTTCAGACTTAAATATTTTGATATTGAAGTCAAATGGCTTAAACTGGCTCCAACTAGTAGATTTGAATGATTTTGATACTTCTGTGCTTTTGTTGTGTTTTTGTTTAATGAAACGGGTAACATTTAACTTTGATCACATTTTAACATTCTAAGCCATTTGCTGCATTAAGCTGATCATAGTGTTCAGTCATTAATCTCAGTCTGATACTAGATTATTTTTTATCTTGATTTCATTGTTAATTGCTGTATTCTTAATGTTGGAAATGTGTTCTTTGTAGCTATTTATGTTAGTAACTTTAACAACATAGTTAATTTTTCAAGTGACACAGAACTAAAACTTTTTGTGGATTTTGCTGGATTTTAGCTAGTTAGCTTACACATTTGACCAGCTTCTCAGTTGCTTCCTTCTTTTTGTAGCAGTCTGTGAGTCTTGCTGATCATAGTGAGCCAAGTTTAGCTATCTGTATAAAACTGCTCCAGCATCATAGAGGTAGCATGTATTTAATAGAGGGATTTCTGAGTATAATTAATCCAGTTTAGTTAACTGCTATTATTGATGGAATGTTTTAATACAGCAGAAAAAAATACCTTCTATGACTTCTTCCTTGCTTGACTGAGTGCTGCTGAAGGCTTGAACTGGGTGTCCTGTGTGATGAAATGTACCTTTGAACAGCCAACTAATTTGTACAAGTAAGATCAACTCTTTCTCTTACAAGAAACAGCCTTTCAACTGGGAGAGAAATCTTACCGCTACTGTTGCTGTAGACTTTTGTTACAATTGTTTTAATGTTCGTCTGCCTGGATGGCTGCCATTTCCTCCTCCGTCCAATAATCTCTTCTAAAATGGGAAAGATCTTTATTTTCTTTGAAACTTTAATATAAAGTCCCTTGTATCTGCTGATCATTTCATTCATCACATGCCTTTATTTAGCTGCATTTAAAAACAGTTGAAATATACTTGTCAGTTTTACTTTGACCACTGTGGTCAACTTGAATGGTCTTTGTTCTGTCACCTCATACTGCCTTTCAGAATTGTTCACTTTGATTTGCAGTAAGCATGCTACTTATTTTAAAGACTACAATTTTTGTGTGTGAAGCACCTATAAATAGTGCTTTTGATTAGCTGACATCTCAATTATCTGACTGTGGTTCATGGAAGATTGAGATAAGATGCCATCTAGTTCATGATGAACTACGGTCTGACAATTCAAAGTTATCTGCACTGGTTCCGGAGTCATGAGAGATCTATTAATACGTATTCCTCTGCAATATATTTGATAGTTTGTTCACAGTTGTGCAGAGAACAGTCTTGTTTGTTCCTGTGTGTTTCTTGTTCCTTCACCTCATTCTGTCAGAAAGCAGTTGCTCCTCTTCTTATTACTTACAGAAATGCACGTATGCTTCTTTCCCCTTGTTGTGTTTTGTTGTTTGTTGGGTTTTTTTTATTTTTTTTAATTTGTTTTTTTAATAAATCAACTGTTTCTCACCTGTTTCTTAGGAAAGATGCTCATCACACACCCCCCCCCCCCTTTTTTTTTCCTGTTCAGATACCTGATGTTCTGTCATCTCTTCTTTTCATACAGTCTTCCTTCAAATTCATCTTTCCTTCTCTTTCATCTGTCTTTCAAGTGCACTACTTCTCTTTTTA
The DNA here is from genome assembly GCF_035582795.1 of Mycteria americana. NCBI lineage: Eukaryota > Metazoa > Chordata > Aves > Ciconiiformes > Ciconiidae > Mycteria > Mycteria americana. The sequence goes on from NC_134365.1 coordinate 135,677,045, forward strand.
GGAAACTTTCCTATATACTTCACTTACACAGTCTCAAAACTCCCTATATTAAGATGCAAAGATCTACAGAATTCTGAAGACAATCTGGTGTGGAATAGAGCAAAATTGTGGGTGGTTCTATACAAATTTTTCTTCAAAATTAGGGAAACAAGAAACCTTCAGCTGGTTTCCTATAAATACCATGTCAGGAAGGAGAGGGACTGGCTGTCTTTTAGAGACTATTGCTTTAGTATGCTGAGTGTTTTCAGAGTCGGAATTGGTACCCTGAAAGGTAAATGCTGAGGTGCGTGTTGCACATTGTGTTTTGCCAGCCAGCTTTTTGATACTTTCTGATGGAAGAGTGGTGCCTTTGGTGTGTGGAGAAAAACAGTTTTTGAAAATCGGCAAAGCCAAATGCTGAAGTTCCAATGTTTTTTAATTCGGAGAACTTAGAAGCAGGATGTTGCTATTTTAAGTAGTATTTGAGTTTCTGTCTGTTCAAGTCTGTCAAGTGTCTCTCTCAAGAACCAAAACCAAGGAGCTGATGTAAACGCAGCCTTACAAGGCAGAGACCTTAAATGCAAGAAATGCTCTTTGCCTTTCTAGACCCTATGGAATGTAGGACTAGTTTTGGCTTCTGATTTCCTTAGCTCCAAGAGCTTGGATCATTGGAAACCAGGGAAGGTCATGAGAAGATTTTTCAAATGGATGGAGCCCAGGAACCTTTTTCTTAGATGAGGGAGGAGTAGAGCTTTCTGTTCAGCCTTGGAAGAAGTGATCAAGGTAGATAACATTCAGTGACAGTGTTACCTCTGTCCTCTCTAGTTCTCTTGGTTGTATGGTTTTAACCTGCCTCCTGGATGCCATAGAAAGATTCTGTGCCAGCATCCAAGGAAGTTCTACTTGTCTTGAGTAGAATCTGTCTTATTGTTGCTTCCTTGTCCACACGCTTTGTTCTGTTCCAGACAGTACCAGTGTTGGTAACTGGGGGTGGATGGGAGGAGGAGGTTGTCAGAAGAATAATTGCTTATAAAACAATAGGGTTCATTGCCTCTGTTTATGTTTACTTGGGTTTCACAGAGCTCCATCCTGCTGCTTCCTCCCCTTTCTCCCTGCATCCTCAATGCAGCAATGGGCTCTTCTGTGTAAATGCTGACTATTGATTGTGCTTTTGCTCCATACGCAGCTCTGCTGAGCATTCTCATTCAACCAGCACACAGTGGCTCAAATTCCCTATTGGAGCAATGCTGTCATCAGGTCACAAGCTGTTCTTGCTCACAGTGAAAGTCAGTGACAAGCTTTCAGATGTACTTGTTTGGCTTACATCAGTTTTTGCTTTCAGGATTGTTCTTCTAAGGAGGAGCTCTGTGTAGTATCTCCTTTTTGGAGGTTTATTCTAGTCATAAGCATTAAAGAAGATCTCTTGGAAGTGAGAGTGAGTGTTTCTTCAGGTGGAGTAGATTTCTTGAGTTCTTTAACCTGCTACCAGAGATAAATGTTAGAAGAGTTGTGTCTTCTACTTGCAGCATAACCTCTGCTTTCTAAAAGGCTTTGCCTTGTTCAAAATCCAGAGAATTTCTCTAAGAGAAAATGAAAATAAAAAATGTTAATGGAAGTGCCCAGACCTAATTGACACATGGGATTTTGAAAAGTACCATGAAAGCAGAACAGAGAAGCTAATCACTGTGATGTGGGAATGCTTTTGTTCATAAGAGCAAAGAAAAGTCTGTTAGTTTGTGAATTCCATTTATTGTGACATTCAGAAGAAATTACCTGCAGAAACTGATTTGAGCTGAGAAAACAGAGGCATTAAAGATACCATCTAAAACTTATTTCTCCAGAATTGCATCCTGAATTCTAAAATTGAAATTTGAAAGCTTTTTAATGCACAGAATCAACACACGTTATCTAATATGTTAGTTAAGTTTATTTGCCCAAGGGTTGCCTGGAACTTGTGAATCTTTATATGCAGTAATTTCTGTTTCTAAACCAGCATTTTTTTCAGCACTATTGCTCTTACCACAATTTGAAGGAGAATAAAAGAACCTGATGACAAGTTGCTAAGGATTATGAGCAGCAGTCTTATGAGACTTCATTATTAATCAAGAAAAAATATGATATTGGTGGGTGGTAAAGGTGTTATTTTAATCAAATGTGTCCTTCCTCCAAACACTCCTACCCTACCTTCCATTGTTGCTCACATAATTGAGCAAGTTAGGGTTTTTTTTAACACCTTAGGTGGTTTTGGGCTGTTTTTCAGTATGATCTAAAGGTTAGTGGAGATGGTTTAATGCTGGCTTGTAGATCTTGTATTGGACCATAGTGGTGAAATGCAAATTACCTATGGTCTGAGCTCTTGTACTTAGAGCTTTGAGCCCCAGCACACACATAGCTTTCATAGCTCCTATAATGCCTGACAATCTGTTGTATGTGGAAGCACAATAGTAAGTGTCCTTTCATTTGGCTTATAAGTTATGAAACTGCTGAGGAGTTCCATACTGGGCCTGACCTTCCTCTGAATGCGAAGTTTTGTAGATTGAAATGCTTGGATTTATGTAAAAGAGGGTTAGAAGAAAAAAAGAAAAAAGCTGATTATTTCTCTTCTACGTGAAGTCCAGGTTCTCACTGTTGTACAACACATCTCTTTGGTCCAGTTTATAATGCATCAGTTAAAACGTGGCACTGGTTTGTAGTCTTAACATTTGACAGGTTGAACACAAGAGCTGCTGCTGGGGTAAATATTTTTCAACTGCTGTCTTAATAATAATAGAATTCCATGAAACTGAGGGAAAATGACATAGCTTTGAAATTATTTTAAGATACCACATTTGTCTGCAGCTGGCATTACACAGCAGAGGGCTGTAACACAGTCCAGGGATTTTGGCTGTATCAAGCTGTTGCTGCCAACAATCTCTTCTTGCAGAAATTGCCACTTCCAACAGCAGGAATACCACAACAGGACGTATCTGTGTACCAGTTTGCAGTCTAGTTACTTAATGTAAACCCATCTTTATCAGTACTTCAAGCAAATGTGACTAAGATGCAGAGGAGTAAGTGGTATTCTCCCCATCCTCCTCCTGTGCAAAAGGGTTGCTACTTTTGGCAAAGATTGGTGGTGATAGTAACAGCTTAGGCATCTATAGAGAAATCTTCCAAGCTCGTCTGAGATCGTATTCATAATTACACACATGCTTCTAGTCTGATTTTAATGAGACTAGGTGAATGTTACTGTTCTAGAAGCTCCGAAGTTTTAACAATTAAATGCTATGCAGTACACAATATGAAGATTGTGAACAAATTGTTGACCACAACCTCTTTTTTTGGGGAGTTAAATGATGCTACCTCATATCACTGAAAAGGTAATTGTTCCCTGGCTTTCCAAATTTTTTAATTTATTTGACCTTCTACCTCAGTGTGTATCTATCAGCATCTACAAATATTATCAAGGCAACTTTGGGACTAGAATCACGTGGCAATTATACTGGACTAGTACTTCTGAGTAATCTTAAACAGTTATTTTCATGGCATCAGCTTTTCTATCCTGCTTCCTTTTTATGTTGATGCATTCATTCAATAGCAATTCTCATTAATTTAGCCAAATGGTAATTTTATATATAGTTCTAGCTATATTTAGCTGTAAGTAATCTTTCTCCTTTTTGTTCTGAAGAGGTAACTAATATCCTTCCTAGCTTCTTGGTTGTCTAAGAATGTGATTTAGAAACCGCAAGAGTAGCATTACTAACAAGTTTTTATGAATATATAGTTTGTCAAATGGAAATTATTTGTCTTTGTTTGCTTAGCTTAAGTTATAATCCTCTCCTTTTCTATTTATCCCAGCAATGGGTATAATCCTTTATACTTTTCAGAACTTTGAATTATTTTTATGGATGTTGGAGGAGGCAGGAACTCATAGTAAGATGATGATGATAAATGTTTCCCTCCAAATGTAATGTCTTCCACTTCTTCTGGATGGCTTGTTGTGTGCATTGGTATCTGAGGGGAACAACAATGTTAAAACAAGTGAACCAACTCTCAAGACAATTTTGCCTCTAAGAGGCACTGTATTACTTCAGTTACAGGTTAATGTAATGCGCATTGTCATCTACAAACCTGATGATAATGTGAATTATTAATTCACATTAATAATGTGAATTAATAAAGTTTGTTTGTGAACGCTGTGTACTGGGAGCATCTGCTGTAGTTGAGAGTACTCTGGCTGATAGAACCAGTGAATTACAGTAAAGTTAATCTCTTTGAATAGCGTCCTGGTTTCGGCTGGGATAGAGTTAATTTTCTGTGAGTGAGTGGCTGTGTGGTGCTTAGTTGCTGGCTGAGGTTAAACCACAACAAGTAGCAACAGTCTGATTCTAGCAGTTTGTTGTCTGAGGCAGAAGGACCACTTTGCCCTGCAGGAAAAGAAGAATTAATTCGTGGAATAAAAGTGCTTCCCAGACTGCCAGCCACATGAATGCCAAAGATTATCTATGTGTCCTGGTTTCAGCTGGGATAATTTTCTTCCTAGTAGTTGGTATAGTGCTGTGTTTTGGATTTAGGATGAGAAGACTGTTGATAACACACTGATGTTTTAGTTGTTGCTGAGCAGTCCTTACACAAAGTCAAGGACTTTTCAGGTTCTCATCCTGCCCTGCCAGTGAGGAGGCTGGAAGTGTACAAGAAGCTGCGATGGGGCACAGCCAGGATAGCTGACCCCAACTGGCCAAAGGGCTATTCCATGCCATATGGCGTCATGCTGAACAAAAAACTGGGGGGAATTGGTTGGGGGGGTGCGGCTGCTGCTTGGGAACTGGCTGGGCATCAGTCAGCAGGTGGTGAGCAATTGCATTGTGCATCGCTTGTTTTGTATATTCTTTTATCATTATTATTATTATTTTCCCTTCCTCTTCTGTCCTTAAATTGTCTTTATCTCAACCCATGAGTTTTAACTTTTTTCCGATTCTTTCCCCTGTGCCACTGGGTGTAAGTGAGCAAGCAGCTGTGTGGTGTTTAGCTGCCTGCTAAGTTAAACCACGACACTGTGCAATTTCACTCTTTCAAAAGCGTTAAGGAGACTTGGCCCGATCAAGTCTAACGTATCGTTGGATCCAAAGTGGTATATAAGGGAGCCTTTGGGAATACAGATGTAACTGCTGCCATTTAGAACTACCACAATGATCTTTTCTTTCCTTGCTTACTCTGTAGTTTCATGTGCATGAACATCTCTGATGATCTGATGTGCTTTGGCATATTGTTTAAAAAGTTCGTATCAGACATATGAGTGTGACACAGTAAATTCAGTGAGAGGCAACTACTGTGATAGGCCTAAGAAAAACTGAACAAATTCATAACGTTTATTAGAAGTACCTGCCTGAAGTTGTTTACCGCAGAATTGCTGAGATGCATATTTTATATGGAAACACCTCACATATATACAGAAATACAAATGCACTGACTTACTGCTGTTCTTTATTTATCTAACTGTAAATGCAAGATTTTTGTGATGAATTGTGGTCATACTAAATGCCTTAGCTGGAATGTAAACTATTTCTTGTCCTGCTGGGTAAATTCCACTAGAATAACTTGGTGTTTGTGTTTTTTAAAAGCTGGAACCCAGCATACCGATCCCTCTTTGAACAACAGAAAACTAGCTTTCCTCTTTTCCTGGAGGACAGCTCGGACGTTATGTCAGCTGGAGTGGCTTTGGCTCTGCTGCTGCCCAGAGAAGAGTCACATCAGGACAGCCCTACGCCAAGTGTTCACTCTGTCCTCCAAATTAGGGTTTGGTTGGGGTCCTCTGCATAGGTGCTCTGTTTCTGTGCCTGCATGTGTGCGTATGTGTGAATTGCACACAATGGGTCTTCGTCTCAAATGCTTCCTATCTGTTGTAAGTGCTCCATGGCTGCCTACAGATGTGCAGGCTGGGTGAAGAGTGTTTGTGGCCTGTGGGAGGGGACCGGGACTATAACATAAAAAGGTCCATGTACAGTATGGCTTAGGTGGGCCCTTCTGTGACTGCTCTGCTCTTTGACAGAGTGATTCAGTGAAGATACTATTCTAGGACTATGACCTTTAGCTCCCCCCCATTGTTTTCAAAGGGGAAATAGGAAAATATAATGTAAACTGAAAGCTGTTGTCTTAGCACAGGAGTTGCTGTTTATTATGTAGCATGGATTTAACCTCTTGAGGATTGAATAGTACAGGTTTTCCTTCTGATATTGGTTTTTCCTCCCCCTCACATTTTTCTCTTTCATGAAGCCGGATCCTTGCAAATAATTTTAGCAGAGAGTGTTATTTCTGATAGTAAGTGTTGCAAAAGAAAAAAATGTTAAAAAATGAACAAAATTTGGATTTAATTTTTCAAGGAAATTATGGTTCTTCGATAATTGCTTTCAATCAAGCAGATACAAAAGGTTTAAGCTAATTTTTTCTGCCACAGATGTGCTACAAAACTAAGAGCTCAAGCTTTCTTAAAAATCCCAGTTGCAATCTAAATTTAAACTGTAAAGTTTTAATGTGGTATATTATTATTATTATTTTTAGTGGTATATTATTATTATTAATTATTATTATTATTAATAATTATAAAATTGGGGTTTGTGTGCATTTCAGAGGTAGCACATGACAACAGGCATTTCCATTTTGGTAGAGTGATGCCTCAAAGGGCTATTCAGTGGCTCCTTCATCTAGAATTATAAAGTGTAATGACATTGAGAGAGTTGAGTCTTTACAAGCTAGAGATTACTTTTTCTGTGGTAGAAGAGCCACATCTGAACTCTTCTTCCCAGATACGAACAACCATTTAGTTATAATTATCATAGAGATGTTATAGTTGATGCATGCAATAGCTGTGATGGTTTTGGGTAGGAAGGACTTCTGGAGCCCCAGATGGACATTCAGTGGTTACATCAGTGCATTCCCCTTTCAGCAGTGCTGTGCCAGCTGTAATAAATTCCGCCAGACCTTATATGAATCTGTCTTCCTCCTCCTCCCTCAAACACGTTTATACCACAGCATCCCACATGTGATTGGCCTGCCAGCTGCTCAGTGTTCCCAGAGTCCAGAAAACAACTGCCTTGTAGGTCACATTTGGTCTTCAGGCCTTCTGGCCCTCCAGGTCTAGGTTAGGAAACTAGGACTATTGAATGTAATGTAGTTTGGGTTTTGTTTTTGTGGGTGTTTTGTTTTTTGTTTTTTTTTTTTTTTTCTTCTTCTTCCCGTTGAGTTCAGAATGTAAGTCATGCTTTGTCATTTGGTCTAATAAAAGCTACTGACTTTTTCCCTCCTAGTGGCTCCTAATGTCTTACTAAGAGTTTTATTGCAACCTGTTGTGTAGCAACAATACTATTTTTTTTTTTTTGAAAAGTATGCCCATAAGCACTAAAAGCCTAGTATGTTCACTAGCTCATCCCTAGGTCTCTCAATCAGAAGAGCACTTCTGAAGTAAAGACCTTGTCTAGCAAGTTTTGAGGCAGATGGAATTTGATGGCCAGATTCTTAACCAGTTATAAAATGTGCTTATAATGAAAATGTTGATAAACTATTAAGTATTTCCTACCAAATGAATCTTTGTAACTGTTTTATAAGAGAAATGTGGTGTAACAGAAATGCAGTGCATTCCAACTTCTTGATTAATAGGTTTTGATGATTGACCAATTTACTGTAGGTGGTAGAGAACATGAAGCCTACTGTAGTCACTGAGACCTTCCTATAGAAGCTTATGCAGAGTGTGACATAAGACTAGGATTGTTCTGTGATGCCTGTTCATACTGTTAAGTCTTTGTCACTTCTGAACAGTTATCTTTATGCAAAAGAGAAAAGTTCTCTTGCACTCTGTTCTGAGGAAATGTAATTTGAACTTTAAATTAAAGCTTTAGTGTAGAATATTTGAAGGTAGTTTGTCTAGTTTCAGTTCTGTTTTTTTGGAGAAGCCAATGCAACGTGTTTGTTTATCATTCACATGAAGCTGAGTGACTAATAAAAGTGAAAACATAAAACTTACAGTAGAGAAGCTCTTAACTCTTTGACTGCCATGTCTAACTGTATACACTAGTTCTGAGGTCTGCATTTGTGTGTGAAACCATGCTGCTGCAGAAGGTGGTGTTGCCATATGGATGCTGTTACTTGGGTGGAATAGCGCCAAAGACGTTAATAACATTTCCATTGTGCCTACACACTTCAGATGTCACCAGAAGCTGATTTAATAATGTAGTTTTTGTTGTACAGTAGCAAATTTCTGTTTTTGTTCTTGAGTCGTTTCTTGCCTGGGAAGAAACTGTACGATAATTAAAAGTAGCATAAACTGAGACAATTCTGTCTTCAAATATTGGTGGTGTTATTAAAGAAATGCTTATTCTGAGTAGGTCAGTTGCAAGAGATTAGATTTTACTTGTAATTTAAAATGTGGCAAGGAAACAAACTAATCAATAGGAAAAATGTTTGTAATTATCAACAAAATCATTTCATGTGCGTATGTAAGACTAATTTGGGGAATGAAAGGTGGGAATAGTTAAACTTTTAATCAACAGGTTTTTTTCCAGATATGCTTATTTTAAATATAGCTGAGAGGTTACATTTCAATTCGTGATTCACAGCATTAACATTTCAAATTTTGTATTTTAAACCCAAACCACTAAGCATTACATGAAAAAAACCTTTGTGCCTGATATTGCCATAATGAGTTGTACTGTGCCAGTTTCCAGCAGGGTTGGTAATAACTAGCTTTGATTCTGTTTCATGAGTTTTTATGTTACAGTTTGGATTGATGGTAATATAAGGCTAGGAATAGCTGATTGTGTTGGCATGGGAATGAACATTCGCCTTCTAGATCAAAATAACTTGAATAGCTTGCAATATTGGATTTTATTCCTAACGTGAAAAATGCCTTCTTCCAACAGAAAGTGTCTAATAGCTACAGTTTGCAAGCTGGGGCAAGTTTGACTTTCAGGCATCATGGAGTACAATATTTTGAAGAAAAATGCACCAAAAAGAGAAGCCAGATCTGTCTGCCCCAATTTTGCTGTTTTTTTGTGCTTTTGGCTTAAAAGGGATTTGGGTTTTGGCTGTCAATGTAACAAGCTGTTTACCTTGGCAGAGCTGGGCCTAAGATCAGGCTTTGTTGGTTAACAAATAAAATTTGTTTGAGCTCACTGTCCATGGACTGTTTTCTCACGTTATATATCATTGTGCAAACTAGGACACTGTCTTAGTCCAGTTCTTGAGGAGAAATCTAGCACAGCACTTCAGGAATGAGGTATGTTGCGTTTACAGATGTGGAGCAAAACTCAGATCTGCTTTTTTCTTAGCATATCTGGATCAGAGTTGTCTCCAGTATCAATCCAGCTTCCATGAAGACAAAACTTCACCTCAAAAGAAACAAAAAAGGTTAAGTTTGACCGGCAGAATGAATTTTTCAAAATGCAGTTTGAGAAGGTGGCATGGTTTAGCATGCTTTAGAAAATAAGCTTGATTTAAAAACTGCAGCTGCATGGACCTATAAATTATAAAGCACTTTCAGGCTGTCATATGCTCTGCAAGCTTCAGTAGTGTGATAAATGAGAATTTTGAGTGATCTCAGAAGTACCTTCCTGTCAGTTTGTCACAATCTGCACATTTGTTAGGTGTGCTCTTATTCCTCTTCCCAAGCTGTGCTCTTGGTTTCCTTTGAAGAGTTTATAAACATCTTGATTGTGTGGTCCATTTTTGGTGACTCATATGTCTCTGACAGCTTACACACACTTATGTTACAGTAATCAAATTCTCTGAGAGGAGACAGCTTTTAAAAATATTTATACGTGTTTTTTAAGAAGTGGAAACTTTTATAGACAGAGAAGAGCCTGCACAGTAAAGGGTTTTTTTGTTTGTTTAATTAAACTTCCAGTAAAACAAAAGTGGTTAAACAGCTGCAGCTGTCTGTATATGAATTAGTGCAAGGCAGACAAACTTCAGCAAGATAACTCCAGTGCCTCTGGCCTACCCAGACATCTGTAGAGTCAGCTTAACAGCCCTGTCCTACCTTTTGGTCTCTCTTCATAAGAGAGAACATAATTAATAAAAAATGAAACTGTCAAGGATCATGTCAGTTTTACAGCCTTCTTAGGGGAAAACTGCAAGCACAGCAACAGGTACTAGAACTCTTTCAAAACATGGGACTTTAGAGGGTGGGAGAGTTGTTTGCCTTCCTTCAGTATGTCTTGCTGCAGTCTGAATGTTGAGGAGTGTTTGAAGAATCAGTTGCTGGAGCCAGCCCGAATCCCTGCTCCATTGCCATCTCCCTGTTACAGCTCTCTAACCACCTCCTGGTTGTTTAGGGAGAACTTGGAGCACAGCAGTATGTAATTGCATCCACAGCAAAATGAGAATAGTATTTAAAAGCTTCCTAAGCAGGGAGGAGAAATGACTTGACTCATACAAAAAGCAGTGTATAAGCTGTGAGTCCTGAGAGCAAGTGCATCCTAGCAGGCTGCTTAAAAATGAAGGATACAGGGCCTTGGTCTCAAAAGGTCTTTCCTGGGGCTTAACCAAATTGGAAATACCCTGCTAAATAGTCTGAATTTTGCCTTTTTTGAGCCTGAGTGCTGTTGTGTTCTGTGGAGATACACGTTTTCATTGGTGCGAGACTTTAAGTAGTGTGTGTACCTTGGTGCCACTGCCTGAATCCAGTAGTCTTTGGAGAGCTGTTGTGTAAATACAACTTCTGAACCAATTTTACTGGTTTCTCTGGGTATGCATATGTGGATAATATCGATGCTATTTTTAGGGACTTTAGTTCAATATTTTAGAAGTATGCCTTTTTTTTTTTCTTTTTTTTTTTTCCATTTTCTCTAACTGGAATGGATAGTTCAACAGATTTTCTAGTTGTGTAGCAGTTGGCATGGAAGGGGTGCAGAAGCTCTGCCAAAGGTGGTGTGGAATGGCTCAGTAGTTGTGGTGGTATGCTGCAGGGCAACTAGGTGGGTTTAAAAATTGGTGGGATGGTTGAGCTCAGAGGGTTGGGCTTTCCAGATCTTCTCGCAGTCCCTGAGGCTTCAAGACCCCAAACCCCCAACTTTCCTGAATAAAGGGCAGGCAGAGTCTGTGCCTCTTGGGGTGGGATTGGAGACTCCTAGAATGGCAAGTCTGGAAGCCTGAAGTTTATAACTTCTGACACCAGGAGGAAGGCTCCTGCTCCACCTCAAGATCTGCAGTTACAGAACAGATTCAGTGCTCTTGTAGGTGATGAGGGTCTGGGTGCTCCATCCAGTGAAACACCCAAGCTGACTAAACCTGAGCCATGCAGGAGCACCAGGAGAAAGAGGCAAGTGATAACAGTAGGGAAATTCCCTGCTGTGGGGGGGTGGAGACTCCCATCTGCTGACCTGTCATCTAGGGAGGCTTGTTGCTTGCCCAGGGCTTGGATCTGGAACATTGTGGAGACTGCCAAGGCTTGCCTGGCCCTCAGACTACTACCCCCTGCTGCTCTTCCATGTAGGCTTCAATGATATTGCCAGGACTGATCTGGAAAGTATCACTTGTGACTATATGGCTCTGGGGTGATGGGCAAGGATAGGGGAGCCTGGGTGATTTTCTCTGTGATCCTTTCAGTGAGAGGGAAGGGTGTGAGGAGGAGTGGACAGATCCTGCAGGTAACAATTGTTTGCATAGCTGGTGTCATCAACAGAGTTTTAGTTTTATGATCATGGGACCCTCTTTGAGGATTGCTTGGAAAAGATGGGATCCACCTGACTAAGTGGGGTAAAAGCATGTTTGCTAACAGGCTGGCCGGCCAGGTGAGGAGGGCTTTAAAGTAGTAATGATGGGGGAGGGAGAGGATGACCAACAATCTTGTGAAGAAGCGTGGACCAGGTTGGCAAACAAAATGTGTGGGTTGATGCAAACAGTAGGGACCTTATAATCAACAAAACAGGACTAAAGGGGGCCCTTCCCAAGCATATCTGTATAAACAAGGAAGTGCCTTTCAGAATTACAGGGAAAACTCTTGTACTCTTTCTGGGAAATCAGCATGGCTGGTTGCCTCTCTGAAATGTCTGTGCTCTCATGCATATAGTGTGGGGTTCAAAGAAGAGTAATTACGTGTCTGCATGCAGTTGCAGAGTTATGATTTCATTGGGATCACGAAGATATGATGAGATAGCTGACATAACTGGAGTGCTGCAATAGATGGATACAAGTTCTTTAGGAAGGACAGGCTAGGAAGGCAAGGAAGGGGAGTTACTTTTCATGCAGCAGAGCATGCATGGAGCTCGGCTGTGGGACAGATGATGAAGCACCTGAGAGTTTGTGGGTTAGGGTTAGAGGGCAGACCAATGTGGGTGATGTTGTGGTGGGTGTCTCTACAAACAATCTAACCAGGAAGAAGTAGTTGATGAGGCCTTCTTCAGACAACTGCAATAAGGCTCACGTTGGCAGGACCTGGCCCTCATGGAGGATTTCAACCACTCTGATATCAAGGAGGAATAGAGTAGTTTGCTTATGTCCTGGGTGTGAGCAATCCAGGAGGTTTCTGGAGTGTGTTGACTGCTGGATCTCATACTTGGAAACAAGGAAGAACTGTTTGGGGATCTGATGGCTGAAGGCAGCCTTGGCTGCGCTGACCATGAGATGGTAAAGATCAGGATCTGGAGAGGAGGAGGGGAAAAAGCAGAAAGCAGGATTGCAACCCTGGACTTGAAGAGGGAAGACTTTGGTCTGTTCAGGGGTCTGCTTGGGAGAATCCCACTGGAGACAGTTGTGGAGAAAAGAGGGATCCAGCTGAGCTGGTTGGTTTTCAGGGATCACCTCCTCCAAGCTCAATAGTGGTCCATCCTGACAAACAGGAAAACAAGCAGAGGTAGGATGCCTTCATGGATGAACAAGGAGCTCCTGACAAAAATCAAACGTAAAAAGAAAGAGTACAGGAAGTGAAAGCAGGGAGAATTGACCTGAGACAAGGTAGAGAGAATGTCTGTGTATGCAGGGATGGGATTAGGAAAGCCAAAGCCCACCTGAAGGTGAATGTGGTGAGGGATGTTGTTGTGGGTTAACCTCAGTGTGCAGCTCAGCCTCACACAGCTGCTTGCTCACTCCCCCACAGAGGGATGGGGAAGTGAATTGAAAAGGTAAAAGCAAGAAAACTTGTGGGTTGAGATAAAGACAGTTGAATAGGTAAAGCAAATGCTGCTCGTGCAAGCAAAGCAAAATAAGGAATTCATTCTCTACTCTCCATTGGCAGACAGATGTTTAGCCGTCCCCAGGAAAGCAGGGCTTCATCAAATGTAACGATGACTTGGGAAGACAAATGCCATAACTCCAAATGTCTCCCCATCCTCCTTCTTCCCCCCAGCTTTTGTTGCTGAGCACGATGTCATATGGCATGGAATATCCCTTTGGTCAGTTGGGGTCAGCTGTCCTGCCTGTGTCCCCTCCCAGGTTCTTGTGCACCCCCAGCCTGCTCACTGTCAGGGCAGTGTGAGAAACAGAGAAGGCCTTGAGGCTGTGTGAACACCCTTCACCAATAGCTAAAATATCTGAGTGTTATCAACACTGTTTTGGTCACAAATCCAAAGCATAGCACCATGCAAGCTGCTATGAAGAAAATTAACCCAGCCTCAACCAGTACAGAAAGACAAAAAGAAAGGCTTCTATGGGTATATGAGCAGCAAGAGGAAGACTAGGAAAAGTGTGGGCCTGCTGCTGAATGGGAATGAGGGCCTTGTCACAGAGGTACTTAATGCCTTACATCAGTCTTTAATAGTAATACTGGCCTTCAGCAATCCCAGACCCCTGAAACCAGTGGGAAAGTCCAGGGCAACATAGACCTACCCTCGGTGGAGGAGAATCAGATTAGGGAATATTTAAACAAACTGGACATATGCAAGGCCATGGCCCTGGTGGGGTATGTGCTGAGGGAGCTAACTGATATTGGTAGGCCACTCTTGATAGTCTTTGAAAGGTTATTGTGATTGGGAGAGGTTCCTTAAGACTGGAAGAAAGCAAACGTAACTCCTGTCTTCAGGAAGAGCAAGAAGCCTCCTTTTTGCTGAGAACTACAGGCTGGTCAGCCTCATGTTGACGCCTTGGAAGGTGATGGAGCAAATAATCCTGGAAGCTGTTTCCAAACCTGTGAAAGACAAGAAGCTGGTTGGGAGTAGTCAGCATGGATTTACAAAGGGGAAGTCATGTCTGACCAATCAGTTAGTTTTCTACGATGAGATCTGACTTGGTGGAGGAGGGGAGTGCAGTGGACATTGTTTTCATTGACTTCAGCAATGAAAGTGTCTCTACTTTTTTCCAAAAGCAAAGCTTTTGACACTGTCTCCCATATCATCCTCATTGACAAGCCGATGAAGTGCAGACCAGGTAAATGGACAGTGAGGTGGACTGAAAACTGGCTGAAGTGCCAGGCTGAAAGGGTTGTGATCAGCAGCATGAGCTCCAGCTGGAGGCAGGTCACTGGCAATGTGCCGCAGGGGTGGATAAGAGGGCCAGAGCTGCTCTGCATCTTCACTAATGACCTGCATGATAGGGCAGAGTGCACTTTCAGCAAGTTTGCAGATGATGCCAAACTGGCAGAGGGCTTGACACACCAGAGGGTTGTGCTGCCATTCAGAGAGGCCTCAACAGGCTGGAGAAATGGGCTGACAGGATCCTTGTGAATAAAGGGAAATGCCAGGTCCTGCATGCGGAGAGGAATAACCCCAGGCTGAGTGGCTGGAAAGCAGCTGTGGCAAGAAGGACCCCAGGGATCCTGGTGGACAGCAAGTAGACCATGAGGCAGCAATATGTGCTTGTGGCAAAGGCAGCTCCTAGCTTCCTGGGCTGCATCAGGCAGAGCATTGGCAGGAGGCAGGTGGAGAGGGGTGATCCTCCTCCTCTTCTCCTTTCTGGTGAGGCACATCTGGAGCGTTGTGTTTGGTTCTGGGTTCTCCTGTACAAGAGAGAGATGGAGATACTGGAGCAAGTCCAGTGAAGGGCCATGAAGATGGTTGGGGGATTGGAGCATGTGACATCTGAGGAGAGTCTGAGAGAGACGGGACTGTTTAGCCTGGAGAAGAGAAGGCTCAGGGTGATGATATTGATGTGTCTGAATGCGTGATGTGGTGGAGTAAAGAAAGTGGAGCCAGAGTCCTCTTGGCAGGAGACCGTAAAAGGATGAGAGGCAATGGGCATGAATTGAAATGTGAGAAAATCCATTTAAACATAAGAAAACCTTTTGGACCTTAAGGGTGATTGAACACTGGGATTTCCATCCTTAAAGATATTAAAAACCTGGCTGCATAAGGTCCTGAGCAACCTGCGCTTTAGCTGTCTCTGGTTTCAATAAGGAGGTTTGGTTTACAGAAGTGCCTTCCAACCCTAAAAGTTGTGTGATTTGGGTAGTAGTTAATGGGTTGTCCCCTAGTTGCAAGATGATAATAAATGGAGTACCACCAGGGCCTGTCCTGGGACCTGTTCTGTTTAACATCTTTATCAATTACTGGAGAAGGCATTGGAGTGCATTCCTCTCAAGTCTGTGGTTGATACAAAATTGGTGGAACAGTTGATATGCTAAAGAGTGGAGGGACCTGAGGCTAGAGGAACTCCGATTGTCTAGCTTGGAGAAGAGAAAACAGGAGGTTCTAATAGCAGCCTTACAATACCTACAAGGAGGTTGTCAAGAAGATGGAGTCAGGCTCTTCACAGCAGTGCATGGTGGGACAACAAGACCAGTGGATGTAAATTGAAAGAAGAAAGGTTCCAATGAACTGTAGAAAGAAAACTTTTCTCCCAGTCAAGCAGTGGAGCAGCTTGCCCTGTGTGCCCTACCTCTGTCCTTGGAGGTTTTCAAGACCCATGTGGACAAAGCCTTGAGCAACCTGGTTTGACCTCAGAGCTGGTCCTGCTTTGAACAGAAAGCTGAACTAGAGACCTGAGATCCCTCCCAGCCTGAATGACTGATTTTTCAGTTAAGTTTCAGTGGTACATTTTTCAAGTTCTGTTTGCATGTCAGCTTGTAATGTGTGGTGCCACTCTCTCTTTTGCTGTTCATTATGTAGTTTAGCAGGCCTCTTGTGAACTGTTTTTATAATGTCTTTGGGCTTCACAGAAGCAACAATAGATGAATATTATCAGCCATAGCCTTGTGTCTGGGATGTATCCGAAAGTCAGAACACTCTTTTAGCTATGACTTGCAGGCTCTGGGGGAGAGAGAGAGATATTCAGCATTGTGTCTGTGTGACATTTTGGGGGTGGAAAGGAATAACTCTGCTTTCCTATCAGCTTAATTCAGTTTAGTCCTCAGGGCTTCTGTTATTTAGGCAGAAACTTTTTACTGTCTGTGGTGTAATGGTTAGCTTTGCTTTGTGAGTTGCATTGCCTGTTTGCTGGCCACATCTTGCAGGGTTTACATAGCACAGTCATTTGTGCAGAAAGCAGATGCATATTACAAGTTCTCATTTTGCTGTTCTGATGGTTGAAGTGCTAAATGTTTGGTGGAACATCCTGGGACATGGTTTTCCACTGAAGAAAACAGGAGTAAGGCTTTATAAATATGACTGTCCTTGACCTTGTCAGTCTGACTCCTCCTAGTAGATATTTGGTGAACCACTAAATATAACTATGGCTTCCATATTTGAATAACCCAGGTCTATTATTTTTGATTCTCCAAATGATTTTTTCTGTCTT
This sequence comes from Mycteria americana, assembly GCF_035582795.1. Lineage (NCBI taxonomy): Eukaryota > Metazoa > Chordata > Aves > Ciconiiformes > Ciconiidae > Mycteria > Mycteria americana. The sequence goes on from NC_134365.1 coordinate 135,693,659, forward strand.
TATGACTTCCTTAATTCTCTACAGGGACTTTGTTGTGTGTATGGTTTCAAGGGATGGGGAGTCCTCCCAGGAAAAGACAAAGACACACCATATAATGATAGCAAGCTTGTAACACACCTCTCTTTGATAGCAGACATTCAGAGCAGTAGGAGCATTTCATCTTCAGATCCTCTGGTGCATAATCACAAGTGAAAGTAAATTTTTCTCCCTTTGATGAAACCCTGCGAGAACATGTTCATGCAGCAAAGCTCTGCATTTCTGTATAAACAACAGTGAAACTCACCATGATGCAAAAAATTATTGTTAAATACTCTTTAGGTTAATAGTGTTGTATTTAGCAAAGTAAGTGCAGTGACTTGGGATGCTTATAGATTTGAGAACCTTTCCAGAAATAAAATGCTTTAGGAGTCCCGTGCACAAAAGGTAAAATGTTGTCCAAGAAATAAAAATAAACTTTGTAATGCTGCCAGAGTAGATACTGCTGAAGCATCACAAATTAATTTCCTTTAAACAGTAAAGAAAAATGCATGCCATTTGTTGCCTTAACCATGATGAGCATTCCTGTATTTGGTTGTTTTTTTTTTCTTTGGCCTGTCTTGTAGCAGTTACCCACAAAATGTTACCATTACATGTTGCCTATTTGATACGCTCTCTTGGTTAAGCTGAATATATTACTTTCACTGAGAATATATAATTGGATTGGTGTTTTCTTATTCTTTTCACAGGCATGGAAACTTAAATATAGTCAATAATTATGCATATGTGTGTTTCTCTTTTAGTGGAGGCGATAGTGGAGTTTGACTACAAAGCTCAACATGATGATGAGCTGACAATCACTGTAGGTGACATAATCACCAATATCAAGAAAGACGATGGAGGCTGGTGGGAAGGGCAGCTCAAAGGCAGAAGAGGTTTGTTCCCTGACAACTTTGTAAGAGTGAGTACAAAGTGGAACTGTTCTTGTATTGTGTGTATACGTTTTGTGTACTGCACTGTTTAGGCTAAATATCAGCTTTTATATAATAATATTTCTTATATCCAAAACCATAATATATTGCAATACAATGTTCTATTGAGGCTATGTTACAAAGAAAAGATTACTTCCTTTGCAAAGACAATGTAGTTTTGATATACTGAAAATAAAAGTAGCTACCCCTACATTTCTCTGCCATTCAGTGATTATGTTTGACTGTGTGGTCTGGGAACAAAGTGCTTATTCTAGAACAACTTATATCTTATGGCATTTGCAATATTTTCTTTTCTCTGTTACTGCTACTTCTTCTCCAGAGTGCTTTCTTAGACTTTATAGAAGCTTTTTGTGAATACTTATTCCTGTCTAAACTAGTTGAGAATAATTAAAGTGGATTTTTCCAAACAGTTGCCTATAAAAACTTAAAAAAAAAAAAAAAAAATCATTACTTTGTATTTCATGTAATGTACCAAACAACTTGCAGTAATACTGGTTTTAGGAAAGCCATTCAAAGTTTTAGAAATATGTCTTTTTTACTGGGCATTTGTGTGTGTGCGTGTATGTCTGCACATATGAGACTAGCTGTTAGTACCTCTAGGCCTCCTTGATTTGTCATTGCAGACCTAAGCTGTTAGTTTCTATAAACCTCCATAAACTTGGCTCTCCACTATGGAAAAGAGAGCAAGAACTACAATAAATTACATAAATAGGTTTTATGTTAATCTGTTACTACAGTTTCAGAGGATCTTTGGGACTTTCCCCTTTCCAAGGGTATAAGTATATTTTTTTCTTTTTTCTTCTTCTAACTGTGTAAGCCTGTTGTGTGTTTAGACATATGCACATAATGAAGTTATTTCATTTTGCTTCAGTAACACTGCATATGTTGAGGTAATTTGGGGAATTGATTTGGTGGGAAACTTATCGAGCCTGTAGCGGACATGGGAGCCTCAGGTGTTCCTGAGGAGACAAACATACGCATCCTAATCCTTGTTGTCATTGCCGAGAAGAAAGAACAACTCTGTGTCTGTCAGGTGGCAATGATTAGGAGCAAGTAACAGCCTCAAGGAGATGAAAGGAAGTGGAGGAGGAAAATGGATACCCTGTTTCTTGTTAACCTCTGAAAATCCACACTTCGGGGTAGGAGGAGGAAACTGTTTTGGGACTCATTGTGTATTGATAATATTTTTCTGCTTGAACTCTGATGAACTGTGAGGTTCTGTGGGACAAAAGCAGACTTCCTCTAAGCTTTCTCTTGGCCGATACTTGAAATCTGCTGCTGATTTTAGGAGGTGTTGGATTTAGTGTCCTAAATAAATGCAGCCTATGAATTTGTTATGAACATATCATAATCTAAGTATGAAAGTTTGCAAGTTCTCCCCCTTAGTAGCTAATTTTTAAGGCCTCTTCTTTCCAAAATGACTTCAAACTGTGGCATCCTGCCACATAATTGAAAAATAAATAGCTTTTTCTCAATGGAAAGCTCTAAAACAACAATAAATGTTTTGGATTTTGTGTTCTCATAAAATATCACTACCTGCTCTTTGCCCCCCCCCCCCCCCCCCCCTTTTTTTTAAATCAGCATCCAGGGCTGTTTTCTGAAGAACTAAAAACCACATTAAATTATTCCTCATTCTCAGCTTGAACACAAAGTCAAATATGTTCTTCATAGTTGAGCATTCCCTCTCTAAATTAGGTAATGTGGAATGGAAGATACAAACTTCCTAAAAGTATAGTTAGTTTGTGAATATCTTGAGTGAAAACCTTTATTTTTCTTCAGTTTTTACTGTGTAAATCTCCTTGTATCTGGAGGCCTATAGTCAAACATAACAGCAGTCCCATTAGAAAGCTTGTTAAGCGTAATCATTCTGTCCACTAAGATTATAAGTAATTGTAAACTTTCTCTTTCGGTTATGGAAAATTTTTTAACAAGTGCATGCAGAGTCAAGCTCACCAGCAATCAATTCATGCCCCATTGCTGTTCTGTTGTGTCAGCAAGGTAATTAAGAGGCAGGCAAAAAAGTTTGCTACAGATGAGTGGTGGAGCTGAATGCAACTCCAAATTCCCATTGCTTATCAGAATTGGTTGTAAGAGTAGTTACTTGAGAAAGTTATTCAGAGGTAAAAATCACTAATGACATTCTTGAGGTACTTTGCATTCTACCTTCAAGAGGGAATAATTTCTTATGGAAAATAGCTTTTCCTTCCTATTTGATTTGATTTTCTTGTCAATAAATTCATGATGACATTCCAGAGAAACTGTTGCAAAAATTGAATGTTTGGGCTGAATTGAAACCACTGAATTAACACAGTAAAGGGCCCTGAGTGGTCTTGGTTAGCATGTGTGCATAGATTCTGGAAGAGCAGTCTGAAGGGAAGTTTGGAAGAAAAGATGTACAAATCAGAAATAGAAAAATTAGGGAAATGCAATATGTTGGAATGTTTATGAAAAGACATTAATACAAAGTGTTACTTAAGAAAATTAAAAAAAATATTTTTCAAGGGAGCACTAGGTTGAGATGTGGAAAAAATTTGGATTTGCCTGTAGCAAAAGTGGTTTTAAATTTCACAGAATAAATGCAAATTAGGAGAGCATTGAAGAGGAGTTGTCTGAAGACAGATGTGAGAAAGAGGAAAGGGGAGGTAGCAATGATATGTATGCAGTACATGTACAGTTATTTTTTTCAGGGGACTTTCACTGTGAAGTTATATCAGAGGTGCTTCCTGTTCTTGAATCTGCAAAACAACTGCTCTGAATTGTATATATTTTTATACATACAGACACGAAAAAACACAGATTCATACCCTTCTTATGCTCTGCAATTCAATATGCAAGGTGTAACAGAAAAGGTATTTGAAACTTCTTTTCTCTTTCCATTTTCACTGCCTACTAGTCTGCAGCTATTTTCACTTGGAAGATTTTGTGGAAGAAGTTTGTTTAAATATGAGAAAATTCTTTGGTCCCTCTTTTAAGATCTAAGTTAACCTCTGTCAGCCTTTATAGATATCTACTTTTGTTAGAGACAGTGATGCTGAATTTATTGTAAGGAATGTATGAAATGTGTATCTTGTTGTCATCTTTTCTGTTTTCTTTCAATTTTTCAGGGAGAGAAATAGAAGTATGAGTGGAGAATTACGTACTGGTTCTGGTTGTCTGTTTTACTCCTCAGTTACACAGTTGAAAAAGAGGAGGTAGCAAGCGTGATTGCAGTGTAGTTCATTTGCATGGTATAAAGTTGGTCTTCGGTATCTTTCTAGCTTGAAAACTTCAATTTGAAATCCAAAACCCTTACTTTTATAACCAGAAAATAAAGAAAATGTGGATCATGTGTAGTATATTAGGGTTTTTTTTTAAAATGCCATTAGGAGAAAGACAGGAGGCTTTTTTTTTTTTTCCTGGTCTTATTTTAACAAATTCCTTGTCTAACCATGCTCCGCAGTGTAAAATTGTGTTTGTGAGTGTGAGAGCATCTGAGACAGTTAGATTTTGCTGATAGCAGATGAAGATGTAGAAAGCAGGAAACTGTGGTGCAGAGCCATGCTTGCTGGTTTTAATTTACAGACCCAATTCTATGTGGCTTGGGTAGCATTATACTGGTAAACTGAATGTGCTGCATGTGACAACCTTCAGGCTTGACTGTACTCCAGAGGACTTGCCAATATTGCTAGCAGAATTGGGGAGGTACATTTATTTTAAAGTTAGCAAGAAGTGTGGTGGTAGTTATTTTTGAAATTGTAGTGTGCAGTTTGGGTTTTAGAATCAATGAAACGGGACAGGGTGTTTGTGTAACTGTACTGCTGCCTCAGGTCAGAACAGCAACTTGGATTTCTTGTTACACAAGCAGAATACAGTCTTTTTAAATAGTGCAAATTAGTTGTAGGATGTCAGGGTGAATGTTCATGCTGAATCATAGGTACACGGTGGAGATCCTTATCTGTTGCTTGTCATTTAATTTTCTTCTCTATATGTTTTGTTTGGTTGGTTTTAATCTTCACAACCAGTCAGAGGCTGCAGAGAATCGTGAATGAAGCTGAGACCCTTGTGCTTGCTATGCACCCCACACACCCCTACCCATTCCTATTAGTGCTTTCCTAAAACCTGTCATAAGACTGGGCCTGTGCACATGCAGGGGCCCTTTACAGCCGTAGTTTGGCTCCTGGGAGGGAAAAGAAAATATTCCCCATGTCCCAGAACATTTTGGTTCCTGCAGTGCTTTCTGCTTGCCCGGCCCTCCAGCTGCTGCTTGGTACCCGTGAGGTCGGAGAACCAACCAACTCCTGTTGTCTTTCCCTCCTGCTTTGCCACTGCGCTCTCTGCTACCGCTGTGCCCGCCTTTACTTCAGGACTTGTAGGTTCATATCACCTTCACTGCTCTCCTAAATACCCTGAATACTATTAATTAAGCCACGTCTGGGTCAGCTTTGCCTAAGTAGCCACTTCTCAAAGTTGTGTCATCTGCCGAGGCACTGAGATTATATGCAGACTAGGGAAAGAGTTGTTATTTCTGTCTGTACCTGAAAAGATAACTTGCTTTATGGGTCAGTGAATTATTATGTGGGTTTTTTACATACTTGGCAGGAATTTGCAATTCAATTACTTAGCTTTTTTATTGGAAATCTGACTAGAAAACTATCTATGTATTTGTTCTTGGGCAATGTTTTAGATTGTGGCATTCTGACTCTTATGTCATCTTGGGAATGAGAGCCAGGAGTACTAGTTTCTTATTCCAGGTTCTGGGTATGACCATTAAAGTTGTTATCCTTATGGTGAAATACAAGGGAATATAATTGGTGGAAGAAACTTTCAGATAGGTTCCATCATGTGAAAATGTTGTTTCTTTGAGCTTTTGTTTCTGTCAACAGCAATGAAGATTTTGTGGGGAGAAACATAGCATCACTGATGTGTTATTGTTTATTATTGCTGCTGTTATTAGTCTTACAAAGGTGAAAGCAAAACTAGTAAAATGCAGTCTTTCTTCCTCTCCCAGCCCATCTCCCCCCCAAAGACACAGATCCACCAAGATGGTCTTGTACCAGTCAATAGTCTCTGACTTGGCAGTGTTCACTCTTCAAAGCGAATTCAGCACAGAACAGCAGCAGCACTCTGGGCCGTCCTGGATGCCCAGGGCATGATTACAAATACTGTCACGCCTCAACCTGTTCGTCTGGCTTCAGAGGAGGTGGGTGAGCTCCCAGTGAGGCAGCTGCCCTGGGTGTTTGGCCTAGAAGTGATGTGAGACTCCCTGGCAGCGACAGAGGCTCTTTCCCATTCCCTGTCGCAGGGAACTGGTGATATTCTCGGCTGAATGGGAAGGGTGCCGTGCTCATTGCAGTCAGCAGAATGGATCCTGTATGTGTGTCATGGGGGCAAGTGTGGTGTTGGCTGTCCTGTGGTGATCAGTTTGTTGGATATGTTTCGGTGCCAGGCTTTGAGGGGGGGATTACTGGGAGGGGAGAACAGAGAGGAAAGCAGGGTTGCTGTTTGGGGCTGTCAGCTGTTGGATGTTTTGTGGGAACCCCCATAAGAACTATGCAAAAGTAAGAGGGTTTGAAATGCGTGCAGCAGTTATGCAGTGGACACATGGTAACGTGTGAAGCTTCAGTGTTAAGGTTTTTACTAGCTTTTAGTGACTAGTACTTTATATTGCAACAAGTTATTAGTAAAAGGTAACCTTCTGAAAAGGCAGTGGTTTAATTGTAATTATATATTGATAGAACTGGTGAAAATTTAAGTTTGAAAACAAAATGTATTGCTTTTCATTCTTTAATATGCATTGTAATTGCTGATGTTTAAAAAAAATAAAAAGAAATATTCTTATTTAAATATGCATAATATTGCTTCACTGATAGAGTTCAGTGTAGGTAGTATAAATTGATATACTAAGACGACTTGATTATTTCCTCTTTTTGCTCAGGTCTGTCTTTTGTATTCTTAAGAAAACCTTTGTAGAGTATTTCTGTTTAAAATATGCTGTGGTTTAAATTGTAAATTAAAAAAAAATACATAATTTTATGCCTAAAGGAAACTAAACACTTTCCCCCCCCCCCCCTTCCTGAGGCGCCAAGCCATGAGGAGGAGGAGAACCTAATCAGAGATTGAAACAAGGACCAAATGTGCTATCTAGAAGTTATATTTTCAAAGATGTAAATTCTTTGGAGCTGTAATATCATAATTCTTTAAAGCAGCTTCAATTTCCTCAGAACTTATTTATATATTATTATTTGGAACTGTGTGTTACACAGGGAAGTCAATGTGGTTTTGGCAATAGGGTCTTAAAGTAGTTTCCATAAGGATTTAGAGAATTGGCAGGATTAGATGGCTGATGGCATTTCTCCAACCTAGTCCTAAAAGGCTGGGAGGCAAAGAGGTGTCCTGACCTTATACTTTCTCTTCCCTGAAGTCAATTTCTTTTTTTTTTTTTTTTTTTTCTGGCAACTTTCCAAGCTCAGGATGTTTTTATTTTCTCTGTAGCTTGTTTATGTGTGGGGTGGGTATGTTAGTAATCCATGTATTTTGGTCTGATTCTTTTTTACGCTTGTTCTGGCAACTGTTTTACTGTTGGAGCAGGCTGCTGTGAGAAACTCTTCTCTGTAGGTAAAATCTGTAGAGGTGCTTAGCAGCATTTGCATACAAATGTATTGCAAAATGTACTTCTACAGTTTGGGATTTACAGAGAGTACAGCTGTGTATCTGATTTTTCCTGACAGGACCAAAAACCTCGTTAGAATTCTTAAAACACAATAACAAAAAACACAAGCTCCTAGAAACTGAATTGCAGTTCAGTCCCACTGCTGTTTGAAGCTAGTGTGAGAATACTTGTTGATATTTCCACCTTTCTTGCAATTTAATTCCATAGCCCTGAGATGGATTCTCTCAACTTTAGGAAACATTATCTGATTTTGATATTTTTAATGTTTGTTTGCAAAAAAGGGTATAAGAGAAACAGTATTCTGGATGCCTGTGCTGTAACTATAGCATTTAATAACCATAATCGTGAAGGGTTGTGCTTGCATTTAGGCTTAGTCTGCCAAATATTCCATTTACTCCATTAGAACAATCCAACCTGTATCCAGACTACATCTACTGATTGTCTTTCAGTTTATATTACTTAAATGTTAAGTAACATTAACAGTAAGAATGAAGATGAGAGCAAGAGGGACATGTGGGAAAAAGAAAGCAATTGGGGTTTATAAGACTAGCTGTTCTAACTGCTGCTGTCATGACTTAATGATACTGTTTACTTCTGAATATTCCTGTCCTGATCAAACACTGTAATTTATTAACAGTTAGTATATGTGCATATGGGGGGGGTGTGGTGTGGTGTGTTTAGTGGTGCTGATTTTTGGGGGGGGGGGGGGGGGGGTTCCTTATTGTTTTGGGTTTTTACTTCTATGTACTGAAGTGCTGTTGTTTTCTGAAGTATCATGTGTAGACCATTTAGCAGCTTTGATATAACAGCTTTCATGCTTTTATAAACTGCATATCAACGGGAATGGCAAATTTTTTGCATTATTTGCTATTGGAAGTAGTATTTGACTAATTAGGTATCTTTATATTCGGCGTCTGTAAGTGCTGCAATCCCCTCCTAGAATCTTTTGGAAAGTATTTGGGAAGCTGATGGTGGAGACCGAGTCCTTAAAGGGTCTCCCATTTCCTGCCGTCACCTAATTATTTACTCTAGTAGAATTTCACTGGCACTGTTAATAACATCATAATATGACAGAGTACATTAGAGCAGTTTAGGTTTATGATCAGCACATGTTGTTCTCTTCAGAGTTGGAAAGAAACAAGTGTATGTGAGTCTCTTAATCCTCTTTTTTTGGCTCTGTTACAGCCATATGAAATATATTATTGTTTATATATAGACACTGTAGTCATTCAGTTACCCTTGGAAAAGACAAAGGTGCACGTAAACTACCATCATGTAATAGGATGAGTTATTTACTCACTCTGACTTCAGACTACTTCTTCAGTGATGGATACTTAGTGCCAGTGGTTGTGATGGGAGGTGGTGAGGGATGGGAAGGACGAAACGAGTAGAGCATATGTTAAAAAAAAAAAAAAATTGGTACCTCCCACCCAGGGAGAAGGAACAAGGCAAACCTGTCATCTTTACAGAAGGTGGTAATAGCTTCTGCTTTTATTGATTGATTTTTTTTTTTTTTTTTTTAACTGGGACTATTGAGAGAAATAAATGCATCACAAGTCATTCAAGACTGTGCAAGGTATTGAGTGTACATATCTGCTGCTTCACAAAACCTTGATTTCTCCATTTCCCGCTGCATGGGGACTCACTGCATCCCTTGAAAGATTAATTTAGTACTCGTTCTTCCAGAGAACTTGCATTCACCTTCCCAGAGGCTATAGGCCAGTATTATCAAAAACCCTGATTAAAAACACCCTTTCAACAGAAACCATCTCTAAAACAGAAACTTCTTTCATAACTTTAATGATTGCTTACGGTTACAAGTTATTGCCATTATTTTGGCTGGTTCATGATAACCAGCTTAGCTAAGTCTTGGTTTCCCTTTTAGACATGCTTAGGTGAGTTTAGGCAGTCTGATTTATCTGTCACTATTTACTTATTAATTGATAGCGCAAAGCAAATGAAACTCCTTTTTATCCTTTTGGCTGAAAAATATTCTCTTCCTACTTGGAGCCAAGAGCATCATGTCATCCAGCTTTCCTTTTGCCACCTGTGTTTATCATCATTTTGGTTGCTTGAAGGGTTTTTTTGGTTTTTGTTCCCTCATCCCAAGTGTCCTTATCATGCTGCCCCCAGGACCCTGCCAGCATGTGAGCAGACTGCCCATCTTACTGCGTGTTGCTGTCATGTTGTCTGCATTACGTGGCCATGGCACTTTAGAGACATGGTTTATACACTGTCGGTAGCTGGTCCCAAATCACTGGCCCAATGAATGCCTAATAACTATAGGCAGAAGAAGGTAAGATGCAAATCTTAGTGTTTTCTTTATCCTTCCTTAGTGTCCTATGTCTCAATTTTATTGTACTATCAAGCACGAAGACAAAATGTAACCTGTTCCTCCTTTAAAAGTCCTTCTAAGATGACCTGAGTTGTTCTCCTTCCTGGGTTGAATTAGAGAAATATAGATGGAAAAATGCCTGTAATTCAGAACTACTATGTTAACTATCTTGAATAAAAAATATCTAAAATTCACCCACCAAAAAGCTGCATACGTGTCTCAATGTAGCTTTCAGCAAATTTTTTAATGCTTCACTTTTGTTTTAGAGGAGTCTACTTCTAAAATTTAGTTGAATATTTTCTGTACAATTTGTTTCATGGAAAAAAGTACTTACAAGTGAAACTACCTGAAATGTTCTGTTGCGCATGTACAAAAGGGCATATGCTCAGTTGTTTTCCTCTGTTCCCACACAGCTGCTTCAATTTGCAACCTTCAGTCGATTCATAATGCTCTGTGGTGTACTTTTCTCTATCTACCTTTCTTTGACTCTGTGGGATCTGTACTTTCAAACTGAAAGCACCTGAAGGCCTATGGTTGTGAATTTGAGTTGACCAGTTCTCATGAACAGATTGTCACAAATAATGACTGTTAATTCAAAACCAAAAACTGGTTTGTTACTGATGTTTTGTAAATGTACAGAATGCTAAAGCTAAACTAAAGTCCTGGAAGGAGTTAGGATTTGTGTTAGCTTGCACTGAGATATCGCCAGTATTTTTCCCTGCAGAAGGAAAGATCATATCTGCTTTGAAACCTCCTTAAGTGAACAGCTGAGGGCAGATCCTTTAAAAACTATTGTACAGAAATAAATTCCCTATACAAGTAGTTCACTGAAGTTGATGGAGTGTCTAGGAGGATACAACTGCTTACATGCACCAATTCTTACAGGACTGAGCACTGCATTTCATAGTCCTTAATTGCTCTGCGGTCCTGTGTAGAAAGCTTCGCAATTTCTGTGTTGTCAGCCCACATGTTTTTAGTGGGTCATTTGAACTTCTGCAGACTTTCAGACAATGTGAAAATTTTTTAGAGAATCTTGGCAAACTGTATGGTGGACATCAGAGGAAAATTTTTAGTAAATGGAGGGAGAGGTATGCCTCATTAAACTGTAAAATAAAAGCTCTTGTTTTGAATATAATCCCTTTCAAAATGTTTTCAGCAATACATGTATGTGCATGTAGTAGACACGCATAATGTATGTGTGTGGTATGCAGAAATAGACACTAGGTCTAAAACCAGAACATACAAGTTAAGGTATCAAAAAATATTTTTAAAGGGACTTTTATTTTACAAAATAGAGAGAAAGAAAGGAAATGTATTCTCTGGTCTTGTTCATTAATTCCACCTTTTTTCCTCCACTAGGCAATTGAATAATGCTGATCTTCTATATCTGAAACAGAGTTTTTCAAAGCAAGTAGGTCGTGTGTGGCTCTCCCTTCTAAACTTCGGTGACACTTGCAGTGATGCTCCGTAATATTGACCCCATTTCTTTGTGCTGGGATTTTTACCTTTTCATTGTTTCCTTAGTGAGTATTGAGACATTTAGAAAAGGGTAATTTTTGTTTGGTCTCTTTAAAGTGGGTATACTCTACTCCCCAGCAGTTTTTTTTTTAACGTTCATGTGCTTCCATTAGAAGCTGCCCTTCTCTTCTCACTCCCCCACCCAGCAGCTTCTGTGTGGGTTTTATTTTCTCATGAAGCTGAAACTGGGTGTACAAGTTACAGGGTTGAAGAACTCCTTCAGGGCTTCTTTGCTCATGCCTGGAGTTACGTTTTGGTAACCTGCCTCTCCAGTCTCTGTACCATGTCCTTCTGCTGTCAAATTGCAGCTCCATGACACTGAGCACTATAAAGAATGAGAGAAAATATTTATTGTAGCTGTGTTAGAGAGTGGGTTTTATTTGAAGACTGATTATAATAGTGGAGGCTTTCTTGGTCATGCCTTTGAGCCTGTCTGTACTAAAATGAGCTACTCAACTCCCACCATTGAAGAATGTATGTGGAGGGACAGACAAGGAGAATGGATTTGCATTTTCACAACTGACGCCACCAGCATTTGCTAATGAGTGCTAACAGATGTATTTGTTTCCTACTGATGTTTTCAGACATTCATAAAGCGAAAACAAGGTTTACAGGGAGAGGCTAAATTACTATCTCTTAATAGATTGCGTTGTTGGAAAAATTGACTAGGCTCCCAGACTCAGTATCCCCTCATCAGATCTGGCAATGAGCAACAAAATTAAAGATAAATACTGGCTACAGGCAATTATTTTTAGTTAAGGCCAATTAATATTAGCTGGTTAGACTGCTTGAGAGAAAAGGGAAGCTCGCATCATTGGAGCACGATGCATAGTAGCAGGAGGAGACCTGAACTTGAAACAGCATTATTACTACTGTGCTGCTACTGATACCATCATTTTATTGAACTTCACCTCAAAGTAGTATGTTTTTGCATTCCTGCTACTCTCAGGGAAATGCACATAAACAGGGCTTGTGAAAAGGTGTCACAAGTAATGATTCAGTGAAAATACAGAGTGATGAATTACAAGTGCTTATCTAGGTGTGCAAAAAAAAATACATCAACGTAGTAGTAATTGTCCAGTAAACATCATTTGGTGCCACCAACAGAGCTCCTAGATTTTTGTGATGTTAACAGTGGCCACTTAAAATATTTTTTCTTTTGCTCTGAATGTGTATGCCTTTCAATGAGGACATATCATGGTGTAAATATTATCTGCTGCAAAAATACATAGCATAAGATAATACAAAACCAAATTGTTTGTAAACATTATGGATGAACAGCCTCACTTGTGATAGGAACTTGTATCTCTTTTGCTTTGTCTGTACCATTGTTCTTTCATGGTTATAAGAGTGTTAGTATAATGTATTGCCAGAGAGTTTCTGCTGTGAAGCACCTATATAGCAAAGCTTTGCTTCAGGGCCATCTAGTAAAACCCGGTACAGCAAGCGAACAGGCTGTACCAGTAAAAGCTCAATCAGTTAAACCAGTTTAGCTAGTTTAATTAAGTCAGTGGTAGGGGCTTCTGCTGGTTCAGTTACAAATCACACTTGTCAGTCTTCCTGTGCCAGCTATGCTGGCAGAAGTCTACAAGTAGGTGCCATTTTAGGAAATTCCACTTTGGTTGTTTCTGACATATATAGCTCATTGTTGCAACATAGTCCCTTCCTTTTTTCTCTTCCCCTTTTGTATCTTTTTCTTCCTTCTCTCCAAGGAATTTACAGCTATGCCTTAGTTAAATGTAGCTGCTCTTAGATATAGTTATTAGCCACCTGCCTCTCTACCCGATACATTTTCTGCACTCGTGGAAGACAGAAGAGAAGTTTAAGGTTTGAATTCTGTGAATGGAAGAAGCAGAGGGTAGTTTGTATCCAGATTTTATTCTCAAGTGAAAGGGCTGCAGTAATGGCAGATGTGTAAGTTGTGCAAGATACTAGGACAGTATTTAAGATCCAAATAACTATTGCTTTGTCATAAAACACTAGCATTAACTCTATTTTTGTATTCAACTGTTAGCAGCTAAGACAACTAGAGACAACTAGAAAGCAGTGATTGAACAGTTTCTTTAGTGTTTTTTAAGTGAAAGGGATACCTACAGGGTATCTGGAAAACCTTCTTTAAGATGAACCCATAGTAAGCTAACTCCACTATACAGACCATCACAGGAAATGTAGCTGGGGCACCAAATGACATTGTTTAAAATGTTAATGAAGCATTTCCGTGCACTGCAGAAACCATAGCTATGCTAGCACAAAACTGAAGTTGTGTTCAGTGGTGTGTTGCCTTGCAGCTCCTCTCTGCTGGGTGCACTTACGTGCAGAGAGAAAAGCTGTGCAGCTTGTACTGTGTTAGATTGCTTTCATGCAAGTAGTGAGGATGGTGTGGCTAAGCAAAGTTTGAGGAAGCAAAAGTTTGCTCAGGAAAGAAACAGAATAAATAGGAAAAGACATGGCAGAAATAGGCATAGGACAAACCACGTAAATTCAGGCATCTCTGACAGTGTTGGTGTGCTGGTTTTGGCTGGGATAGAGTTAATTTTCTTTACAGTAGCTAGTACAAGGGCTATGTTTTGGATTTGTGCTGAAAACAGTGTTGATAATACAGGGATGTTTTAGTTGTTGCTAAGTAGTGCTTATACTAAACCAAGGACTTTTCAGCTCCCCATGCTCTGCCAGGTGCACAAGAAGTTGGGAGGGGACACAGCTGGGACAGCTGACCCCAGCTGACCAAAGGGCTATTCCATACCATATGATGTCATGCTCAGTATAAAGCTGGGGAAGAAGAAGGAACGGGAGGACATTTGGAGTTATGGCGTTTGTCTTCCCAAGTAACCATTACGCGTGATGGAGCCCTGCTTTCCTGGAGATGGCTGAACACCTGCCTGCTGATGGGAAGTAGTGAATGAATTCCTTGTTTTCCTTTGCTTGTGTGTGCGGCTTTTGCTTTCCCTATTAAACTGTCTTTATCTCAACCCACGAGTTTTCTCACTTTTACCCTTCCAATTCTCTCCCTTGTCCCACTGGCAGGGAGTGAGTGAGCGGCTGTGTGGTGCTTAATTGCCGGCTGGGGTTAAACCATGACAGTTGGAAGAAGCAGTGCTCTAATACCTGCCAACTATGTGGTGGATTACATGGGAGCTTCTCTAGAACTTTGTTCACATCCTGCTCCTAGCCTGTACCATTTCCTTCCTTTTGCTGTTTCCAGCTTAACCTGTTGGAAACTGTTCTCAGAGGTTCTTCAGCATAACATCTGTACCTGAGTTTAGGAAAGGTAACTTCTCAGGTATCAATTCTGCCACACTGCCTTGTGTTAAAGGTTAGTGTGGACAGATTATGGTTCTTGCCAAAAACTCTGTGACAGCATAGTTCCCCACAGGAAGGTTGGATGCTCTTATATAGATAATATATGGTCACTTCTTTTAGCATAGCTGACAGGATGTATATATGTTCTAAAGAATACATTTTAATCTGAAAGGTGGCATGATTAAGTAATCATGACTGTCTAAGAATGAGTGTTGGAACTGCTTGAATAGTTATGTCTTACATGGCTGCATTTCTTCTCCTTGCCCTCACATGGATACTCTCATACCTGTGTTATGACTGATTGCAAAAGTAAAGATAACTTTATTTGCAGTGTTTTGTTTTTGGGAGACCTGTTTTATTCTGTCAAATGTCATTCAGTAATGCTAGGTCATATTTGCTTCCACAGTACAAAGCATTCTCCCCTCTCTCCATCATTGCTGCAACCCAGCCTGATATCTGAAAAACAAGTGTTATTTTCATTCATATATCATGAAGGTACAGTAGACAGATCTGCTATAATGCCTCACCCAGAAGTAAATTTCAGAGGAGATTAATTCCAGATGGAAAATTGGTTTTCTCAGAAGAAACCTTGGGGAAGGCTCCTGGGGACTAGCAGAAAGCAAAAGTAATTCATGTTTTCAAAAAGGAAAAGAAGGAGAATTTGGGGAACTCAAGCCTCACATTGACCTCCTGGAAGCCATTTCCAAACCTATGAGGGACAAGAAGCTGGTTGGGAGTAGTCAGCATGGATTTACAAAGGGGAAGTCATGTCTGACCAATCAGTTAGTTTTCTATGATGAGATCTGACTTGGTGGAGGAGGGGAGTGCAGTGGACATTGTTTTCATTGACTTCAGCAAAGCTTTTGACACTGTCTCCCATATCATCCTCATTGACAAGCCGATGAAGTGCAGACCAGGTAAATGGACAGTGAGGTGGACTGAAAACTGGCTGAAGTGCCAGGCTGAAAGGGTTGTGATCAGCAGCATGAGCTCCAGCTGGAGGCAGGTCACTGGCAATGTGCCGCAGGGGTGGATAAGAGGGCCAGAGCTGCTCTGCATCTTCACTAATGACCTGCATGATAGGGCAGAGTGCACTTTCAGCAAGTTTGCAGATGATGCCAAACTGGCAGAGGGCTTGACACACCAGAGGGTTGTGCTGCCATTCAGAGAGGCCTCAACAGGCTGGAGAAATGGGCTGACAGGATCCTTGTGAATAAAGGGAAATGCCAGGTCCTGCATGCGGAGAGGAATAACCCCAGGCTGAGTGGCTGGAAAGCAGCTGTGGCAAGAAGGACCCCAGGGATCCTGGTGGACAGCAAGTAGACCATGAGGCAGCAATATGTGCTTGTGGCAAAGGCAGCTCCTAGCTTCCTGGGCTGCATCAGGCAGAGCATTGGCAGGAGGCAGGTGGAGAGGGGTGATCCTCCTCCTCTTCTCCTTTCTGGTGAGGCACATCTGGAGCGTTGTGTTTGGTTCTGGGTTCTCCTGTACAAGAGAGAGATGGAGATACTGGAGCAAGTCCAGTGAAGGGCCATGAAGATGGTTGGGGGATTGGAGCATGTGACATCTGAGGAGAGTCTGAGAGAGACGGGACTGTTTAGCCTGGAGAAGAGAAGGCTCAGGGTGATGATATTGATGTGTCTGAATGCATGATGTGGTGGAGTAAAGAAAGTGGAGCCAGAGTCCTCTTGGCAGGAGACCGTAAAAGGACGAGAGGCAATGGGCATGAATTGAAATGTGAGAAAATCCATTTAAACATAGGGAAAAATGTTTTATTGTGAGGCCGGTCAAACACTGGAACAGGTTGTCCAGAGATGTTGTGGAGCCTTCATCCTTGGATGTGATTAAAAGCCAAGTGGAAACAGCCTTGAGTATCCTGCTCTCACTGACCCTACACTGAGCCAAGGGGTTGAACTAAGTGATCTCCACAGGTGCCTTCCTGCCTCAGCCATTCTGCGAGTCTGTAAAAACAATTAGTTTGATCACAGTACTTTGTCTCTATAGGGATCACTCAACTATGGAGTAGTAAACAGGAGTGTTAGTTGAAATATGGAGGATAAGACTCTGGGCCCACCTAGAGGCTGTATCTTAAGAACAAGCGATGCCTTTTCTGTATAATCAAGTGAAGTGTTGGGTTTAGTTTCCACTTCTATTTATAACTACATATTTTTTTCTTTCAATGAACAGCATTTTTCACACTCCAATTAAAAATATGATGCCTTTCCCACTGCTTACACACACATGCACTTATGCCAAGAATAAAGAAGGAGGTTTTAGCAACATTATGAAATTGTGATTCTTGAAGCACTGGAATAGGCTGAGTGAACTCTAGTGCCTTTAGTTGAGTTTCTTTTTTTCAAATTCTAGCTTTCTGCAGGCCATTCTTTTATGCGTATCCTTTCCCTCCCTCCTCCTTTCTCCCCGTATCCCACAACTTCTGAAGTGACCTTTAACTGTGAAGAGGTGAGATGTTAACTTATTACAAGTCATAAGTAACCCTTTGTTAAAGTAGGCAGCTACAGAGAGAAGAGTATCCACATTCTGTGAAAGACAGCAATATGAATTCAAGGCTTGTCTGGTGTAAAAGAATCAAGGGAGGAGAGTACTTGGAGGGAACTGCTGGAAAAACTTGCATACAAGAAAGTACAAATATCAGAATATTAATCAACCACAAGAGACAGAGATGTTACTCTGAGTAGCTTCAAATTAATTGGGGGAAAAAAAAGTGTCTGCTTAACATGTGTGTGTGTATGTATGGATGGATGTATTTATTAATGAGAGAGCAAGAGCATGAGGTGAGTTTGGAAAACACCTCTTAGTTCATAGTTCCAGTCCCCTTACTCTTGCAGGCCCCGTATTTGACATTTATGAAGCTGCATTGTGGTGTTACTGTGCCCAGTGAATGCTGCTTGAGAATCTGTTTGCTCTCGTGGTTAGAAACATTCCCTTACACTTTATCCTAAATTTATTAATGGCCAGTTTTTACCACTTGCTGTTGTGCAAGCACTCTCCTTGTGAGTTAAAATGGCTTTTTGTTTTTTTCCCCATGGTGTTTCATCAATCCTGTTTGCTCTTTGTTCTTAAACAGCCATTGAAGGTCTTCTCTCTGCTTGAGACACTGGTGTACGGTAGGCTCTCATTCTCTTGAGAGTACTAGCAGCACTTTTCTGTATTTTATTTACAGCACATGTTCACATGCTGGACAGAGAGATCATGATAAAAAATGATACATAGTAATCCAGATTAAGTCTCAGTGTTGCATTGTATATTGACTTTCACTCATCTGTTATCCATTTAATAATTTCCTCTCATTTTTAGGAACCTGTAAATCAGTTCATGGACTGATTTGTCAAATGGACTCAAAACTATGTGAGAAGCAAAATCTGCATGTTGTTCTCAAAACCAGTACTTTTTAATATCTTTTTTTAGCTAGTCTGAATTGCTATAACTTTCTCTGAAACTCATCTCATAAGATTTTTTTTTTTTAGAGCTGTACATTAGTGATTATTTTGGATTTGTTCATGCCATCAAGATTGCTCTTGTCTCATTAGCTACTAGACTTATAGTTTGGTCTTTTCTCCAAAATTGCTTTTTACTGGCTTGATTGTGTGCCTGTGTGCATTGATTTGTGGACTTTATCTGTCAGCCAGTGAACCACCTGCATGCTGTCTGGTAAGCAAGATGCAGGCTGGGATGAGTTTTGTTGAAGAAGTCATACACTGAAGTGGGCACCAGGTTTTTCGGTTACCTGAAATAGCCTCCATTTCACAGTTCCCATAAGCCATCTTTTCTATACAACCCTCTTTCTTTTACTACTAGTTATAACCTCTCATGAGTTCTTACAGTCAGAGAATTCCCAAATTGCAACAAGAGGAAAGAAGGATTTAATAATTTAGAGAAAAATGACTGAGTGAAAGGGAAGAGAAAAACAATTGTGGAAGACAAAAGTTGTGATGTGTATGGGGCTTTATATGCCTTTGTGGAACGATTGATTAATTTGGCTGCCAAATGAATCACACTCCTCTCTTGTCATTCATGGAGGGCTCTGCTCAGATAGAGCCTTTGTATGAACAAGATCTTTTCAGATTAGAACATTTGAGCAGCCTGTTCTGTCTTGAAGTAAAATTTATTTTCAGCAGCCATGTTCTAAATGTGTTGTGCCTGTGTGAGGGAAGTACAGAAAGCAAAAAACTTTGCAGTGGAATTTTGTCCCTGAGTTCAGTGACACTTGGCAGAGGCCAGGCCAAGATAGAAAATTATCTAGATTACTTTTGGAAATGGAGTATTTGCCTCTCAGATTTGTAAACCTAGGACAAACTTGTGAGAAACTGGTATTAGGTTGGGATTAGATTTAAGTCAGGAAAACCAAGGAACAGTGAAATTATGGTAGAGAAGTTGAGGGAAAATATTGTAATGACTGGCATATGCTTGCTGTTTTGAAGAGTTAAAACTGATGACCACTGTTAAAATAGGTAGAAATAAAAAATAAAAGGATGAAAAAGAACAGCATGCAGTGTTAAGATTTCTGTTGAATTACTAACAAGGGCTGACTTTGAGAAGGGTGATTGAAAGGGAGTGATGCTGTGGGCTGGGGTTGAAAGGCTTGAATAGGGCGCAATAGCCCAGGGTAATATGCTGAAAAATGTAAATGCTGTAAAAAACCCAACAGTAAGATGAAAGTGGACTGGAGGAAATGCAGAGTAATTTTGAAACCAAACATAACCTCTGCTGTGCTTCCTTTTGTTTCCTTTTGGGTTTTTTTGGGGGTGTGTTTTCTTGCATCTTCCTCCTCAATTATCACTCCTGTTAATAAGCATGCCCCTGTGGCTTTCTCTGCAGACCATAAACAGTGTCCATAAACCATCTCTACTCCACGTGTTTCACAGAGGTTTAGTAATAAGACAGAGTGGCAAGGCGAGTGAGAGTTGAGGGGATGCGTAGGAAGTTAA
The DNA here is from genome assembly GCF_035582795.1 of Mycteria americana. Classification (NCBI taxonomy): domain Eukaryota; kingdom Metazoa; phylum Chordata; class Aves; order Ciconiiformes; family Ciconiidae; genus Mycteria; species Mycteria americana. The sequence goes on from NC_134365.1 coordinate 135,713,378, forward strand.
GAAGTGGAGCACTGAGGTTAAGCAGAATGGCTCTTAGGAGTCACCCAGTAGGGCCCTCTGTCTATTTGTATGGAGGATACCAAGGTTTAATACAAGCAGTGAAGAGATCTTGGATTAAAAAATTATATTCTGTGACAATGTCTACTGGCAAAGACAGACAGCTGTGTTTGTAAGATTTTTTTTGGCCTGTAATGTTTTTAAATGTGCCATGGTGACTTTATTGATTTCCCACAGTTAGCCTCCTGTAAAATTGCAGTCAATGGTGTAATCAAAATCAGTTCCTCTAAATTTGTTTTGGCTTTTGGGGTTTCACTTTTGACAGATACTCACGGCTTCTCCCAACAGTTACTTTGCATAGGTTTGTTTTATGGTATCTTTTATTATTGGTCGTTTGTAGTATTAGCTTCATGGATTTGATCCAAAGCTCATGTAGTCTATTATATGGCTCCCTTTGGATTGCACTACCTATTGCCAATAATAAGATGCATTTTCTTCAAGTTATGCTTTTGCCTGAACATTTTAATGTATGGCTCTGTACACGTGTGTGTCTCTTATCTACCTCCAGACCGTACTCTGAGTTTTCTTGCAGTCTCTGAGCAGCACCAGAAAACACTGCAAACTGCGTGGACCAATGTAGTGACTTAAAATTACATATCTATGGGGTTTGTTTATTGTCTTTTTCTTTCTTGAACCCTCACTTTTAAAAATTATATTAATAAGAATTAATTCTAATTGTCTAATAAGGACAAAACTTTAAAAGTTGAATTAAGGTGGGGTAGCAGAAGGTAGCCCTTGCATCTGTTACCTTTGCAGAGACTGAGTGTCATTCTGAATTCTCTTTCCCTCCGTCTGGCAAGAGTGGTATTTAGATCATCTTCCTTGGTCGCCTCTAAAGATCAGAGTTAGTTATGAATACTGTTTTGGATAGGCATCTCTGCAAACGATACCCTTGGAACCTACTGGAAACATTTCTTGTTCAAGCTGATAAATCTCTCTGCTAGAGCAACTCGGCATGTCTTCGTTCCACAGCTAATTATAAATACTTTGCAGCCATAAGGCCTAAGTACTCTGCATGTTAAGAACTGAACACCTGCATTAATCTAACCTTCTTTCTCCTGAATACCTGGTTAATATCTAATTAGTGACTGCATTATTTAAAATTGTTCTTGCATTTATATAACTTTGCCTCTAAAACATTTAGTGATACCTCTAATATTTGCTTACAGTAAAATAGATCTGAACATTCAAGAAGGACATTCACTCTGAACTTTTGCTAGCTGTTTAATGGCTGCTGTAGTGGTTCTTTTGATACCAGCTGTCCTGGTTTCAGTTGAGAGAGAGTTAATTTTCTTTATAGTGGCTGGTATGGGGCTATGTTTTGGATTTGTGCTGAAGACAATGTTTATAATATAGAGATGTTTTAGTTGTTGCTGTACTAGTCAAGGACTTTTCAGCTTCCCGTGTTCTGCCAGGTGCAGAAGAAGCTGGGAGGGGACACAGCCAGGATAGTTGATCCCAACTGACCAAAGGGCTATTCCATACCATATGGTGTCATGCTCAGTATATAAAGCTGGGGAAGAGGAAGGAAGAGGGGAACATTTGGAGTGATGGCGTTTGTCTTCCCAAGTAACCATTACGCGTGGTGGAGCCCTGCTTTCCTGGAGATGGCTGAACACCTGCCTGCCCATGGGAAGTAATGAATGAATTCCTTGTTTTGCTTTGCTTGCGTGCGTGGCTTTTGCTTTACCTATTAAACTGTCTTTATCTCAACCCTCAAGTTTTCTTGCTTTTGCTCTTTCGATTCTCTCCCCCATCCCACCGGGGGGGAGTGAGCGAGCGGCTGTGTGGTGCTTAGTTGCCGGCTGGGGCTAAACCACGACACCAGCATTTAACCAGTCTGGTTAATACTCTTTGGTGACACTTTGAGCATAAAAGATGCTAAATAAAGCTTAATGTTCTGCAGTACAACACTACCAGTGCAGATGGCAAACAGCAGTTTCATTCTTTGTGAACTTGGACTGCTTGCACAGTGTTTGCAGAAATTCAAGCACAGTCTGATGCAAGGAGAAATAACATCAAGTTGTCTGTTTTCAGAGTAGCATGCCAAAAGCAAAGCCAGTTAATGACATTATGTTTCTGATTTGAGTTTCAGATATTTTTTTTTCTTTTTGGTAAAACATGAATGATTCAAACAACAACTTGTTTGTATGAATATAGTGTCCCTAAAATGATTGCATAAGTAGTGTGACCAGAGGATCTACTCTGTTAGCTTTATGGAGCTTGCAGATGAACTAGAGCTTTTGGTAAAGATGAAAATGCTACTTAATAGGGAAATTATTTTACCCTTTAAAGTGGAATTACAACAATTGGAATGACCGACAGCTAGGAAGAGACTGTCCTACTGAATTCTGCTGCAATTAAAAAGAAGAGGTACTGTCATCATTTTGGTGCCTTCTTGCAAACCTTGTAACAAGAACTGTGGAAGGAAATGTGACTGCCCTCTTTTCTTGCGAAGATGCTGACAGAAGCAACAAGGGTGAGGTAAAGGCTGCAGCAGTTTATTGCAGAAGCTATTTCTACATCAGTTTTATAGCTATTCTGCTGAAATGGGAAGAGTAACTATTGCTGTCACAAATAACCTAACCCAGAGGACTTTTACAGCTCAAAGAATGCAGCATAATGCAATGAAAGCTGGTAACTCTTGAGGTGGTAAGATTCATCATATAGTGCGACAATGATCATCTTGGATGAGCATCTTATTTTCTGTAGGAATTCTTAGATGCTACCTTTTGTCAAGAGCAAAGCTCTTTTCCATACTCCTTCATTTTTTGTAAGGAAAAAAGGAGTTACTGCCTACTCAGATGGGATGACCAGCTGACTCACAAAAGCATGAAACTTAACTTTACCATGTTTATTCAAATATGAGAGCCTGTCATATCAAACACATTTTCTCCACAGTGTATTTCTACTTTAAAAGATCTTTAGTTAAGTAATCAATTTTTTTTTTAAATGACAGAGTTCATGAAGAAAATTATCTGCTTGCTTTTTAAAAACAGAATAAGTCTGGAATAGATGAATTGGCATTGCTAAAGCCTGAGGCATAAGTTTAATTGGTTACTGGCATAGCTTCCGCTACAGCTGTTATGCAGTACATACCTCAGGGAATGTTTGGCTCAGTGGATTTACAATGTCTTATGCTGCATGGATTTATCTTACCAATGTTAAAGAAATGAGGGGAAGTGTTAGGGAAAGTTTTTTCATTAATTCCTGAAATTATGTCAAAGCATATAACTATGGCTCATCATCTCCATACCTTTTCTTTTTGCACTTTTTAGAAAGGGCTTTTGAATCTTTGGAGATACATTAGGGATTTATTACACTTTTTGAACAAAATCTTTCTCAGGTACCAGAGTGGCAGTTTGTTTTCAGAGGAAGTATGTGTGTCTGTATTAGCAGGAACATAGTATGGGTACAACGCAGGAATCTGGTTTTGTGTTGTTTTTAACAGCAAACCTGAGTTTTTTAGTTATTCTGAAAAATGTTAGTTTTTATGAAATTTGTCCCCATTATGGAATGGCAGCAGTTATCCTTGCACTTTCTTGGGTCTGAATGTGTTTCAGTCTTCAGAGGATGACTGTGAATTTGCTCCAAAAGCAGGTGTAGCGACCTCACTCGCAGTCCGGTTCCTGAGCACCCTGGTAGGTGCAGGCTACGGGGAGTCTGCCTGTCTGTCTGGGAGCCTGTCTAAGTCCTTCACAGAGCTCCTTCTTGTGCGGAGCCACGGGTCATATTCTGCATCTGCACCGTGAGGAAAATGGCCACTAGTGAGACTGAAGGAATGGATTCTCTAATGGGTACTGCTTTATCAGCACAAGGAAGCGGTTGCTGGCATTCAGTCTCCCCAAAAGATTAAATTTCTAGCCCAAGTATTCAAACTTAATTATAAAGAAAGTTTTGTGTGCTTGTGCACAATGTTACGGTCCTAAAACTGGAAGCTGTAGTTTCAGGTAGTGCCTGTGATGCCAACTTGAACATATGAGAAACCAGGTATAAAGTTTCCTATTCCTGGGACAAGAGGGAAGATGAGATAATGTTAGACAAGCTTGTGGATCTTATCGCACTAGTTAGAAGGGGTCAATGAACTAAAGTATCATCTCCCTTCTGATTTGGTAGAACATGGAAAACTACTAATAGTTGGTATGCAGTATTGTGGATTTACTTTTCCTTGTTTTGAAGCTCCTTAAAGTCAGCTGTGGAGAAAACATCTTGAAATGCATAGTTTTGGAGACTTTGTGTTACTTCCATGCTTTATGAATTTGCCGTTGACTAACTAAGAAATGTCATGAACCCTGGAAGCCACCTGTTTGCCTCTTCCTTCTTTTGAACTGTTTGGGTTGCGCAGAAGTGGCAAACATCTGCAAATCATCAGCTACTCATAAATCTTCCTTTCACAGGGTGTGCCAGAGACTATGACGAAATCTAGGCGTAAGGTGTGTTATTAACTACACTTAGGTAGACATAGCCCTTTCAGGGTCTTGGACACTTCAAACTATTTCTTCTGCAATCTGGCTGCTTTAATCTGTGTTCAAGGAGCTCAGACAGTTTGTTCGTCTACCACTCTTTTTTGGACTCCTGAGTAGCAGCTGAAGGAGTCAGAGTTGTATGTTTCTTGTTTTTAAAATGACTGTTCTCTTGCTCATGTTCAAGTTGAAGCTGCTCTTCAGAGATCGGGGGAGAGACACAGATGAGTCATTCTCCTCCCTCCCTCTGCAGTGCTGCAGAAAGTTACTTGTGGCTAATGGCTGAGCTCCTGAGACTAAGGGGAAGCAATAGGAGGCAGCTGGAGAGGCTGTCTTTTAGAACTGATCGGAGTACTTAAGTTTACCATCGGTGAAAATGATTTAGGAAAAATTATATTTTTAATACATCTGCTGTTAAAAGCCACATTTTTCAAGCACTGAAGGCTAGGAAATAATGGTTCAAGGTTGGGGATTAAGTACTAAGGAAGATAGGATCTCTCTTCGGTATGTGAAATTGTTAGAAAAGCATTTCCAGGCCTGGAAAACTACTATTTGTATCATGGCTGCTAATCCTGAGGCTCTAGATAGGTCCAAGCCTGTATTTCATCAAGCTGTGTGAATGTGCACAATCACATCACTCAATGAAGGGTTGATGGTTTTAAAATAATTGTCAACAGCCCTGTGACCTCATCCTCTGGTGTGAAAGAAGCCAAGAGATTTTTTTTTTTTTTTCATTATTCACTGTTTTTCTCTAAATGTGAATCAAACAAATTACAAATATTTCAACATGTAGATGAATAAAGAGATGCTAAAAATTCAGGCGAATGAAGAACACGTGGAAGATAAAAGTAGAAATAAACATGGTCTTGCCTGTTGGCCAGTTTCGAATGCCAGTAATGTCTAGTGACTGCCATGGTGGAAGCTAGAGAGAAGAAAGAGAAAGGTAACTTGTAGATGTCTTGAGAAATCCTCAAGAATCTGACATCTATAACTATTATACAACCATAGTTGTGACAACTGGTCTTTGGGGTAGAATTTACTGTAAGAAATGCCTTTTCCTGGTTTTATTACTGCTGTAGACTAACCACTTCACATACTAAAAGTAAACATAACAATTTAAGCTGTACAAGCATCTTTCTAAAATGGTCACATGTGCCATGTATGATCGGTATGAATGACTCTCCTTGACTATCCTTTTGTAACCACTGTAATTTACAGCTAATGAATGTGGTTCCTGCAAGAGGAATGCCTTTTCTCTCTTGCATTTAGGGAAATAATATACATTTTAGATTAGAGGTTAGAGATATAGTCGCAATGGGCTGATTTGAGGGTCTGAGGGGTTCCAGGAAGCACAGACAGCATGTCTGGGTGTTGCCACAGGAAATCTGACTTGGACTTTAGTATTTAAATGGATCAGGCTTGAACCCTGCCAGTCTCAGATGCTGCCTGCCTGCATCTGTGTGTCCAAGGCCGTGTTCCTGAAGAGTCAGCGCTGTGACGGTGGTGGTGGGCAGAGAATAGGTGTGCCTGGAGCACTCTCGTCCTCCTCTTGCCTTCCTTGGAGGAGTTGTGACCCAGGCCTGATGGCTTCTGGGGCCTGCCATGTTTAGTTGACCTTTCAGCATGGTACTTTTGGATGTGCTAAAATTTCTAAAGGTTGGTTCGGAAGTTTGTAGAAACTCCCTGAGAGTTACCTCTACGCTTGCGACCCGTGGGAGTTCCTTGTATTTGCTTCTTCCCCTTCTCACTTCCTCCTCCTCCTCCTCTTCTGCTCTGAAGAAACCACTCCATTGGGCAGCTGTTTGAAACCTGCTCAGAGTGGTTACCTCCAGCTAGCTTGTGCTCAGTGTGGGCTGTCAGTCAGCTGTAAATGCAGAGCAGTTTGTATCGAACTCGTAGTGAGAAAATGAAAATACAGCCTTATGTTTATCACAGAAGAGATGGACCATTTGAATGCTGCTTTGTGGTAGTTCAAATATCTGTACAAGAGAGAACACTGGTTCCCACAGAATGGGAATCTAACATTGTAATTTTTTATTTTCTTATTATTAATTTACCTACTTGATACACATTTTCATATTTTTCTTAAAAAACAGTGCAGCAGTTAAGAGTTAACGGTGATGCAGACAGGGATAAATCTACAGTTAGATTTGGAGCTTTCAGCTGTGTTTTAAACTGAACTGTGCTTGTAGAAAAGAAGCATGCATGTTTTCAATTTTTTTTTAGTCGTATCATAGACAAGGCAAAGTAATTTCATTGATGTTGGGAAGCACATCTTGCTAATAAGTTTGAGTGCACGTATTTCACATCATTTACTAGGGAAGGGGCCTTTTTGGAACATTTGAACATCTGAATTCCAAATTTTTATTTTATTTTATTTTTTTTACATTTCTGAAGAAAAGAAGCTATACTAAAACCTGGTCAATGGTGCACTGATGTAACTAAGAAGTATTGATTAAAAAAAAAAAAAAAAAAAGAGGAAAAAGGGTGTGGGAGAAGCCAACAATCCAGCCATTGAGGATGATTTTAGTCAGCCTAGTCTTTTAGTGCAGGAGTGTTTTACAGAAAGTGGGGGACAGTGAGACAGGCAGTAGATGCCAAAGCATCTTGCTAGGGCATAGGATCTTGTGGTGCATTTTAAAGGATTTAATCTCATTTGGAATGTACGGAGGACTCGATTTAAGCAGTCCATTCACTATTCTTATCAGCTATTCTTATTCTTTCAATTCCATTGTTCTTACAGTGCTGGCCTGGTTTCAGTGTGCTCATGCAAGAGGTGGAAGCTGACCAGTGAAGGAAGGTATCTTTCTGGGTGCAGTTGGTCTTGTGTATTCTTCTCCCACCCTCAGCCTTTGTGGAAGCAATGTATCGGAAAGGCTTCGAGATCAGTGGAAGTTAATATTAACCTATGGCAAAGATGCATGAGTTTGGAGTAGCCCTTGTCAATGGGTCTGTGCATGCAGGCAGATGAAACAGCTGGTTAAGATGGGATCATGTTTTCAAAATTCTCTTTGCAGAAGGAAGAAAGGAATGGTCAGTTTTGAACAAAACCTGAGATATGGGTGTGATCAGAGCTGAAGCCCATTGTTTGGGGTTGTAGGGCATCTGTAAACAATCTGACTTTAATGGAAAGTATTTTTATTTTAGACATAAATAACATAAAATATCCTGGACGTCTGGGATTCAAGAGTTAGGGCACAAAGGGTGATAGGTATGTGGTGGGCTGGAGTCTGCCTGTGTTGGAAGATGGATTAGCTGGAGTTTTTAGTCTTGTTTAAAAATTTATTAGAGATCCTTTAAAGAAGACCTTTGGAAAATAATTATGCAAACTAAAAGTATTCATTACGATACTACCCACAAAATGACATATCTACTTAACAGTGGAATGGATTTGTGCCTTTTTTTCACCAGAAATGTGCCCAGTAACTACTGAATGAAACATACAATTAACCAGTTGTTTTGGGGAGTTCTCTGTTGTGGGGACCGTGTGTCTTTTTTTCCTCATAACAAACAAATGATGAATTACTTGTGGTTAATTCTAGATCATTTTGCTTAAAGGGAAGTCTGGTTGTTTTGGAACCACGTTAGTTAAATAAAAATGAAATGTTTTCAGTTGTGGTATATTGTACCACCTTTTCTCCTGAATGGAAAGATTAACCAATTATAACTACTGCATTCTGGAGTTTTAAGGTAAATCTTGTGTCTGGAGTAAAATGCTGGTCTCCACTCAAAATAATGCTATAATTCCTATTTAATTCAATGGAAACAGGACTTCACCCTTAAATATGAGTAGATCTACTCTAAATGTGAGTAGGATGGTGATTAAACAGCAGTTAAAAACAGAACAAAGCCTCTTGTCAAGCTAGATAATGTGTGTGTGTGTTATTTTTGACTTACACTGGGTCCCAAAATAGATCCAGAAGTTGTTATTTCAGTTTACAGGTTTTTCAATAAAATATATTTCTATATTACAAAAATCATTCAGCTAATGCTGCTTACCTTTGACGTGGAGTTGTGCACAGAGATGTCAGAAGAGCATTACAGATGTTTCAAAGTCAGACAGAGCACAGAGCTTAAAAAAAACCCGAAACAACAAAATGCTGTCTTTGTGTGCTGGTCTCAGGGAGCCAGCAAACCATGGTTTACTGCTTTTGGCTGTAGCCATTGGAAATTAAGAGGCTAAAAGCAAAGCTGGCAGAGAGAAGAACCACGTGTGGTTTTTGTCTGGAGCATGTTACTGGCCCTCATGCTGTCAGGAGGGGGAGAAGAAAGGCAGCCTCAGCGTAAGGCTCTGTTGGGCAAGGCCTCTAGGTGAGGGGCCTGCTGCTCCTGCACACCTCTGAGAGCTCTTCTCACCAGCTCAGCAAGTTCTGCTCTAAAAGATTTAAAGGTGGTGGTGGAGGGGTTTTTTAGAGGAAGGGGTTTGGGCTTGTTAGCTTGATAGGGCTTTGGGTCTTTTGTGCATTTTAAATAAATGTTCTCTTTGCATTTTTTTAGATGCTTTTCAAGCTATTGCTCTCATGATTTAAAAAAGAAAAAAGAAAAAAACCCCCACACCAAACCACGCAAAAAACACAACCACCAAAAAACCTCAAAACCAAAAAACTCCCTTCCTTGTTTAGCATAAAATTATTCCTGGCAGATCTTGGCTTATTTATTCTCATGATTTATATTTCTGATTAAATAGTTCCTTCCCTTCCTGTTATTTTACTATTCCTTTCCGTCTGATGTATTTTTAGAGAGCAATCATATAGCAAACAGGCCAAGCTCTTTTGATTTCCCCTTTCAAGTGTCCTCTCCTTTCCACTGATCCTCCCAGCCCTTTGCTTTACCTCCATAACTGTGATTAATCCTTTCTTTACTGCAGAATTGTATGCAGCACTTCAGGAAAGGGCAGCTTACTTAGGACCTAATATTTCTTTAGCCTTTGAGAACATGATAACAGACTAGTTTTCTACAAGGCTCCTGCCTTACTCCAGCCTTTTCATTTTTTTCTCAGGCTCCTTATCTTGTTTCAGTTGCTTTCCTTCCTTTCCTCCTGGCTCTTTCTACAAGTAAGCTTCAGTCCGTTCCTGATGTTCCCTTCCTTGTCAGGTATGACTGTCCCTTCCCTCCTTCTAGGGCTTCTTAAGCTTGTCATCTTTTTTCAGCCGGGCCAGGCCTCCTCCTCTTTCCCCCAGCTCTGTGTTTCCTTCCCCTCTTCCCCTCCTTACATCCTAGGGCATCACCCTGAATTTGCTCTGCTTCACCCTCCACTCTGCCTCTTGTTTCCTTCCCCAACAAGTTTTTGATGCAGATCCTTATTTCAATATATATGCTTTTCCTCCCTCAGTTACTTTTGTTCCTCCAACTTGATCTTCAATGATTTCCTTCTGCTGCGGTACTAGCGTGGGACTACTGGAAGCACAAGGCTTAATCTTGGTGCGAGTTTCTGTGCTGGGCTTCAACCCTGCCTGGCACAACTGAGAGGTGTCATGAGAGGGAAATTCTGCCCTCCTCTTTGCAGCCTTGTGGTAAATGCACTCGAGCATCCCAGCATGTTGCGGCATGGTTTGCTTTAGGACTGGATAGAGGCTCCAACTTGGTCAGTGAGGATGAAATCTGTGGAGATCTTAGCAACTATTCCTAAATTTGTCAGTTATGTACTGGTTTTTATTTTCTAATTATTATTTTTTGCCATATTTGCCATTATCTGGATACCTAAAAGGATATTCCTTGTATAAATATTACCCATGGCAATATCTAAAGGCATGGCATATTAAACATACCTCTAAGTGTGTGTTTTTCAAAGGTTTTGGATTTTGGAGTAGTTAAAAGTACTTTGTTCTAAGCTTGTTTTCTAGAAATAGGTTCTTGTTAGAAATAAAAAAAGGAAAATTTTGACATTTCTCTTTTTAAATAATCTCGAACATTTTGTTATATAGATTTTTTAAAAACTTCATCAAGATAATCACTAGATAAATACAGGTTTTACAATAGGAAATAATTTGCAATAATGGAGAGTACTACTGGGATCCACTGATCCAGGGAGTACTGGAGTACTGGAGATCCAGGAGTACTGGAGTACTACTTTGCAATTTGTACAAGGGTAAGTTACATTTTCAAAGGGGCAAAAGCAGGTCAGTTTTGTTGTTGATCTTGTCTTTTAACTTAAAACATAGCTTTAGACAAAAAAGAACTAAAGAAAGTAAGTATTTGTACAAACTAAATGTTTCCCTATTTTTAATTCTAGCAAGCTATTAAAAAAAAAAAATTCACTGCTACATCAGCCAAATTATATAGCTTTGTTTTAATCCATGATGCATAAAATGAAATAAATGAAAAGAAAGAAAAAATAATAGGTTCCAAATACAAAATACCAACAAAGAATTAAAGGTAAATTGGATTTTTAGCTGGAGATTTTATTTATCTGGTATAAAACTTATAACTAGTGACAGGCATAATTACCTCTGGGTATGATCTGTGTCCACATGCCAAAGAGTACTATATATTTGGTTAATAACTATTTGCTCTACCTTTGATTCTTTTTGTCTTATACTGTTGGCTGCTATGAATTAAGTAAAATCTTGTTTCCTAAAAATATCGTACTACTTGTTCTGTTCACGATGTAGTTTTTCCCCACTTTGTGTAGCATCATATATGTATTGAATTGTGAGCTCTTGAGTACTAGGGGTCCAGCTTGAAACGCAGACTATGTTAGTGCTGGGTTACATTTTTTTCTGGAATGAAAAAGAATAATGAAACAGCAAAATGTACTTCGTTATATGTCACCAAAAAACCCCCACAACAATCTCCTGAGGCAACAAATACAGTATTGGCTGAAATACCTGATATCTGTTCATTGCTAGGCAGAGATAGTACTGAGCCACCCTTACAAAATTTGTACTGTTCCAGAGCCCACTAAATGGATTTAGAAGCATATAACTATTATGAGGGAAGTAATTGCATTACAAATATCCTGCTTCAATTTACTCCTTGGCGCAAACAGCTTAAACATGTTATGAATAGCAGAAAAAGCAATGAAAGCGAAAATTAGGAATTTTCATGTGCTTGGAAGTTCTTCTGTATTATGAAACCGAACCTTTTTAATATCCAATAAATAAATGCATTAGTGTCAAAGGTAAACAAACAAAAAAGAGTAAACATAGTTGCTTGCACAGATTAAATCTTTCTTTGCACTTTTGGCAGTATTGTGAATCCTTTTCTGTTTCTCATCAGCATGGAGCCTAATGTAGGGATTCACCTATTTGCTTGGGTATCACAAGGAGTGCTACGGAAAGGAGACTTAAGGATCGCTCTACGCCTTTTCTTTATGGGGGGCTTCCCCTTTGGGAAATGAAGGCATATTTTTATTTTTAATTTGCTTTTCCACTCCAGCTGGCATGCTCTCTGACCTGGCGATAGCAAGGTCCTGAACTGTGTCTTCGTTCAACCAGCATTGTTACTGCTGGATCCTTCAGTTGGACTTGGAGGGAGCTCCCAATGAAAGCCTCTGCATCTTTATTAGAATAAAGTGGTGCAAACTATTTGGGGGGAGGAGGAGCCAGTCAGTTCCCATTGACTGGCTTTTTGGTGGTGGTGATAGGAGGCTTGTTTTTCCCTTGAGATGGTGAATGGGTCTGAATCACCATAATAAAGTGCTTCAGGGTTGTTTCACAATCTGTGGTTGCTCTCTCATGGCATATGAAAATAGATGTTATTGTTGTTTCCATGTTCTTACAGTTTCTCAGGAGTCTGGGAATGCATTTGTCATCTCCTGCACTGTTTTCTTCCCTTCTTTTTAGTTCTGAGGCATAAGATGTACTAAAACCCCCACATTTCTTTAGGCCTTCTGCAGTGGCCTCTGTCACCATCTTTGCCATTTAATACAGGGTATGTAAAATCCTCTGCAGAGTGCTCAAGATAGGGAATGGAGAATCCGGGTCTGGCGGGGAGAGGAGTTATTCTCACTGTAGCCCAGCTGAGAGCTGAGGTGTTATCTAATGAAGCATCTTAGTAATGAGGGAGTCTGAAAGCAGAAATCCTTTGCATCCATATGGAATGTTAGCTTACCAGTTTAACTGGGGAAAAAAATGAGATAACTGTGACAACACTACTTTTTTTGAGTAGAATAGGCTGCTATTATGACCTCGTAGGTTAATTCTATTGTATGCTACTATTTACAGGGATGTTTACCGTGTATTTAAAAATAAAACAACCTGCGTATGTTGCAAAAGACCAATATAAAGTGTTATTATGTTACATACATGTAACCAAAAGAATTACAATGTACTCTGTGCCCAAAAGGAATAATTATTTCTCATCCTAGGGACTCTCTGATGGCGCTGGAAGGGCAGATGAGGCTTTTCTTTTCTGAATATTTTCAGATTCATGTGGCAAAGCCAAAGCTTATACAAAGAAAGAAGTGACTAATGTGTTAGCTACACACACACACTAGTCACTTTCCTTAAAACTTCATTTCTACTCTCACTGTTATTTGGGAATGGGTTGCTGTGTAAAAGGCAGAAGTAGTTTGTCTGGCTAGAACGCAATTTGCTAGCAGGCTCACTGGGAGGCTGGTGTCTCTGTGGAGTCGGTGTTTCACAAAATGATTTCCGCCCAGCGCTCACATTCCCGTTCCCGCTGCTGTAGCTCACCCAGGTAGCAGCCACAGGGCTGAGATGGTGCAGGAGACTTTCTCCAAAGATCCTGGGTGCGTACTGGGTACACTGATGGCACGTGTGAAAACTGCATTGTCACTTGTCTAGCTTTATGGGCTAGGCATATTAAAGTGGTTCAGGCGTGCTAGCTTGTGGTATATTTTTGTTCTGCGAGACTTTGAATGAAGGTAGTATTTGTGGCCGTGATGGTATGGAAGCTATGACAGTGCAGAATGTGTAGTAGGGGATGAAGAGGGGGAGATACACTATTTAAGCTGCATAATTTTTCCTTCATTTTTTTGTAGTCTAGCACAACATACTACATTGATATCACTTTAAAAAAAGGAAATTTGTTTGAAATTTTCAAGAAAAGGTTGCTCTGTTCCTGAATAAAGAAAAGTTTGTAGTAATGAAATGTTCATATGCATATCTTATCCAGTCTTAAGAAAAGTATTTTCATAATTTTTACAAAAGTTATATATTTCTAAAAATTTGGAGTTGTCCATTTATTTAGCTAAGATTGATTCATTACTCTGAAGAAAACTAATTTGCCTGTCTTTGGGACAGTATAGAAAGAACCCATGATTCACCTATTAGGCATACTGCATGGCATTTCTGAAAATAATTTAAAAGGAGGAGGAGGCCTACCTGAAGCAGCCTAGTGTTAACTGCAAAGGTCTCAGAAGTGATGTAGCTGAGCAGGATCTGTCAAAGCTGTGATGACTTAACAGTGAAGAACATCAGTGATAAAATGCATTTTCTGTTGGTTGACCTTTTAAATTATTTGATATTTCTTCCAGCGTTATTTTTAAATGAGCCTTCCTTGAAAATATATGCCAGTATCTTACTTCACTTCGTTTCACTCCACCTTCACCCATTTTTGTTTTAGCTCCTCTCCTCTCCTCTCCTCTCCTCTCCTCTCCTCTCCTCTCCTCTCCTCTCCTCTCCTCTCCTCTCCTCTCCTCTCCTCTCCTCTCCTCTCCTCTCCTCTCCTCTCCTCTCCTCTCCTCTCCTCTCCTCTCCTCTCCTCTCCTCTCCTCTCCTCTCCTCTCCTCTCCTCTCCTCTCCTCTCCTCTCCTCTTTTTTTTTTTTTTTAAAAGCATTTGTCAGATGGCTAAGGGCTGTCACGATTATGAAGCAGAAGCAGTGAGATGTCCCCTGTCGTGCCTCAGAGATTATTCAAAGTAGAGTAATTGAGGGGGGGAAGAAACTGGAGATAATATCCTGAAATATATCTTAAGAACAGCCTGAAAGGATGGGCCACAACCTTGGTATCTTCTATGCTTATTTTGGAAGGGTTCTAGAAAGTCCATATAGTTAAGCTGCAGGTGATTGTCCATGTGAGATTCCTCTTCTGTCCACACTACAAGTTTTTCCTTTCTCTGTAACTAATTAACTCTATAGCTGGTTCTGTACATGGTGGTGTTTACAGCCTGCAGAGTTAAAACTCGGTTAGTAACCATGGCAGCTAACAATGATCCCGGGTGTCTGGCAGCCTTTCACCAATTCAGCACATTTTTTAAACTGTAGGATTGGGTTCCTGGGTCTGTGTTAGCAGTTTGATTGTCCCCGCAGCCTTATTCCTAGTGCAGCAGGACAGCTTAGAGTGCATTTCCTAGTGGATTTGGAATTTTTTTTCTGTGTGGAGTCTGAACCTTCATACCTAGTAATAAAGGTTAAAAAAACACACCCAAAAACTGCTGAGTGGACAAAGCCTAGCCCAAAACTTGTTGCATGACTAGTTGTGGGTTATGGATACCTTGAAGACCAGCAGAAGAATCCTTGGAGTATTTCTTCCTCTCTATTACAGTCTTGCTGGTAAAGTATGGAGACTCCTACTTCACAGACATGGCTAAGTTTGGGCCTAGAGGAACCCACTTAGTACCTCATGGAAGAGAGAAGGGCAGGGCTCTCCTTTTGACTGCTACATGTATGCTTGAAGAGCTTTGGCATGATGGAATAAGAAATTAGTCTGAAGATTTTCAAAAAAGCTTGAAAATGTTATGTCCTGGTTTATGGCTTACATTTCATCTGTTGTGTTGCTTAAGCAGCTGAAGAAGGCAACAGCTATTAAATCTAAAGGCAAAATCTCTGGTTAAAAGTGCATATTTGTTTTCCTTTCTTATGCCAATCAAAGTTCCCTTCTGTGCGTAATAGAAGGGATTGTATCTCTTCCATTTAGCCCAGTGCTCTTAGTTCTCGCTTCTTTCAAGCTCATTTTGAAAAGCAGAGGGCTGTCCTGGCTTTTAAAAGGCTGTGGCAAAAGGACTGAAAATACTCCGATAACAACTGTATTTTTGCATAAGGCTTGCATTAGCAAGGTAGTGTAATAGGACTGCCAGTGCCACGGACTTGGTCTTTTGTAGGTAACCAAAGAAAGTACAGGTTACTTGCTTCAAATTGATGCATGTAGGTGGTAAGTGCCATCATCCCTGTGTGGAGACAGAGGTTATGTTTTAAAATGAAGGAGCTGCTGTAGCGGTGGTCTGTCTTGTCCAGTGCCCTGTTTCCAGCACTCAGCAGTAATGGATAGTTGAGAAGAACAGGCAATAGGCTTTTCTGAATGAACCTGTCACTGGGGTGTTTCTTGTTACCTCTCAAAATGGGAGCGTAAAACTGCCTTTAAACCATTTTTTTGTTGTTTTATATATGATACTGTATAACCTGCCAGTTCTGGGCTTGATGCTTTGAATATTGAAGAAGTGCCTTGAATATCTACTTCCAGTGCCTATCTTGCTCTTTGTTATAAGCAGTAATTGCACTGGTTGAGTAGATACATGTCATCTCTTCCATTTATTTGTATGAAAATTGGGTTGTGATCTAATCTCGCTGACTCCTTGCTTGATCTCTTTTGCTCAGGAAAAATCTTTGTGAATTTTTAAGAAAAGAAAGTCCAAGCTCCTCTGCCTTATTCAAATTGCCTGTTTTCTTTGTTAAATTAGGTATTCCAGCTAAGCTGACTGTCACTTATAATTTAAATGTGATTGAGAAGGTGGATTTGTTGACCGCTGAATTGCGTTTAGTTTTATTACCTTGAGAAACTGTAGGACAAACCAAAATTATAGTGATGGTTGGTTGTTACAATCCATAGGGTGCTGGAGAAGGTCAGCATAACATCATATCTGCCTTTTTGATTACATCATGTGGGAATTACTGAGTTTAGGTTGCCTACAACCTACCTGTTAGTAACATAAACTTCTAAAATACTGTGATTTGGATAATAATTTGTTTTCCTGAGCCATAGAGAGGGGGAGTTAGATGCACGTTACAGTTTGTAGGTACTATTTTACAAGTCTGTTCAGAAAAGCTGCATTTCTGTTATTGAAGGGGAAAAGTGCTATAGAAAGGAACAAATTACACTAGTGATACCATTTTGAAATGTAATAATATGTTAATATTAGTTTTCCCAAGGCAGTTTAACTGTTTGTGGCTATGTGTGCAATATATGCTGATAGAAGAAATGTACAGATAAAAATTTAAAAAATGAATGCCTGTTGAAAAAATAGTTTTAAGAGTGAGCTTAGTGAATTAGTAATGCTGATGAGATCTTTAACACTACTTGGCCCTCTAGAAAGTAATCTATGCTTCTCACTGTACTTCTTAACTCCCTGTACCTTTGTTTTCACAAGTAATCACTTACAGAAATTATCCATACATTGAGAATAATCTATATGTAGTCCTAGGAGAGAAATGCTGTGAATATGCCTCTCCTGCTAATTGCGGTACTGGGCTGTAACGGAGGTGAGCTTTCCTGTATTTACCACTCAGAATCCATATGTACAAAGTTGCAGAAGCTAGTTATTTTTCACAAGAAAATGTATGTGTTAACTTTAACTTGCTGTGGTCATACAGTGCTATAACTGCTGTCCTTCAAGTTGTCGCTGCAACAGGCAAAAGTGACATCTGGCTGTGGTCAGATACACGTGCTCTTGGGTTTTGTTTTGTTGTTTTCTCTGACATCTCGATTGTGCAACTCTGGGTTTACTTCCTTTGAATAACAAAAAGACAGGTCTAATGTGCTTTTGCTGCTATGAAAGTCCTTACAAATATGTAAAGCTAACTTTTCATATGTAAAATGACAGGATGAGAACTACCAAGCAGTTTTTCTTGCTACTGTTAAACCCTGTTGTATCATTGCTCTTTGTCTCGCAAATAGAAGACACTCAACTCCTTCAGCCAGGCACTGACTGTTGTTACTGCCTGCTTGAAGTTACAGGTGATGCTCGTGATGTCAGTGTTGCTACTTCTGCTTCAGACTGGATCACACAAGTGTGGAATTGAGTTCAACATGTTAATGTAAATAACCACATCCATATTTTATAGCATTGAAACGGGATAGCTTTTTCAAGAAAAAGATGTGAGAAAATCTGGGTAACTTTCACAAGTTTCGTGACTCAGCTAGATTTCCCAGCTTTGTCTTACAATCCATTTGGAGAGAATTTCTACTGGTCACTTTTAGATGATGTTCATTTTCTAGTGTATCCAACAGACACCCATTCAAGCAGTGACTGAGGAATAGGATTGAAAGAATCAGAGTGTTCTTTGTTTACATAATTGAATTAAAGCATCCACTTTTGGGAAAGATTAGATTTATGAAATAAAGCTTACAAAATGAAATGGAGTGTAAATGCGTGTCAATTGACTTCTGTCTTGCCTTACATATTCTCAAAAGGATTTTGCATATACTATGGCAATTTAGATTTTTTTGTTATTTAATACACTGAACAGTTATGCAGTTTTGGTATTCATTTATACAAAATAATTTCCTAAGACACTATCCACTGTAGAACAGTGGAGTCTGGAAAATATTTTGGATCAAAATAGTCTTTAGGGCATCTTTACTTTTGGACATCTCATGTTGTTAAAATAGGAAAGAAGTTTAAAAAAAGTGATGTGAGAGAGACAAGATTGGAGGTAAAATTTAGCTGTGGTCTCCAGAGGGTACTTTAAAAATTGCTGATGTGCAGAAGTGTGCTGTGAAGATTGACTCTCGTTTTCTCCAGTTTTATTCTGTTAACCTTGTTGTGTATGAGATACGTGTGTGTGTGTCAATTAAGAACCCAAGACAAATATAGTTATGGTAATTCTTGTGATTTAACAGAATTTTATCCCTTGTTTTAAAAATTTGCTATAAATGTTGAAGAGCTGGTAAAAGTATTTGACCAAAGATTCTTACTTGAAACTAGGTTTAGCAATGATTTTATAATACTTATTTGAAAAGTGTAATTTGTGGCCAACTGCCACAAATCTTGAGTGAATGAAAATAAATATCCAAAGACAAGGACAGAGTTATGATTTTATGAAAAAGGAATAGTATGCTTTTCCAGTTTTTCTTGGGCACTTCAGAAATCTGGGTAAATATTTTGAGGTGCCGCTGATCTACTAGGAAACCTGAGTAACTAAATGAAAGACAGTCTTATTTTCTGGCCTTAGAAGCATCTTTGTATAGAAAATTACTTTTGAAATTTAAATTCTGAATAGGAAGAACTTCAGAGATAAACTAAGACAAATAAGTATATATATAGGAGTCCCTTGAGAATTGCATAAATGTATCTTGTAAATAGATTTGAATAAAAAGAAAAACAGAAGTATGAGAGGGAATTTCATGTTATTGAAAACTGAACTGCTTTTGTTTTTCATCACTGATCAGCGAAACTGTCATACTGAAGACAGTGTTGTGAGATACAGGAGAACCTGAGAGAACAAAGTACTATGCCATGTGATAAAGAGGGAGAAGCTGAAATGCTGTTTTTGATTACGCGTCTTCAGCCTTTGTTTTCCAAATGGCAAATGATTTCTGACTAAATTATCAATGATGTTAATGTTAAGGGGTGCTTGGTTCTGTTTAAGGATTTGTGTAACTGTGTAAATAAATGGAGACCAGACAATTCCTTTTGACCTGTGTGTGTGTTTAATAAATATTTAAGAATTCAGGAAACATGGAATTGACGGGTACTTTGCCAGTACAGCCCTTATTATGCTCAAGCTTCTTTTTTGCCTTTTTTTATGGCTCTTTCCAGTTATTGCATGTTTATTTGAGTGGGTCTGGCCACAGTGAATGTGAGATAAAGCTTATCTAGCTAAGGAAGCGAGTGATTTTTTTTTTTTTAAAGCATATTAAGCAATAATGAGAAACATTATTTTTAAGGATTTACTGTGCTTTAAAATTGTTGGTTTAGGAGCTTATTGCAGCTGGTAGAATTGCAGGCCTTAGCAGATTGACTAGTAATTACCAAACATATTTGTTCATACCAGTTACTTACCTCCCCGCTTTATAGATGAAGACCCTTGCCCCAGCACTTCAGCTGTTTGATGGGCACACGTGACTCTTGTCACTGTTCACACCCTGTTCAGTGCTCCAGAAAAAATGAAGTCCAGAGCAAACAAACTCTTTCCTCGTGCTCTGTAGTCTGTGCCAACTTAAATTTAGTGATAGCGGAGATGGCAGATAATGAACTAAGTGTTGAAAATACCTAGGTCTGAAAATACCTGTAAATACTTACAAATTCAATGAAGTAGTCACTGACTGTGCAAAACCTACGTGGTGGAGGGACAGAAGACATATGAAAAGTGGCCAGCAGCAAAATGTAGGATCAGTCAATTGTCTTTAAAGGACTGAAGGCTAAATTGATATACTGTTATAGGCACATATGAGTTTCATCTCCTTAAATGGGTACTGGTTACAGCATGCCTGAGTTTGTTTTCATTACTAGCAGGTGTACACAGGCCACTGTCCCTAAAGATCTACTGAGATATTGCCTGCCTTTCACATCTTTACATTTACCACCACTTATAGGTTACTGAATGTCACCTTTGCACCCGAGCACTTGTATGTTGTACGGTACAGTGCAGACACATCCAAACTAGTTTGTGTAGCACGAGCTTACGATTGCCTGTCCACCTCCCCAGCTCTGTGTAGGGTTTCCTTTCAGCTGCGGACTTCAAGTTGCTTGCTAGGCCCTTGGATCTAATGGTTGCTGCTTGCTTGCTCTGCATTCATGCTCCTCTTTCTCTAGCAGAACATCCTCAACAGGCCTTGTTTCTTCCCAATCTTATATTGGGATTGAAAGGGATCACTTCTCCTTTTATGCTTTTCAGTGTAGTATGATGTGTATTTATCCCTGTTTCCTTTTCAGAGATCTCTGTACCAAGTCCACCACTCCCATGAATTCTGGGAAATGTCCATCACAGGCCTTGCCTAGAGTGGTTAATGACTTTTCTGAAGTAGTCTGTTAGTTGATTTGTGATTATAAGTATACTGTTAACAAAGTAGAGCACACCTATGTTTTTGGTTGTTTTTTAACTGCTGCTGTGCAGGTTCTCCCAGATAACTTTTATATTTTTCAATATTCCCCCATCTAGCCTGCAGCACAGATGAAGAGGAACAGTGCATTCACAGTGTAAGAAGTGCTGACAGCTTTCAGGTCTTGTTTTTCCTGAGGAATGGGCTTTTAGATACAGCTCGTTCAGTACAGACTTCTTAAACCACAACATGTTCAGTTTCTTCTACTGATGATGTTCTTTCAGGGCCCTCTTCCACAAATAAATTAGGTGGGGTTTTTTTTCTTTTCTTTTTAGTTTCCCAAATAAGAAGAATTGGAATCATACAATTCAAAGTTGTGAGTGATATACTGAATATGAATTGTAATTTGAAGTGGTTATTACAGCACTTGTAGCATAAATATTTGCTCCTTCCTAAATTTTTTCTAATGGGACAAGTTTGAATAGGCCATCAAAATTAAGTTGGTTTTGTGTGTGTGTGTTTCAAATGCTTGAACGTTCAGTAAGTTTTAATACAGCCTATGGAGAGTATTTACATACAAGTACGTAGTATCTGCCAGTTATCTCCAGATACAGGTAGCAGAGGGGGACAGTGAGGGAGGTGGTTTCATGGCATGTAACAGCTACATCTTAAAATGCCAGTGATTCTGTATTTTCATTAATCTTTATATAATGCGATTCGGTGATTTTTGCTATTGCTTGTCAATAGCCAGCCACTTTTTCCTCATTAATTATTATTCAGAAGACTGACTGTTACTAGGTTTTGTGTTCTTTCCAAGGGGCAGAGGAAGTTATCCTTACTTAAAATGCCTAAAAATTTTACTGCATGATGACGCCTGTTAAAATCAGTAGGACTACCTATGCGTGAAGTATACTTCTTGGCCTGGAATAAACATGTCAAGAAGGGCTCCCAATGAAAACAAAGGAACCAAGTGGTGTCTGGTCTGATGTGTCAAAGTTAATGTTGTAAAGGTAACAAAAAACCCCTACACCTGAACTTGAAGCTGTTTGCAGTTGAAGGATTTGAAATCTAAATACATCTGGGATATCCTGTAATTTTTAGAAGCTGTCAGAGTTGCTGGGAGGAGTGTTGTTTTTTGCCTTTTCAGTAATAAATGCAGTTCAGGGACAGGAAGGCTAGAGAATCCTCTTGTGAATTGCCTGGAAGAAGACTACTCGGCTTTGCCTGCAACTTCATGAGTTCAATCTTTGTCACAAATGGAAGGATACTCTCTTCTGCTAAATGAGATTCCTCACTATTTTTTTCAAGAGATGTTTGTATTTATATTAATTATCCAATTATTTTTCTGATGGCTTAATTTTCTCTGGTTTGTGTTTTGCATACACACACATTTATCTTTTACAGCAGAAAGCTACTTTCAAGGTAAGCTGCTGTAGGGGAACAAAAGCAAGTCATGTATTGTCATTTTTCCTGTCTTCCTGAGAGTCGTGCAAGTTGATATTTAGCAGAATTTCAAGGCACAGTTCTGCATATATATAATTGGAGACATAGCAGTTTCATAGTTAAGGTTACACTAAAGTCTTTGCTTGAAATGTAGGTGAGCCCTCTTCAACACATAGGAATAACACTCAGTGTCTTCTCTCAGCCTACAGCACTCACAGACCATGAGTGTATCAACTGTTCTAAAATGGATTGTTCTTTTCTTGATAAGTTGGTCAGCAAAAAGCCCAATTAAAAAGAATTGCTAATGCTTGGATGAACAGGTGGGTCTTTCACATACACCATAAGCAACTTTTTCCTCTTGAAAAAAGGAAGTTTTTCATATGTTTACATTTAAACTTATGTTTAAATGTAAAAATGAAAACTTATGTATTAAGTTTTTAATTGAAAAAGTACTTAAAGGAAATTTCCATAGGAGTTTGTGGCTGCTGAAACCTTCATGTTTCTGCTTGCTGAGTCAGTCTGCATCATCATTCAGTGATGCTCAACAAGGTGAGCAGATTCAGAGGAGTCAGTCCCGGAGTTCCAATATATCTTTATATATGGCCAGATTGCACCATTTCTTCATCCTTGATGACTCCTATGCACCTGCTATCTGCTTGCTTTCTTTTAACTCTCATCTTCAAACTTTCCTTTCCCCTCAGCAGAACTATATAATTAGTACTTTTCTTTCACCTCTGTCTTATTTATAAAGCTGGAGTTTTAATAGCAGAGCCTCATGCATACTGGTACCACATGTCACATTGGGAAACACCATAAAGTGGCTGTCTCTGCTTGGAAGAAGACTTATCCAAACAAAGATCATACTTTCTCATGCAACTCTTCTTATCTGTAAACAGAAATCCTGCTGAGTGTGCTAGGGAGATACACATCAGTTTTTCTCATGTGGACTTGACCATAATATGTTCTCTACTTTTTTTTCTTTTAATAAAAGCCAATGAGTCTGTGTGGTTCTGATATCCGTGAAAGTTTGTTTAAAGTTTCGTGCTGGCTGAATAAATACTAGGTTGAGAAACTGCAAAGGTAGTTTCAGTATGATGCATTACTTCAAAGGTAACATGGCAATCTCTTTTGCAAACATTGAGTAATTATGGGATTGAGTAATTTGAGGTGAGGATCGTGGTCACCAAATCTTCTCCCATCTGAGATGCTAGGCTGCACCTCTCCTACAAATACCAATGGCATACCAAACTCTCTCAGGCAGCTGTAGCACTCATCACACCTTTTTTAGTCTTGAGCAACACTCTTTGCTGTTTTCTGGATCAGTGCTAAGCATGGTTATTTCTACTGTTTGCTTTCTTTATACCTCTTTTCTCTTGGATAAGATCAAAATATAGAAGGTTGTTCTGCCTGAATAGATTCACCTGTCCATCTCCTTTTGCCTACTTGTTCCTTTTTCACAGCTGTAAAAGAGCAGACAGAACATATGAAGGGCCTAGAGGTTCTACCATGAAAAGCTTTGTCCAGAGACCTCCACTCTACTAAGAGAAAGTAGTCTAAAGTGTAGAGGACAGCCACTGCATTTCTCCCTGCCAGCCCGGGAATTTTTGAGACCTGTTGTTTAAGGTTTGGGTCAATTTTCCCAGTTCTTAAGACTTTATGAATAGGGCTGTCTTTCCTAAGTATCAAGTCTTTAGGATTAAGTCTAATACCTCCAAAGAAACATATGACCTACTTTTTATAAAGGGTTTTTCATGGTTCCAGGACATCTTTTAATGGGGATTATTAAAATTCTTGCTCTGAATCTTTTCAGTTTCATATCTTTTTTTTTCTAAAAAAATGACCTCTTTGATCTTTGGAGTAAACTTTTGCATACCAGACATACTGGCAAGAGAACCACCACTAGAGATGAACATATCAGCAACGTGCTGGAGCTCAGAAGGCTGTACTAGACAAAAAGGAATCCACAAGGTGTACGGCCCCATTTCAAACTCACATGAATTAACCTGTACCTGCTGTAATGTTTGCAGGAAGCAAGGTCAGATTAAGAAGGAAAATAATTAAATAACAAATTTTGCTTGACAGCTGCAAGGATTGTAAGACTTGAGGAACGTGGCTGTCAGAAGTGCTGAGGAACCTCCTCTGCCATCAGTTCCCTCTTGAAATTGTTGGTGCTTAGCACTAGGAAAAACTGGAATCATAATACGTTTTCTTGTAAAGCTGTGGCAGGTGGATGCCAGCAATATTTATGAAGAGACCTCTAGCCCTAAACTGTCAGACTGCAGAAGGAAGAGTGTTAAATTCTAATCTCTGATTTACAAGTCTGGCAGCGCATACTATTCACATGGTGTGTGATTTGAATAATGATGTGTCTACTCCTGATCTCATTAACCCTGATTTAATCCAGGATCTTATTTCATTAATGCCTGCTAGCTTTCATATAACTGGTTACTCAAACAAACAAAACCCTAAAAATCCTGTAACACTGTAACTATCTTTCCAGAGAAATATTTTCATGAGCCCTTTTTTCTTCTTGAAAACAGCCTTGGCTTGTCTGAGGAGACTTAAAATACTGATGCATCTTCAGGAATCTCAATTTTAATTTTACATGCAGTGGAATTACACAATGCTTGCCCTGTCTGTGTAGGTGCAATGGACTTCTCTGCATAACCTTTATAGCTGTATGCTGTAGAGGGTTGAGTAATTGGGTTGATTTAATAGAGTAGCATGTATTTGAAGACAGGTCTATCAAAGAACAGTAGCAATCTATGTAATTTGCCGAAACCATTTTATGGCACAATTCTTCATTCTGTAATGTAGAATTACGTGATTAAAGACTTCTATAGGAATTTGTATAATTTCTCCTGACTTGTTAATTGGAAAGAAAAATGGCTGAACCATCACGAGGGTTTTAAGTGTGGCTGAAATGAAAATTTTGAGATTCTGTGCAGCTGTATTTTTTGTATTTCTGATGTTTTGGGTAGCACAGTGACTTTTGTTCAGATTTTGGGGTTTTTTTTTGTTTTGTTTCTTTTTCACTGTACAACATATCGAGAAGATAAATCCTTTCATAAGAAAAATCTTCCGCATGATTTTAAACAGAGAATGCAAGGCACTGAATGAGTCGGTTAATGGTCTCATTAGAAAATCCTGCTGTTAAGGATCATCTGGTATGTGATAGGATTCTGCATAAAGGATTTGTGCTATGTGGTCTCTCTCCGAACCTGTCTGTGTCATAGAGATAGTTTATCTGGTTATCTCTAACACATTACAATTTGTGATAATGTATCTCATTGCTTTTTTCTAAGAATGTATGTTGTCTCTTTTCTGTATGGGTCATCTACTTCAAATTGTATGGTTGTAAGAAGGAACAAAGATACAACCCTGGAAATTCATGGATTCAAGTAGTTTCTTGTGTATCTTATCAGCTTTGTTTTATTTGGTAATACACACAGGGCTTTTTATACTGACAGCAGGACTATTTCTACTACACGAAATACCCATTTATCACCCTCTAAAACTGTAGTGTGTTACAGCAGACCTTTTTAATATGGCCAGGTGCCTGTGGGGGGGGGACTTATTCTGGCATACCCCACTCTGCTCAAAGAAATGAAGAATGACATTGCACTTTCAAGAAAAGTAATAATGCTTTCATCCAAATAGTTGGATGAAAATGGAGCCTTTTTGAGAAGAAACTTAATTCTATTAAAAAGTGAAATTGCTTGAATGATTTCACTCTGCTGGAGCTGGACTGAGGGGAAGCTGGCCGAGAAGCACCTTTTGTGCCTCCCCGCAGTACCTTGCCACAGTACTCACACGTGCAGGGAGGAGCGTGCATGTGTTTCTAAGCACCTGCACAGATGTGTGTGTGTGTACACGTGTTGAGACCATTAGGCAGCTGAAACACATACAGACTGTACTGTGCTGTTGCTAACCACAGGTGAAAGGCAGGAGATCCAACTGGTGAAAGCCTGGCTGGCCATCCATTGTCATGAAGGTTATGGAGGTGAGAGGGGAGGAGGAGGGCGCCAGTTAAAGGGGCTGGTTGCCAAGCATCTTCCCCATGGCAATCCCTGCTGCAGCAGTGCCTCTTGCCTCAAACTACTCACATAGGTTGCTAAATATGTAAAGTAGAACAAATTCTCAGCCCCAGATTAAAACTGGAGAGGAGTGTGTGCTGCAGGGGTTCGCTGGTGGGTGCTAGCCGACAACTTAATGGCAGTATGAAATAAGGAGGTCACTTGGAGATCACCTGCGGGTTACGAAACCTGCTGCAGCCGTACAATGTGATTCTCTCTAAGGGTTCAGAAATGCAAAGCCCGTATCAGCTCTGCAAGTTGTCCACTTTAATTTTTAAAGTCTTTGGGTCACCATCTCCCAAGTGCGTCGTACATGGGTGGTGGGACTGTGTGCCTCTGTTCTGGTGACAAGGTGACAAATTCTGTTTTCCTTACCGCTTTAATAAATTTATAACAAGCTTCTGCTTTTGTACTTCTCACCTACCTGGGGAACCTGCACGTAAAGATCCACAAATTTACTTGCTGTCTTTCAAGGCTTCCTTAAAGGTGTCTTGTCACAGTGCTTACAAAATGCTGGTAAGTGCTTATGCACGCGGCCCATGCTGATCACTTGTGCTTCTTCATGCCTCCTGCCATCTGCTGTTTCTGTTAATCAGTTATACTTTTTCTTACACCTAGATTGTAACATCTCAGAGAGAGGTACTGTCATTTTTTCTGCCACCATGGTGTGGGATCCATAGGTGCTGTCAGAGTACCTGCTAGAGAGGAGATCAAGAACAGAGCATCAGGCCTGGACCACTCTCTCCTCCTTAGCATGCCAATGTTGGGGTCAGGATGAATTGAGTGGCTTGGAATGTCATCCAGCACCCAGCATAGCATCTTTTTCCTATTTGCCTTTTTCCATTGCTCTAATTATCATTTTCAGCCTTGGTCCGTTAAGTGCATTAAGATGTAATGAATTGCTTGTCCTGGTGCTAGCAAAGCTAATCACTGCGGTAGCCAAGCATGTCTCCAAAACCCAAACCACAATGAGCAGAGGGTGTATTCTTTTTTCCTCCTGAGTTTCTGTGAGACAATTGGTTTTGTATATTTGGTACACATTTTTAAAAATGTGCTCCCCACTTTTCTTACTGTTGTATTCCTTGCTGTTTCTCATAGTCTCTTTTTTTTCTTTCCCCTTTCTTTTATTCTTTTCTTCTCTTTTTTTGGTAATTTTAAAAAAAACATAAAAAACATAAATGGTATATGTGAAAATAAGCTGTCTCCTTTTGAACTGAAGAATGAAGTCTGAGGCTAAGGGCATGGAACAGGGAGATTTTCTTGACCTGAATGGATGCAGGAAAACACACTCATGTTCATATAAAAACAGAGCTGAAAGATTGCATAAGACTTAACAAATCTGAGAGTTTTGTTAATTTTATTATAAAACATGCACTTAGCTTTCTAAAAGCACAAGGCTTTCTACATATGCAAGAGTGCATATCCTATCCAGAGGTCTTTTATTATCAGAAGGATGTACAAAAGACGTAACAAAGCTGTATAGAAAAAGGAAGAATGTGGAGATTCTTTAAAAGAGGAGCTTCAGTTTGCTGTAGCATACTGGGCATTGGTGTGTAGGCGAGGAACAGAGGAATTCAGGTGTGGCATAGTGTGGCCTCCTTAGAGTTGTGGTAGGGAGGGCATCGTAGGACGGGCATCTCGGGCTGGGGTAAACAGCAAATGTTGAGACACAGATATCCCAGAGAAGTTACCAGCAGTTTAAGCAGGAGCTGGTTGCACTGTGCCTCCAGTGGCACAGTATTTTTGCAGTTAATGTAGAATACGCTGGATGTAGGAGTTAATTTTCTTTCATAACAACTGTTACTTTGTCATTTCTTAGTAATTTTGTTTGTTCCAATTTGTTTGCACTAAATCCAAACTTCATTTTTTACATGGATGTTTTCATGTGACCCAGTGACAATATTGTCCCAAATATTTGAGGTATTGTCTCTATATTAAGTAAAGTTTATAAATAAAATCAATAATAAAATTAGTATTTAAATACTGCAAGAGCAATGCACATGACAGATGGGCTGTTTAAGCCTTTACTTATGCCTATGTAATGAATTTATGGTTGTTCAGGCTAGGTTCTAGGTGCGTGCGATAAATAGCTGAGCAGCGTCCTGACAGGAAGCTTTGCAGTGTTCACAAGGCCTTCCATCTGAGAAGCAAGGGCAGCACTGCGGGCTTACCTGAGCAGCCATGCAAGCAGCGCTTCTGATTGTACATGGATGGCATTCAAGAGTCTATTTGTACTGGGAGAGAGCAAAACAGAAGATTGTAGCACAACAAGAAAAAAAAGGAGGTTAAGGCATATCCTTCTTCCTTAATGTGCTTTGTTCTGCATACTACTATGGTTACTGCTGGAATAGATACACTGTTCAGCATGTAAAACTTGGTGAACAAATAACGCTTTTCTCTATCAAGCTGTAAATCAGAAGTCATGTGAGCCACAGAAATAGACTTGATTTTGAAGGCTAGATACAGAAACCAAAGAACTCTTTGAGAGAGGCTTAGGAGGCTGTGGTTTAGAAATAACCCCAGAACTAGGCAGTACTAGCACAAACCAGGAGGGTCATGAACTGTAACCCTATTTTTTTTCCAAAGATTATGTCACATGCCTGACAGGCAGTTGGGAACATGTTTCCTATAAACTTGGGATAAGCTGATAGTGAGAGAGAAGAGAGGATGTGAAATCCTGCTGTGGTGAAACAAGAGCATAACTTTTGTCATGAACTCATTTGATGTGTGCAATAGCAGTATGGGATCTATGTAGCTGTTAGAAGCTGGGGGTCACTGCTGGGGAAGCATGCTCTCCAAGCTGTCCTTCCCACTCTACTTGCTGACAGAGCCACTGATAAGTGGCTCCTGTCATGACCAGCTAATGGAGAGATCTCAGTCTTGATCATGGTCCTTGAAGGTCCCATGTTCTGCCTCTGTGTCTTGGAGCTGATATTGCCCTGGAAAGGAGAAGGCAAAGACTAGCGAATCTCAAGTGATGCAGAAGCCAGGAAAATAAAAGCTAGGTAGTTTCTTTATTGTCTCTGGACCATTGTAATTTCACTTTTTATGGAGTTTAAGGCTAGTGCTGTGAAGGCATACTGGATTTTAGTGCTGCCACCATCTTTCTGGTTGAAAACAATTTTCACATTGATGCTGGTTCAGTTGCTGGGAAGTTTTGTTCCAGCCTCACTGCCAGATATGTTGTTTATTTCATAGCAGAACTACAAGAGTCTTGACAGTATCAGAGTTGCATTTATATCTAAGCACATTTATAATTATTCAATAAGTCTTAACTAGTTTTAGTGAAAATGTCACAGGAAATGACTCAGGAGGACGAAATATTGCATTGATGTACTCTGCAGCAGAGTTATATTTTGAGGTTTTAATATAAATGGGTAATTGAATTCATATATTGTTTGAAGTTGCAGACATTGTTTGCAGGAAATCACGGTGGCAGTTGTCTCTTGAAATGTAAAGTATGGTTTTTGAGAAAAGAGATTAAAGGAAAAGCATTCTGTGTCTCGGAGGGGTCAAAGCGCTCCTGACATTTCCATTGTCATCTTTTGATAATTCAAATGTGTTTTGTGTTTTCCCCACGGCTGCATATGATTCTGGGTTCTTATTCCTGCTCCCATATTTGGCTTCAAGCAATGTACAGGCTGTAGATTTTTGAATTGTGAAAGCCTCATTATTTCTCAGCTTTTAACTCTTTCAGTATTCATGTATCTTGTTTTCAAAAAACTTTGATTTTGATTAAACCTCTTGCTTCAGTACACAAGAACTGTTTTTCCCCTTTGCACATGGAAGCCATAGATAAATCACCTTGTAGTCTGATAGTGATTTTTCTCATAATTTTTCACAGCTCCCAACAGCTATGAGGAATGAAGTGTTGGCTGAAGCATTTCATACCTGCAGCAGCCCAGAATAGCATTTCATTGCATTTACAGTCATGGAAAGGGTTGCAGCAATTTCCTCAAATGTTTTCAGCTGAGTTTCCTGTAAAGGTCAGAACTGCTAGAGTAAAAAAATCTTGAAACTTTGGTGTAGGGAAAATGGCAGAAATTCTTGTACTTTCCTTCAGACTTGGTAACAGATACTAACTGTAGCTTTTGTGGCTGACCTAATTCAAGCATTTGCTATAAATTAAAGGAAAGTTTTTCATAGATGAGTGGAAACTTCAGCATGTAGACACACAGACTTCTTCCTTGAAAGGTAATGAATGATGAAATTCTGAAAACAAAGCTAGGTCTTGCAAACAAGAGTAGAAAAATGGCAGGTGAGCCAAAGACTTTTCTCTTTGAAAACCATTAACCACTCTTTTTGTCTCTCTCCAGCTTGACAAGGCATGTGTCATGCCAATGAGTAACAGTTTTTGACTTAAAAAAGATGAAAGATGCCTGATTTCTAGATTTTATAGGTTGAAATAGCCATTTAATAGGGTACAGGTACACTTGAATGTGCTGTATTTTGCTATCTGATGGAGTTTCGTCACACTATATAATTTGTTGTTAGTTAATATTTTGTCATATTGTAAAGCTCACAAGCTTACAGAACATATCTTACAAATTTTCTGTGGCTCATACTGATGTAGGAGTGGATTAGAGAAGATACAAATAAAACCTGCTCAAGTATTGTCTAGGATTTTGTGTTTCTTTGGAGAAACCATATTTCAAAGTTTGCTAGAAGAAAATAATCTTTTCATGGTGATTTGGCTGTTGGTGCCTATGCAGAATGGTTGAAGCCTAGTTACAAAAAAAGGACTTGTTTTAGATATTAAAAGTACATACCAAGTGTAAGGGCCTTCAGAGTACTCTAAAATATGTTTACGTTCCCATAATATCTTTGAAATTGTGATATTTCATCAAATCAGGCTTAAAGTTTATTTTTAAAGTTCACAGTGACTTTTTTCAGAATTTCTCAGATCGAGGATGCCTCTTCCCAGTAAGAACTGCTTATCATATTGGAATCACTCTGAAACCCACATACACAGGAGGTGGAAGCTGTCTGAAAATCTGTGGTGTCAAGAGGGCCTGGTTTAGATTTAGTGGTTGAAATGCGAGGTCATTTACTTAAGGGCTGGGTTACCGAGGCATAGCCCCTTGAAAATGATCTGCTAATAACCTGCAATTATCTTTGTGTGGGCTAGGAAAAAATGCAGCATTTTGACCCATGAAATTTACACCGGGCACTGCCCCAAAATCAAGTATCAAATAGTACCAAAGGTGAGGTTTAGAGATATTTTTGAAGCTAGTAGCAGTGTGAAAGCCTACTTCTTTGCAGGTAGGCCGTGTGAGTGAGACAGCTGCTTATTCTGCAGAAACATCTCAGAATCGGAGGAGTGGGCGAGATGCTTGTGGTGGGGTGAAGAGCCAAGCGCTGCACTCAGGATCCCTTTGAGTCCCTTCTCCTGAGGGTCTTTGTGAGGCTCTCCATGCGCATTTGTCTTGTCAACTTGGCCCTGGAAAGGGCTCTCTAGGTCGTTGAGTCTTGTCTGACTAGTGTCACCACAGGGATTCCTAGTGAAGGTGCTCACACTGTGTCCTTTTGAGGAGGCTCAGCATGCCACAGATGTCCTGCAGTACCTGCCCAGTGCCCCTTGTCCTACTCAAGGGCAGATTGGCCCACAGTGAGTGGTGGTCCTATCTGATCAGGGTGTGAGTATATTTGCTGTAGTCAAAATACCACCAGAAGCCAGTGCAAGCATCCTAGTCAGGAGGTACACTGAAGTCCTTGCTGGGCAGACAGCTAATTCTTGGTTGATTTTTTTCCAGTATTTTAGAGCAGTATAATGTAGTAAAGTCTCTTACCTTTCTTCTTTCTCCTCTCTTTTCATACACAAGTGCCTTCTTCAACAAACAGCAGTCCCTGAGCTCACAACTGGATTATTAGTTTCTGTTCATCCTGTTTTAGCATTTAAATTCAGCTGTTCTTGAACTACCCATGGCAGATTGGGGACTTACTGTCCTAAGTGAAAGTTTGCTTTCTACTTTTTTGTGTACATGGGATTTTTTGTTTAAAAGAAATAGTATCTGCAAACTTCAACTTGAAACCAGAACCAGAAATGGATTTTGTTGTACACTGGGGAAAGTTCCCAAAAGCCACCTTTGGTACACATGGGTCTGAAGCTTATTTGCCTGCTATTTCCTCATGTGGTAGGCTTCTGGTCCATGCAAATCTAGAATGAGTGGGTTATGTAGAGAGATTTCTATAACCATTACTGATGGAGCACCAAGCTTTTAGGGCCATTAGAGTTGCATCATTTACCAAATATGCAAGGTAGTAATGTTCAGTGTATTTTTTGCAGTGAAATAAAGTGAGCTGGCTTGGTATACCTATGTGGCCAGAGTTGTTTGTGTTTGTTTTCACTCCATTTTTCAAGCAAAAATGCAGTTTTCAGTAAGGCATTATAGTGTTTTAGAGTAATAACCTATTTTTTACAGCAGGTAAGAGTGGGGAAAGATGTAAAGGGCTATGTCAATATTTCTGAATTTAACAGCACTAGCATCCCTTTCTTTGTCCTGAGGATAAGAGGCATTGCTCAGCTCACATGGCAAAATCCTCTGTCCTGCCCTTCCTCTGCAGGCTCGCCTGTTCCACGTTGCCCGCTGGGAACAGCCTGTGTGCTGGGTTATTCGCTGAGCCATGTCCAGGCATCTCATGGGAGAGGGCTAGGCCATGTGGACCAAGAGGTGTGTTAGCAATGAAACAGACAGTCATGGGCAGGGCCAGTGTCCTGACTCTGTTTGGGTCACAGCTGAAGAGAAGTCCTGTCAGCAGCAGCAAAAGCACTGGAGTCATTCATCTGGAGGCTTGAGGGTGCAGCACAGCTTTCTGTTATAGCAGCCAATTTTCTCTGTCACTTTTGAAACTGCGAATAGGATTTTAAAAATAAAAAACATGGTACAATTGTTTCAAAATTTGTGAGTTGAGGATTTAATTACATTCTGACATAAAGAATGGAAAATAACACACTAATGACACACAGGAAGCAAGTTCTGGCAAGATGAGGTCTTCTGTAGGCTGTTGTCTTGCGGTCCTGTTCACATGAGAATGCTGTTTGACTCACAAATTCTGTTTAAACTGTAGATAATTTTTTAATATACCATAAGTTTGTCACCTAGCTGCAAAATAAATTTAAAGCTTCAATACAACAAGCTTTGGGTGGACTCATTTATTATATATTTTAATTTTTAAGGCTGTGAAAAAAAGCTCGTGGAATAATGTATGTATTAGTCTAGTCCATTTTTTTAGAATGTGATATAACATTTTCTTTTAAATGCATGCAGTGTTCTTAAATTATCCTGTGGTTCACTTTTGTACAAGAACTGTGTGCAATATTTCCTCTTGTAATAGCAGCAGCATCTATCACACAGATGCATTCACCTTTCATACACATATTCATTCACATTTGTTATTTCAGTTATGATGGTTACCGTGATGAGCTGGTGTTAGATACTATTTTACCTGTGTGATGGCACTAGATAAAAGATTCATTGTACCCTTGGTGAGCAGCAGTTTATAAAACTTTTATCTCTGCTAATGGGATACTGATAGATAGTAAATGCCTTGTGCAGATACCGAAGACTGTATTAATGTTGTGTAGCTAATAGTTCAGCTTTGAAATACCAATTGGACTGGGGAAATAGAAGGTTAAAACAATTATGAAATTCAGGTTTAAAGTGCATCTTATAGAGAGTGACTTGGAAATTCTTGTTTTGCTTGATGCTGTTCTCAGATAACAGCTTCAGAAACTTCAAATAGAAATTTGCTTTCTGTGGTTTAGTGCTCATGTCTGATATGCTGGAAACCTAAATAAGATCTACAGTATTTCCTGCGTATGGTACAGTGCTGTGGGATAGTGGAGGTTGCTACTGCACTGGGATGTAGAAGAGGGCAGTGAATGTATGAGAGTTGAAAGGGAGGAGGAGAGGAAGAGGTTTTTTACAAGGGGAGGAGTTTGTCCAAAGCCATCATCTGTCCCTGATGCCTGCTCTGTGTAGAAGATCTCATCAAATTTGCAGGTGACACCAAATCAGGGGAGCAGTTGACATGCTTGAAGGCAGGGCTGGTGTTCAGAGGGACCCAGACCCAGAGGAACTTTATGAAATCCAGCAATGGCAAATACCAGTTCTGTCCCTGGGAACAAGGAATTGCTGGCAGACATACAGGCTGGGGCCTGATGGGTTCGGGAGCAACTCTGCTGAAAAGGACCTGTGGGTCCTGGTGGGCAGTAAGCTAAACATGAGCCAGTCTTGTACCTTGGCATCAAACACAGTCAACAGCATCTTGGGCTGCATTAATAGCCTGCAGGTTGAGGGAAGTGATAATCCTCCTTTACCTGGCACTCGTTAGTCCACATCCAGAATACAGCATCCCATTTTGTGGATGGGATGTGGATTTTGTGTAAAAGAAAGACATTGATAAACTGGAGCAGGTTCTGTGGCTGTGGGAACTGGAGCACATGCCCCATGAGGAGATGCTGAGGGAGGTGGGCTTGTTCAGCCTGGAGAAGAAATGGCTTTGGGGGGACCTTCCAATACATACAAGGAAGTTATCCAGAAGACAGAGCCAGGCCCTTCACAGTGGGGAGGACAGGAGAGAGCAGATGGGACTTGAAGTTTCAGGCTGGGTATAAGGAACATTTTTGTCACTATAAGGGCAGTCGAGCAGCGGAGCAGATTGCTCATCAAGAGCTTGTATGGTCTCTGCCCTTGGAGGTTTTCAAGACCCAACTAGGCAAACAGCCTTGAACAGCCTGGTCTGACCCTAGAGGTGGCCCGGCTTTGAGCCGGAGATTGGAGTAGAGACCTCCTGAGGTCCCTCCCAGCCTGAGTGGCTCTGTGATCCTGACCTAGGACAAAGCTTGGAGCCAAAACTTAACTTATTTTTTCCTTATTTTTTGGTACTGGGTTATAAGCAAGCGGTTTACCCTCTTTAGTGCATCAGTTACCTGTCTATAAAGTGGAGGTAATGCTACTTGTCTACCTCAGTGGTGTTTCAAGATAAGATATATGAAAGGCTATGGTATTTTGGATGCTTTGGCAAAGTAGGTATAGACAACGAAGCAGTTAGGCCTTTGAAGTCTGCCTAAGAAGCCGATAGAGAGGTATTGTGCATCTTCTCCAGCACTAACTGTGAAGTCTTGGGAAGCTGTTTTCTGTGGGTTTACTTTCATGAAACTCCACCATATATATTTTTTCTGTGTGCTGCCAAAGAAGTTGATCACCTTAAAAGGTAGTCAGCTGCAAAATGTGTTAGTGTTAGCAACGGCTCTGACAGCAGGCTCTCTATATGCTTCTACCAATTATGGTAACATTTGTCATATTTTCCTAGTTAATATTTTTCTTCCTGCTATGGTGGTTGTTTCTGTGGGCTTCTCGACAGAGGGGAAGCAGACTTAGCTGCCTTTACATCAGGAGCACTGTACCCGGTTCTGCCCTGTGTGTCAAATATACAGCTAATTGATGGATAAACTGAGAAGTCTCCCCACCACCACCACCTTTCAGCTTTGGTGATCTTTAGTAAGAAATTTGCAAAGCTGTCCTACAATTTTCACACATAAATAAGGAATTAATCTCTTTTAAAAACAAAAAAAAATGGTATCCGTTGGAAGAGTTACCAAAAATGACTTTCATTTTGTGGCATTTCAACTTATAAAGAGTCTTTGAGGTAGCATTAGAATAGGTAGGGGTGTATATATAGAAGTTTTAAGAAACTTGGGAGCTTGAGATTTAGAATATTCTGTAATACCTTTTTTTAACTGTTTCTTCTTTTTCTTCTCCCTCTCCACCTGCCTTTTCTTCTGCAGGAAATAAAGAAGGACATGAAGAAAGAAAATACTGCCAACAAACCACCAGAGAAGCCTATAAATGAAGTTTCCAATGGAAGCCCTTTACTGTTGTCTGAGACAATTATTAGAACCAACAAAAAAGGTATAGTATATGGAAGCTTAAATGCAGATTAAATTCAGACCTTTAAAAGAACAAAATGTAAACCTTCCTTGTTTCTAGAAATGAAGCTAGAGTATATTTAACTGTAAAGGCATATCAGGAATAATTAAAAAAAAAAAATTTAAAATTTCATTGTCCTCTTAGACTGGCATATGGATGCATGTATTATGTCTAATATTTCCACATTAATTTGCACAGACATCCCTTTCTTCTTAAAGAAATCCTTCCTAGATACATTTAATTAAGGAAAGCTGTATAAGGAGATTACTAAAGCTTATTAAAGTAAGGAAGTGACAGCTTGCATATATGGAGGCTTTTGCACAGTGATGTCAGTCCACATTCACGTATTCATGTTCTATCTGGGACAGAGACTGATTACTGACAGAGAACTTTAAAAAAAAAAGAAGAAAAAAAAAAGTGGAAAACATAAAGCTTAACGCATTAGTTTCCTGGGAAGTGTCTATCACTGTCTTCTGTTTCAGACTGGAATGTGTGCTCTTCATGTCTGGCTTGATTCCCAATGCAAGATTCCTATGTAGGGTTTTGAGTTGCTAAAATGAAAGCCTCCAGATCTTCTGTATCTTTCCCTAGCTCCGAGTCCTGCTCTCAGAAATATTAGAACAAAACAAAAAATTAGCAATACAAGTGCTGGATTTTTCTTTAGGTTATGTTTATGCTCCCATTTGTTTGTGGGAGAACAATTGGCTATGTGCAAGAGATGGGCTGTATTTTTTCCTGGAGAATTCACTGGACAGTTTCTTGCTTGCTGTCTTACACAGATTAAGCTGCTGTCATTAATCATTGCTGTAATGTAATTTCCATTTTGGCATGTCTTCTATACTATTAGGACTATGCATATGGAAATTTTCTCTTCCATATTATCAGCAAATACTGTATTTGAGCTGCAGTTTGACTAGAGGTCTTAAACCTGAAGTTTGCAACTGCAAGTGAGGAAGATTTAATAATTTCTGCAAAATGTATAACTTCCTTTAAAATGTGAGGGGGAGTAATCTCTACCTCTTTTGCAAGGATTGATGTCCTCTGAAAGAAAAAATTGGAAATAAATCTCAGAAAGCTTTGTCTTTTGAGTTTGCAATGTCATCTTGAATCTGGAGACACGTCCAACATTTCTGCTTTGGGTCATAGGTTTTTCAAGCAACAGCAGAATTAAATTACCAAGAATTATTCTTTTTCATGGCTGCTATACAGAACCATATGAGTAGTTGGGAAATTATCTAGGGACCGAGTCTGTTCCATATTGCTTCAGCTGCTATTTGGAGAAGGCTAATAGCTGTGGCAGATGCAGAGATTCGGTTCAGTCACAAGGGGATAACACTCCAAATATGATACTTAGAGCACAGGCTTTCTCCTCCTCTTTCTTCCCTCTGGCTCAGAAGCTTTAAAGAATTCAGGAGATAAAGAACTTCTCTTTTTCTGTCTATAGCTGGAGCATACAAAACTTCGTATTTATTGAAAGGAGAGAAGCAAAGACTGACACGAAGATCTGTAGCTTGAGGAAGGGGTTTGGTTTGGAAATAGCAGATTTCATATTAGGACGTTATTGCGTTGGATTTCATTGGTGGGGATTGCACTTCTCATGGCTACCTCTACATAGTATCAGGGTTAGTAAATTTTTCATTTTGGCTGCTTCTCCACAGCTGTTTGCATTGCTGCAGAGCAAGCAGTTGCAGCATGCCGTACTCTAGCAGTACAGCTAAAGATGCATAGAGCATAAAAAGGCCAAGAGAGCGTCCCCTCTTTTTTTGGGGGGTTGGTTTGAGCATGGTGCCAAAGTAGCCTTGTTTAAGTGAGGACAGCTGAGCAAATAGTTACTGTTGTGTTCAGTAATAAAGAGTCTTCTAAGATCTATGTGGCAAATCTTGTGGAAAGTGTTGCAATATTTTACTGAAGAGGGAGCCCTAGATGCCACGGGGATTACTTTCTTTAAGTGTTCTTGTGCTGTGATTTTTATTAAACCCTACCTCAATCTGTTTACTGATCACAGAATGTGACCTGATCTGAAAGAGGGTACTTTTTTTTTTTTTCTCCTTGTTGTTAGGAAGTGAGGAAGAAAGGGATGCATCTAAAGGTCTTTAGCCACTGTTCAGCAGTGAAAACAGTAGGCAGTATTATTTATTTGCTTGGGCAATGTAATCTTGCTGCTTGGAACTTCAGAGCAGATCCAGTGATGTGGGAGTGAAGCATTCTGTGCTGGTGCATTTTTTCTATTACCAAGATGATGATAAGTGCTTTTCTACTGCTGTGCTGTTAAGTTGCATAGTTTTACTACTTAACTTGGTTGGCCTAATTTAAGCGGCAGCACTTTAGCAGGCATTTACATTTTGAGCAGAAGAATCTTGGCCTCTTGAGCTTTTGGCTTGTAGAGAATTTTTCCTTGAGGAATATTGACAAGTGTCCAGCAGTGGTATTCAAGGAAAATAGCTAAATTATTTGTAAGAAACATCTAAGTAGCTAAGAGGAAAAGAATGGATTTCTATTTAAAAAGATGTTTAGGATCCAACTTTATATCTTGTTTGTTCATGCTAATTATTTTTAAGCACTGTATTGAAATTAGGGGTTCTTATAATAAAATCATTGTAAATTGAAATGCCTCTTGTAAAGGCTTGTTTCATCAAATAAGTAATGGACATTACTTTTTTGGATTACAGATGAAATCTAGGAACAACTGATTGTGGCATTACTAGCTGTAGGTCACCATCCGTGAATCATTCAGGTTTTTGTTATAAAGATGAGGAGAAGATGGAAAGATTTGATTTTGTCTGCTTTTCACTGGGGGCAGTAAAAACAGAACATTTCTCATGCTTTGATGTTTCTTGCTGACCACAAATACTAGTGTCCCAATGGAAACATATGGTAGAAATGACTGCTGTGGTGGACATAATTTAGGAAGCTGTGTTACCCTTGCCTTTGATGTATTTGTGAGAGTTAATATTTGTAGGTATTTCCGCTCTTTACAGGGTTGTGAGTATGACCTAGAAGTTAGGGCTACACCTAAGAAATAATGGGTTTATTTTCTAGGTCTGTCACAAAGCTGCTGTGTAACTTTTGCTAAATCACTTAAACTGTTGGCCAAATTACCACACTTTAATTTCCAAGGTCAGGTATCTTAATGTGTATTGATTTTTTCAGATAGGCAGAGGTTTTTTCTGATTTATTGCAGTGGCATATCCAAAATTATTCATAACTTCCAGGTATTTCAGGTGTGTCTGCCTCAGGCTGCCTATTGGCAAAACCGGGGTTTATACCTGCCTCATAAAGATATTGAGATCTGTTACAGCATGGCAGCGATGGCAATTAACATGTAGGAAACAGCATTTTAATATAGCACTCCAGTGAGTTCATGCTTCCCCTCTGAAAGGCTCAAAAAAGGACTGTTTGCTCGAGCGTAGAGATGAGGTTAGGGAAACATAAAGTCCTTGTGCTTTCCCTGACAGTTCCCAGGGCTGCAGCAGTTCTAGGCTAGTTTTGATGGGTCCTTCAGGTGCTGCATTATCAGCCCCTGTCTAGGGAAAAAGGCCATGGCACTGAAGGATGTGTCTGAAGCTGTATGAATGTCAGCTGTGGTTGGTTTGCATATTCTTCACCAGAACCTGGGAGGGATCATTCTTTTGCTTCTTCCTACAGTTCATATGCCAAGAAAATCCTTTCCTGGCCAGGTGTGGGTCTTTTAGTATATCTTTTCACTGCTCCAGAATTTTTGGTTGGCATATAGAACTCTTGTTCTAAAACTTCTGTAAAGCTGACTTAAAAATAAATTAAAAAATCCTTCTTTCTATTTAGAATTGACATTGTTGCACCCTGGTAATAACAGGTTGGGAATGCCTTTTCTTCCCTGAGAGCATTTTCAGATTGTTGGAAAAAAGCGGAATTATTGCTGTTGTTACTATTATTTAGTAACGTACGAAAATTACAGTCAGGTCTTGGAATAGGAAAACACTGAAAGATATCTTTTTTTTTTTTTAAATGCTTTTCCAACATGGTGAAATTCCATCTTTGCTAAGTTAACTTTCAAAATCTAAAAACAGATCTGAAGTTGTGCAACTGTTTCAGATCTGTCATAAATTCAGTACGATCTTCATCCAGATATAAAGGGACATAACGGAAACTTGCATGCAATGAGCTTAACTGTTAAATGACTGTGGCTTATTTTAGGATAGTTTTGTTCTGATTTTTGAGTATCCTATTTTTAAGTATCCTATTCATTGTGCTATTTTGTGTATCTGGGAATAGGAGCCCCCTTGCATAGGCCAAATTGCAAAACTGGAGTTGATAGGCTGTATTTTGTAAGTAAACTAACAACAATTGTTATACAAGTAAACATATTTGAGGAAAAGATATATTGGCTTTCCAGATGTATTTGTTTTATATAAACTGTAAATGCAGTCTTCATTGAGGTTATTCAAGCCAGCAAATCTGGAACAGCTCATCGTGTGTTACATGTTCTTAATCAGAGCCAAACACTGAAAGCAAGGAAATGTTTTTTCTAGTTCTCTTGAGAATTATTTATTTTACCTTGTACCCTACATTTAAATAATAAAGAGAATTTGCATCCTATCCTAAAAGGGAGAGTTTTGTGAAAGCAGGTTTGATGATTTAATAGGTTTATGTTATGAATAAATAACAAGTCTGTTGTATGCAAACCTGAGATTTAAGTCTATTTTTGTATATTAGAGAAATGGGAAAAGTATTTTACAAGAAAAATGCTTCATCATTTGGTTCAATAGTTTTATGATTATTTGGATACAAAAAGACACCCCATTTATTAAAAAGACAAGCTGATGGCAACTCAGCATATGAGTGTGTTGACTCTGAGTTTTATATTAAGTAATGTATGTAAGCTATGATTCTGGTCATATTTTTCAACAGAAGGGCTTTCAAAGAAAGGCAAACCTCAAAATTTCCTCCATAAAATCATTTATTACTAAACCTAGTGCAAAAGCTGCCTTTGTCATGTGCCAGTCATGTATTTGATGATGTGTCTGACCCTCAGTACACTCAGCTTTGGTGTTCCTTTCAAACACAGGAAGTTTGAAGGAGTTAATCTGTCTTTTGGTTGGATTATCTTTTTGCTGTTTATATGTTCAGGCCTTCTCCACAGACAGGCTTTGGTGTTTCCTTGCAAATACTGCCAACTTCAGAGAAATTATAGCTAGCATGAAAAAAAATCCTTTACTTTTTTAAGATCAGCTAATTGGTGTATAATCAGTATACAGTTTACACAAATATGTGCAAGAACAGACTTCTCAGCCTATTAAGGTTAAAATATGCATACAACATATGACACAAACCCAAAAGGAGACTTAAAAAATTAATGGCACAGGAAACTCGAATTCAGCAAAATATTTATTCTTTGAGTTTAAATACCATGTCTGCATATGCATAAGTAGTGTCTCGGATAGTACACATTTCCTTTAAAAGTATTGCTTCTTGAAAATAAATACTTGGATAATTTTTATCCTCAGGTAAGCTACACTGCACTGAAAGGCACTGCTTTCAGTTCAGAGAGGCAGGAAAAGACATCAATCTGTGCTGGACATGTGCATGGCAGCCAGAAACTTGGTATGTGTGTGTGGTGTGTGTGATCTGTAGTGGTTTAACAATTTTTTTCTGGAGGCAGGTGAGAAGGACTCTGTCCCATGCTAGAGGAAAGATCTCTACTTGGTAAAGTTCCCTTTTGATTATTCAAAACAGTATATTATTTTACACATGCAACGTGTAGAGGATACATGGAAAAATGATGATTCTCTCTAGCATTTT
Organism: Mycteria americana; assembly: GCF_035582795.1. Taxonomy (NCBI): domain Eukaryota; kingdom Metazoa; phylum Chordata; class Aves; order Ciconiiformes; family Ciconiidae; genus Mycteria; species Mycteria americana. The sequence continues at coordinate 135,755,009 of NC_134365.1, forward strand.
AGTTTCATGATTCTTTTCTTCTGATGAAAAATAATTCTCAATAGTGAAAGTGAGGGGACGCTTAATGTGCATGGAATATAGCTAATTTCAGAGCTGATGAATAAGGTGTGTTCAGATGAGGGGTAGTTGTCTAATGTGTGAACATCCTTCCTCGCATCATGGGGCCATGCTTTTGGACTCAATATCCTTTTATATAAATACATTTATATAGTAAGGGAAATCATAAAACAGTGCAATTTAAAATGATTGCATTATCTGTCTGATGCCATAAAATGAGTTTAGATCTTTTGGGGTTTCTCTTCTAGTTGTAACTATACTGTGAAATCTGCCTAAAATAGGCTTATTCTGTAGAACAGGAATACAGAGATAGGTGTTACCATTGTTCTACATTTGAGATTAGTCTGTTGACCATTGACTTTTTTTTTTTATTTTTGTCTGAAAGAAAGATCTCAATGCTGTCTTCTTGGCAACAGTGGAATGGGTGCTCGCTCATTCTTTTCAAGCAGATCTTGTTTACGATTCCTATTTAAATAACAACCTAATATATTTAAAATCTAAACTTTTTTCTATGTTATGGTCATTTGCTGCCCTGGTTTTCAGTTAAGGTTTTATTATCTATCCATATTCCAATAGCTTATTCCAGTGAGATCATTTCTTTTCCTGTCTTCTACTGTGCAGTGCCCCCCATCTTATTTTTATCCTAAGTGCCTACCCTTTCTTTTCAATTACTCCTTCCTGGTACTCTGCAAAATGCACAAATGTTGAGCCCTGATGTAGCTTCTGCAGTTTTGCATAGTTGGATCCAACCACTGGATCCTAGTGAGTATCATGAGGCTCTGTGCAGGAGCAGCCTGTAGAAGTCAGTTGTAGAACTCCCTCTTGGTTTGAACTGTAATTCCGAGTTAATTCTATCCTGTGGGCATCTTCTGTTTGCCTAGGTGTGTCATATGTTTAGCTCTAGGAATGCCATTTATGGACCATGCTGTAAAAACACTGAACAAAAATACAGCCACTGCATCAAGGAGCTAACTATATATACACCTGTGTATGAAACGAGGTAACATAACTAAAAGAAAGAATACAAGGGAAGATGCGTTATTTGGATGATTGCTAGCAGGCTAACTATTTTCAGGTTTCTTGCAGACAGAGGACACTTGTTTTAATGAAAGATTTAAATCTGGATCTGCGTTTGGAAATTGGGAGGGCAGTATGGAGAAAATTGTGACAACGTTGGGTTTAAAATTTAACAGGCACTGTTGGATGCTGACACCCAGGACAGAGAAGAGATAGAAAATGACCTTTTCATAGACTGAAGAGATGTGGGAGAGCAGTCACTGACTGGCATTCTGAGCAGCTTACAGATGAAACAGAGAGAGGTAGTTATGGAGGCAAATGAGGACATGAGTTAGGTGTGTTGGTTGTTTTTTTTTTTTAAAGGTAGATCCAGAAGTATATTTGTATCAATGGGAAAGCAGAGATAATGCTGCACTAGAAGGAATAGTCGACAGACTTTCATCTTCTCTTTTGTGAACACTTATGAATTTTTGTTCAATCAGTTAAAGGATTTTTTTGCTTTCTAAAAGCTTTGCAATATGTTTTATATGTATGAAGTATGAAATGAAATCAGATATATCTTCTAACAGTTGTACTAGAATTTGCTAGTTCACTTTTATCACATTATATGATAATTGTCCAAAAGGTACTACTGAAGAGCAAATGTGTTGTCAAACTCAGGTGCAAAATGTTTTTCTAATAGCAGTTATATTGAAATCTCCTTTAACACAAGCCAAAACCAATAAGATAATACTAAATACTGGAGCCATTCTTGTTAGAGTAACAGCAACAGCAAAAGTTTGAAGCTTCCTCTTGTCTTAAAACTAAGTTTCCCCGTCACAAAAGAGACTGTTTATTTTTTCACAAGCTTCTGCAGATGAGTGTCTCCCTGCTGCCAGCAGTTCCCTCCTTCTCACTGCTGTAGGATAAATCACTTGGCACCTAGCAAGGCCCAGCTGCCTTTGAGGTCTGTCCCTGACCTTCTGCCTCCTGACTGTAGCTGTCTGTGTCTATCTCCTTTAGCCTTTCATCTAGGTGGTGTGAAATTTTCAAAACCAGCTAACTTGATTTGAAAATTAGCAGACCAACCTTTCTTCCCTGTCTGCCCTCACAACTTTCTGTGATTAAGGAATGGCAGAAGACGAGCAGGGTGGTTCACCTGAAACTGAGCTTTGGAGTGAGTCATTGGGGTCACTGTACGTTTCCCAGTGCCTAGCTTGGGATATCTACACCTCATATCTGGCAGCTGTGATAGAAGAGAGTCAGACTTCCTATTCCATGCTAGAGACAATGAAAGCAAAGGAGCAATGCAGAGATACTGTCGTGGAATATAAACCATAACCCTATCTGGAATGAAAATTTGGGGTCAAGAGAGTATACTTTGACTGTGCAAGCTAATGTCTTTTCCATGAGCTCTGAAACTTTGCCAGTGTACTTTAAACTGGGTCAAGAATCCTTGTCTTGTCTTTCCTGGAGTTAATCTTGATGAATTTGTAACTGCTGAGTTAAACATGCCCATCTAAGTGTGTTCTCGCACTGACAGGCAGGTCCTTAGTTCAGTGCTGCTTTACCTTTGCTTGCTTGGATGGTAGCTGGGATGGTGCTGTGTTGCTTTTATGGGGACAGGGAACTGGCATTAACCTTCCCTGCTGGGCTGGAATCAGGGCTGTGCGTCTGTTGACATCTTTCCCCCATCACATGTAGGTAGTGAAAAGAGCCAGCCGTGCTATGGTAAGTTGCGGCACTAATCAGCGTACTGAGGCAGTTGGAGGTTTCTGGCTCCTGTGACAACCATAAAAACCTTTGAATGATTTCTGGGTTTGTAGGTGAGAAGCAGTGCCTGTCAACAGCTCCCTTGGGTCTCCTTCAAATTGCAGTGTCATGTGACATGAATTGAAGACCTAAATAATTTGTATAAATGATTGGTCTGAGAATTTGTTCTTAACCCAGTAAGCACCCCTCTGTAAAGAAGATTTTTGGGTGTATATGAAAGTTTAATGTAAACCTATGTCTTTGTACTCTTTTGTATGATTGTATTTTTTAAAACCAGCTCCATACTTGTGCTCTCTGCATTGGGATAGAGTGACTTGTTCCGCTGCTGTTGAATCCCTTCAGTGCAGGAAACTTTTTGATTTGTGCCTACTTGGACCAGAAGGAAACTACAGTCATTATTCAAGAGCTTCCTCTTCTGATGGAATGATATTTATAAGCCCAAGTTGGGATAAACTTCTGCAGACAGGGGCAAGAATGTACACAGCAAAAATGAACTGTCGCTGGTGGTAGGAAGGGTCATCACTGCCTTGGTGGTTTAGGAGAGCTGAGCAGAGAGTTCTGCTTAGAAGTACGCAGTGGGGGGCACCTCTGTGAACCAGCTACCAGTCTGGGGTTTGGTTAGGAGTGTGTGTTTGTGGGGGGGATTTAACTCTGAATGTGCTTTGCACAGGTATTTTTCACCTGTTCTCTTGCCCTACTCCCTTTCCTGTGTGCATGTATGCAACATCTAGAGTGCTTTAAGCAAAGCTTTGCTGTTGGCTACAAATGACAAGAAACTATATGAAAGTATTGCCTGTAAGGCACATTGTTTGTGCTGTTTTATGATCTGTGATAGATTCTATGAAACATTTTACTTCCAGGAATTGATACAGGCTTTAAAAACTTTCTTCTGATAAAGTGACATGCCTGGAATGAACTTGTCACTGCATTCATTTTAATTATTTTTCACACGCAGTGTGAAATACATTGATTCATCTGGTTAAAAGCCCCTGAAGTTAGGGAAGTTTGCTTTGCTATAACTAGATTGGAAAAACAGATAGAGGTATCGGACAGTGTTGATAATGCATGGTTTGGATTATTCTGAGTAGGATTATTAGCTATGTAGTCTTTCAGTCTTCAGATTCCTATATTATGTAGGTGCAGTGACTCGAGTAACAAGATACTATGCCCACAAAAGTATATTGTTTCCACTGGCATGAAATTTCCTAGATTTTATTCATTTAATACTTCATGCATGTTTTATCTTATTTCAGAATGTCCTGGTTTCAGCTGAGACAGAGTTAATTTTCTTCGTAGCGGCTGGTATGGGACTATGTTTTGGATTTGTGCTGAGGACAGTGTTGATAATACAGAAATGTTTTAGTTGCTGCTGTACTAGTCAAGGACTTTTCAGCTTCCCGTGCTCTGCCAGGTACAGAAGAAGCTGGGAGGGGACAGCCAGGATAGTTGATCCAAACTGACCAAAGGGCTATTCCATACCACATGACATCATGCTCAGTATATAAAGCTGGGGAAGAAGAAGGAAGGGGGGGACATTTGGAGTGATGGCGTTTGTCTTCCCAAGTAACCATTACGCGTGATGGAGCCCTGCTTTCCTGGAGATGGCTGAACACCTGCCTGACCATGGGAAGTAGTGAATGAATTCCTTGCTTTGCTTTGCTTGCGTGCGCGGCTTTTGCTTTCCCTATTAAACTGTTTTTATCTCAACCCTCAAGTTTTCTTACTTTTGCTCTTCCGATTCTCTCCCCCATCCCACCGAGGGGGAGTGAGCGAGCGACTGCGTGGTGCTTAGCTGCCGGCTGGGGCTAAACCACGACACAGAATTTCCTCCCTTACAGTCTACTCCACCATTATCAAGGTGCTCACAGCATGGAAAGTTGTGCTGTTGTTAGTGGTGCGTTGTGATGTATTTTACTGTTTACCATATTTTTTTATGGTTATCTTGCTGCTTTCTAATGTTGTTTCACAGTTAAGATGCACCAGTAGTTTGCAGTAGTTCCTATTCTATATCTTTCTGCATCCCCTTTTCAATTATAAATACATGGTTGTGTCTGTTTCTTGCTTGGTGTTAATTTGTAATATCATCTGCTTTAAAAATTCAAAGCATGTTGCTGATGATGGTTAGTTTCCAAGCTGATTGGTAGGGTGGTTGTGCTTGACAAGGGAGTGAAACGTGGAAGTGCTGACAAGTGGCTGATTGCTGATTCTTGGCCCCAAGCGCAAGATTGCAATAGGAAAGATTATTATTATCTGTCACACAGCAAGAGCTGTTACTTCCTAACTTCAGCGCCGACTGTATTTAGAAACTGAAGCGGAGGCTGGGCAGAGGTCCTCATGGTGAGAAGTGGCTCCCTGCAGATGCCCAAATTAGCTGAGAATGAGTTTTGAAGTCAGAGGGGGTGTAGTGCTACTAGCATGGTCCTCTGCCTGGGCTGCATCACCCCAGTGAAGCCCCTCATGGGTTTAGCTGTTACTATAGCATCTGCTGTGGCTGCATCTTCACAAATCCACCCCTCTACTCCACAGACTATTCCAGAGAGCAGTGGCACCTGCAAGGAGGACCCCAGGCCATCCGTGGCAGCCAAGGATACATCTGCTTCCCCCCCAGCAATACTTGGCTGTTCCAGAATCTGTTTCTGATACTGTTTTCTCTAGGGACCAGATTTTGTCAGCTTTGTACCTGTACAGTGCTCAGCCTGGCACTGTATTCATTGCTCAGGTTTCTTGAGTAGTGTGCTCAGTAAATGACAGGGATAATGCTGTGTTTAGTGATCAAACAGGATACACTAGCGTCCCAGCTGTCCAGTAGCTTGAATTTAAGCCATCATATACATTTAAGCAGCTCGTTTTTACACTAGGTCATGTATTTTCCTGTTGGCTATCATCCTCTGTCATACATTCATTGTGGATATTTCAGTGGTAAAATAACCAGTTAAAGTACCCTCACACAAGCTTCAGTCATTACCACCAGATATTCCATTCATTTTAAATAACTTTAAATGCTGTATTTTTTTATTTCCCTACTTCACTTAGTGCCATGTATACCTTGTGTAGTCTTCTGTTAGACTCCTGCCAGATTCCAGATGTCCTTGATCTATATAGTCTGATATCTAGCTCTGCAAAAGCTGCAAGATGCGTTGTCAGCCATTATTGCTTCATTTTGCAACTAAGATCATAAGACTTAGTATTTTTTCAGGCCTAGGAATTCTCTGTTAGACTACTGACTCAGCATAGTGTTATCCTAAATTACACGGGTCATGGTTACTTCTGGGAATTCATAAGAGGTCAGGAAGTGTCCAGGAAATGATTTAAACAAAAAAAAGCTCCAGTGACCTAAGGAGAACCAAAAGATTCACTCACATGCCTGGCAGCTATTGAGCAAATAGAGTAGTGGAAAATAAAAGTAATAAATGTTGAAAGGTTAGCCTGAGGCTGTCATTTCAGAAACATGTTAAGCTAGCACCGCCACCAAAAAAAGAGCCATCTTTCCTGTTTTTCTTCTTCCCATGTTCCTGTACAGACGTTTGGCTGCATGGTGGGCCGGATGAGGAGAATGATCGAGGTTAACATTAAACTAGCAAGAAAAATGCAGGGGTTGTTTTTAATAGCGGGTCAGTTCACTGTGTACCTCTTTACACTGCTGCACGAGCACTTGATCTGACAGGACGGCAAGGAGTGTTGCAGGAGCTGGGAGAAGCAGAGGGAGCAGCAGTGCTGCCTTTTATTTGGTTGCAGATGAGAATTGTTCTAAAAGTGCTTTGAGAGAGTGATGGTTTGTCAAACTATTTCAAGGATGGTTCATGGTCATTCGATTAAAACAACTACTAAAGAAAACAGACATGCTGTCTTGTCAGTTTGAATGGTCAATGTTGCTCTTCACTTTTCTGTTGTGTTGGGGAGGTATATGGCTTCGTCTGTGTCCCAAAAAACCAGCATTGCAGTTATACACAGAATTCTTCTTATATAGAACCCTTCTCCCCTCCCCGATCTTCACCTTGTGACCACAGAACTGTTTTGGAGATGGATTTCATTACAGATGCAGCTGACTTGAACCAGAGGCCTGTTTATTCACAGCTTTTAACTTTGAGGAAGTAACTTCTCATTCATGTAGCAAGTGTAATGGAACAGACAAGAGGAACTTGACAGCTATTTTTAGGAAAAGATAGTGTTTATCCCAGCAAAACTAAAAAAGATGTTGAGACATTACAAACTTTAAACCTAGACAGATTATTTTTTAAAATTATTTAAAGTTGAAGGAGTTTCTTTTAATGTGTACCTCACTTGCCCTGTCAGCTTGAGTAGTCCTCCACTTACATTTTTATTTCTATGCAAATTGACATTCTCCTATGCATTGTATGAAAAACCCACTAAAAAAATGGAAACTGATAGTGCCAGAAGAATAGTAAACCTGATGAAGTGCTTTCAAATGCACAAAGTGCATTTTGAGCACTTTTTTATTACTTTTATTTTCACAAATAAAGGTAATACTATTGCACAAATGCATCAGCATAACAGCTGACACAATAGTTTTGTCATAGACTGTATGATTCAGAAGGAGAGGGTGAGCAGACAAGTAGTGACGGGTGTACAGATGCCATCAAAAAGGCTACCAAGATGGCAAGGTATGAAACCAGCCTGCTTGCCTTGCCTGACATCAGAAGTCTGGAAAATTCTTGTTTAAGGAAAACAGAACAAAAAAAGAGAGGGACAGTAAACTAGAAGAAATTGCTCAGTTCAGCATGGAGAGCTCTAGCATGTTGATTAACATAGCATTAAGGAGTCTTAGCCAGCATCCTGGTGACAGTTTGTGGAGGTGGCCCAGTGCTAAGACATGGGAATAGGAGTAGTGTGTGTGAATGCTGCTGTGGAGAAAAAAGATAAGTATTAAGGAAAGGTTTGGTGGCAGGTTCAGTAGGGGATCTTGGGTGCAGTTGCATCCTTGGATAGAGTTAGGAGAGCCGTGCAACTGGATTCCAGGAATTCATTAATTTGGCAGGAAGTTTCATCCTAGCACAGATCAGAACTGGCATGAATTCATCACTACTCACAGCACGTTGTCAGAAGCGGAAATGGTTGTGACCCTAGAGGCAGAGCCAAAGCTGTGAAGAGTCATGCAAGGTGAAGGGTGAAGAGTCACGCAAGTATCACGTGCCCAGATGTATTATGGAGGGGGGAAATCTGGTTTAGCTACTGGATGAGGGACTTGCAGCAAGCAAAGCAACAGAGGTCTTTGACGGGAAGTTATGTACAGCTTAGAAGCTGGCATTTGGTACAATGTAGTAAGACTGGGTTGTTTCTGTATAGAAATCTTCCAGTGTCTAATTTAAAACCCACTGAAAACTAGCAAAAAGCTGAAAGTACAAGGTAAGTGAAGATCATTAGAAAGATGGTTGGAAATAGATCCCTTGACTAGGAGACAGAATGTTTAATTTGTTAATCACTTACTATTCTGAATTTTTTATGGGAAGTTACCATGCCACGTGTAGAAGATAGAATTACGGAAATTAAAAGGCAGACAAGCTTTTAGTATAAAGACACAAAATCCAACAAGCACATGTTCTGCAGTCAGTTTGTAGGAGGTTCTGTGCCAAAAAACTGGGGATACAGGTGTGAACTGACCATGTCTGGAAGGGGGCAGAGTGATTCAAAGCCAGCGTGTAAGTTTGTCGGAACTATCTGCCTTTGCTGTGTTCTGGGGCTTACCCACCATCTGCGTTGTGAAATTCATTGCTTAATGCAAACGTGGCACACTGCTCAAGCGGTTATTTGAAGTTTATTTAGAAACATACTGCAAGCTACAGCATCTTTGGGACCAAAGGATATTTAATGTGGGAGTGGACACTTTCTGGCCGTTGCAATCCCCGGTGTAAAGGAGACAGCTCTTTAGTAGCTATCTCATTATGTAAGGTATTAAAGATTACATTAGATTTCCACCTAAGCTTTTCAGTATAAATACTGGACCTAACATAGAGAAACTACTACTACTACACTGAAGAATATATTTTTTTAATAAATTCAGGGAAAGGAGACAACTAATTTGCATACAGTACAGAAAGCTATGAGGATTTTATTTTCTTCCTTACTCTTCTTGTCTAGTTCTTAACACCCAAAATGTAGTGTGGTACATAGAACTGCTTTTGAAATAAAAATTTAACTGAGTCCTTGCAGAGAATAAGACAAATTTGTCATAAATAGATTCTTCATAGATGCCATATATCTTCATGAAAACTTCCTTTTTCAGGTCCTATAGGAAACCTATTACAAAACTCATTTCAGAATGTGAAGGTTCTGATGTCATTTTCTGAATCAAATTTATTTAAAGTGTAAAATTGGTTCTGCTAACATCCCTGTGTTCTGAGAAGATGGCTATTTGCCCTACAGGCCCACGTAAAGGAAGAAAGAGGTAAGAAGTTTACTTCCCCATTCAAGCTGTCTACCCTTGATGAAGGGGGTAACTGCAGTTCCCAGGAGGCAGACAGCGTTCAGGGAGATGGGGAACATAGCCCCAGTGTTGCTATTCCAGGTGCCACTCCAGGGAAGCCATCTGCAGCAAGTGACTGGCATATGCTCCAACCCCCTTTCTTAGTTTAGTGCAAAGGAGCTGGGCTCAAATATTGGTTTGCATATGAGGGAGGAGAGTGATATTGTAATCATATAGCAAAGAGAGCGTCGTCCTGTGACAATCTGGATGCCTTTGCTACAAGGAGTTTTATTCCAGTTTCCTAATGGAACAAATCTTGTCTGAGAGCATCTGTTCATTTGCCCTCTCCCCCTTGATTTTTTTGAACCCTCTGGACAGTACCAGCTAGAGTTGACAGAAGAGTAGAGGTCTTTAATGCATTTATAGGAACATAATAGTTCTTTTAAACTGAAAGCTGAATAGAAGAATATGACACAAACTAGTGCTCCTAACTGAATGAAAACCTCCATTTGGAGTGGCAGCAGCCAGTGGCCAAGTCACATAGGTGTGCTGGCCAGTCAGTCAGTAGTTGTGTTGCTCTGTAGTAGTCCTAGCATCTACTATCACTTTCCCAGCTGTGCAGGTATAGGAATACAAGTGGAAGCTGGGGCAAGGGGTATTGGGGGCGGGTAGAGGTTGAGGTGATTAGAAGGCACTTGAGGAAAATCCATGGTTCTCCAAGCTTCATTAATTCTGCTGCTTATGAAACAACTTTTAGAGGCTTTTGGATGCCCTGTTCCTCATACAAAGATTAAATAATTTAATAATATGCACATATACATAAAAGTTTTGCCTATTTCTAAGCACACAAAACAATTCTTTTTTTCACTCAGCCTATGCCACCTTTGTCAAAATACAAAGAGGAGCAAAAATGCAGAAGTTTATCTTCCTGATTTCTCTTTGAGGTTAAGAATTAAAATAAACAAACAGTAGCTCTGGAGTGTTTTTTGCTATAATGGTGAAGGCTTCATTTCCCCTTGTATTTCAGTTACCTAAATGGAAGTCTTACCAGTTAACAAGCAAGAGAGGAACGAAAAGTGCTAAAGAGAGGCTGTCTGCAGCTCCCTGGTGAGATGCCAGTCCTTATAGTCTGCAGTTCTAGCATTTGCTGTCTGATCCCAAGTGGCAGTTACTGCAGATAAGATCCTAAGGGAGTTCAGTTCAGCCTGGTGAGCAGGAGGATGGGTTGTACTAACATGAGGTTTGTAAACAAGGAAAAGCATCAAATATATGAAATCAAGTTTCTGTGGGTTTGCTGACAGCTCACACCTAGTTGTAATAATATACTTTGCTCTCAGCACCTTCACCTGTCAGAAGCTGACTCACAGGAGGAAGAGTGCCTCAGAGCAGCTTGGTTGGATTTTAGCAATCGAGTTGTAGACGAGGAAGATTAATAACAGAGAAATAATACAAAATCATGGGGCATAGGGCATTTAAAGGGTAGCCTTAAAATAGAGTGACAGCCTAGTTGAGGTTGGAAGGCACCTCTGGAGATGGTCTAGGTCAACCCCCTGCTCAAGCAGGGTCAGCTAGAGCCAGTTGCCCAGGATTATGCCAGTTGGGTTTTGAATATCTCCAAGGATGGAGACTCCACAACCTCTCTGGGCAACCCGTGCCAGTGTTTGACCACCCGCCCAGTTAAAAAAAAAAAAAAAAAAGTAAGAAACATATTAGTTATATTCCATTAACAGCTAGACATCCTGGTCCAGTGAAATCCCTGCTTTCCTACTTTTCTGGTTGCTGGCCACATAGCAAGATGCTGTACAGACAGGAGCTTGTAGTCTTGAATGCTCAAGGCACAAGTCATAAGTTATTGCAGAATGAAGCCACACCATGTCTCAGGCTAGTTTCTTAAAATGCAAACTTACTACTCTATATTTACAAAGACTTTTTGGAGGGGGGAGTGCTCTATCAAGTGTCATTGTACATGGAAGAAAAAGGTAAATGTGGACAGGATAAGAGGATGTCAGGAAAGGCTGAAGGGAATGTATTGTTCATTCGGTGAGAGCGCAGCTGAAAAAGCAAACACGAGTAAATGTTGGCCATAGAGTCCATTACCCAATTCCGAAAGACTGGAAGGTCAAAGAGGTATTGTTATAATGCAGTGTCAAGCACTGCTCAAGTGTGTCTGCCTCTCTTGCCAGTGCTCTCTTAGAGCAGCATCTCTAGCATAGGTGGCTCAGGTAACTGTCATGCGGTCAGCTGGTCCCAGTAATGCATTGCATCCTTTAACGGGCAGCTTTAAACAGAGAAGCTTTTGGAGGCTTATATGTATTTCTTTTAACACCACGTAGCTCCCATGCTGGACAGCACTGGAGCAATTTCATTTTCAATGGCCTGTCTTGAAAAACTTCTTTGGGTGATCATGCTATTAGTCCTTTATGTCTCACTTTCATCACACAGTAGTCATTTAAAACAAAGGATATATGTATGTAGACCAAAGATTAAAACAATGAGAAATCTGAATATGTGCAAGGTAACTAAGAGGTAAATACAGCCCTGGAAATGGGGACAGGTTGCATGAGTAGAAGGAAACAGTTAATGTGTGTTCAAAATTAGAAGATACCAATGGTGCCTTTTATAAATAAACTGTTCCTGTATCATTTGAAATCAGCAGAGAAGCAGTCAGGAGGAGAGAGGGCAGATGATAAATGATTCATTTGCTTGCCTCCTCCTTGAGATTCTTTTCTTTGCCAGCTTGAGATAACAGATGTCTTAAAGATTATGAATTCACAGGAAAATAACACAAGACAATGGGCAGCCAAGACAGTATTCTGATAGTCTAAATATTTTGTTTCTTATATTTTATCACCTGTTGGATCTCAAAATCTAGAAAAGTTCTTATATCAATGAATGACTTTGCTCACAAACATTTTGGTTCAATGAGGCTTTCAATGAGGAGAAGCAGTTCTTCTGTATTTGGACTATAATCTGTTTTGTTCGTTGTGACTCAGCCTTTGGTTACAGGCAAGTCAGCTGGGCATGGGGAAACATGAAGACTGATTGTCTGTTGTGCTATACATCAAATATAGTGCTTTTTGCAGAACTTTGTGATCATTGGTGAGAACAAATTTCAAAGGACACTTCTCTTCCTTAACTGTATGAAATCTTTCAAAGTTAATTCAGAACAGCCTGTATTTTCAGCTTCAGTAGCGGGCCATTTCTCTGCAGTCACTATTCACTAGGGTGAGGTTCTTGCCTTAATATGCTAATCTCTTCAGGGATTGCTAACTCCCATCAGGTCTGTATTGAAGATGCCAAAGAATACTTTAACCTGAGGCTTGTTACAAGAAAACTTTTGCAACCCAAAACAAACATGATAGTGTATTCTTTGTGGGTTTCTACATCGAGAGCACACTGCATTTAAAATACTGGAAGCAGAATGAGATGTGAAGTAATTAGTCTGACTCAGAAAGGGGGTATTTATGTACTCCCACTTTAGGAAAAAGGCTAGATACGTTGGTGAATATTTTATCATTCATGTGGATCTCTGTGCTAACTGAAGTGAAAACTGAAGGGCTGGCAGTTCTGCAGCGGCTGCCAATACTACGTACTGTAAAAGAAGGGACCATGTTTGCATAGTCACTCTGGGTTTGTCTGCAAGCAAACGTGTTGCCATGAAGTGCTATGTTCTGTACTGGAGAGGTGGTCTTCAGTTAGATAGGCTCTGTGGCTCTGTCTTCCTCTATTTCCACATACAAATTTGGCTTTGTTCACTAAGCTGTTTGGAGTTCAGAGGTCTTTTACATGCATACACATCCATTGCAAATTGATTTGCAAGAGCGTGTGTAGTCTCACAGTGAAGGCCAAATGGTCATCAGATTTGTTGTCATCCCAGCTTCAGGTTAAACTCGATTTGTTGAAAAAGGAGATGGAACAGTGCTGTGTTTGCTTTTGCCTGTTGCTACTGAGTCATCATCCTACCTTACCACACTCTTTTCTAAGTATAAATACTCTCTTTGTCTTTATGAAAAGTTGTTTAAATTGGAGTTTCAGTGCAGGCTTCAGCTTTCTTAGTGGCTTTTAAGATATCGAACATCTGTGAACACTGCAAAATAATAAAGCAACAAGGTAAGTGATATAAGAGCAGACAAAGAAATGTAATTTACTCAAAAAAAAAAAAAGACTGACTTAAGTACTAAGTTATTTACAGGGATATTTCTGTAAATAAAAAAAGTATGAACTACCTGAGAGGCAAGTCAGTTATCAGATGTTTTGCATGCTTCAGCATCTATCTTCAAAGGCAAAAGATAGTGAATTACGCAAAGCTTTACATATATTTATATTAATCTTTCCTTGCAGCACAAAGATATCAAGTATCTTTTGTGTGGTGCTTGATATAAAATTTTGTCTGAGATATGGAGGCCTAGATTTTCTTTTGTTATTTTTTCATCTTAGGTATTGGTAGAGATTTCTTCTACGCTTAAATAAAGCTTTCTGTATTACTGAATTTCCTTACTCTGGTTTTCAATAATGCAAGCAGCACACACTATAAAAACAGCCAGGGTTCATATTAGTTCCCAGGTGCTGCTTTTTGTGAAGATATTTAGACTGATATTAGTAGATGATTTAATATTTACAGATGACTGTCTCAGGATATAGTGTAGCTCATAGTAGCTCTGTAAGCAAACATAGTGCTGCTGTTCATAACATACAAAATAATATTAGCCCTGAGGACAAATACGAGCATTAGCCTGGAAGTGGAAGTTGTCTGTGGCTGCAGCTGTGCTGCGGGGATACATGTGAACACAAGGCGTGACTGAGAGGCGGCCGGGGGAAGTAGGTTGAAATTCCTCTGTCATGCAAGGGCTGCCTATGGAAGCTGCATACTTCTCCTGTTCCTCTTCTCCAAGCAGCATCAAAGATTAACCAGAAAAAGCTGCTTTTAAAGCAAGATTTTAGCAGATATTTGTACCTGAAGTAGTCAGGTACAGCACATAATACAAGGGCTTTCAAAAGTGTTGAACCCTTAGTACTGAGGGAGTCATTGACAGCTGCCTTCCTCGTGACCATGTCTTGTTTCAATTGCTTTTGTGGTCATGTGCTTTCCTGTGTCCCTTTCCACTCTATGTCAAGAAGCTCCCTTGGGTAAGACCAACTTCCAGTATCGTAGCTTCAACATTTGAAGAGGTGTGTGATGGCACTGGTGTATGTACTTGGGGCTCTCTACACAAATGCAAATACCATATTGAGACATAGCAATGCTTCTGGTGACTGATGAAGCAATTACAACGTTTGACTATTGCATTTTGTGTAATATACATGAAAGTACAGGTGAAGTCATGAATGGCTGAGATGGCAGCAAGGTTTTCAGAGGCTTACATATGCATAGTACTTAAATGAGAAGCATTTTTATACAGGTTCTTCCAAACTGATGGAAGAGAATTGTAGACTGAGTATGCATATCTGTGACCATATACACAGCTGGAATATAAGGTTAAACCTACGACTATGTTATCCTACTGTCTTAATCTGTATATTGAGTAATATTAAGGAATACAGAACAGGAAATATGTTGCTGGAAAATTTTTTAGTAATTGTAAATCTTATGGGTAACGAAGTGCCAGGAGTATATTATGAAAAGTTGTGTGTATTTATTTTTTCATACTTTAATAGTGCCTGCCTTTAGTTATGCAGAAGAAGTTACAGAAGACTGTTTTATTGTATTGACATTTTTAAGCAGCATGATTGGTACACCAATCACACAGACTCAGTCCCATAATTTTTCTGCCTTCATAAACATAGAGCATATCCGCAAAACATATCCAGGTGTTCTTGTTTTTTTTAAATCACTTCATTTCATTACTGTAGAGACAAAAATGCATCCCTGCAGGATTTCAGGGTTTTTTTTTGTCATGCAAGGAAACAGAATAATAAGGGAGCAGCGAGAAAAAGCTGGGGAGGTAGGGTATTGTATATAGGTGTGAGCAACAGTGTTTGGGTTGAGCACATAGGGGCCAATTATTGTATCACTTTGTACTGGTATCTTTTCTTGAGGTTGTAAGATGTGCCATGTTTTCGGTTTTCCATTTATGCTGGAACAGTTCCTGTTCCCTGCTCTCCTGACTGAATCTGCCTTAACTTTGAGTGACTTTCCCTTTTTGCTTCTCAGAAGGCAAGTATTCGGAAGCCCTTTTTGGCTCTTCCTTAATGCTGAACAATTCCTCTTTTTTTTCTGTCTTTTTTTTTTTAATGCAGCTCAGGATTATAACATATTCCATCACGCAGTTTGCTGCTGTTGGCCTTGGATACTTATTTGCAACAACACCAGTGCTTGTGTTAAAAATTTAACTGTGGAAGAGATTTTAAAGAGTGCTTGAAAGATGTAGAAGCAGGGATCTTTTAGAGTGAAGTAAGCCTTTTAGGTGCCTAAATATCTAACTATACTTGCAAATCTTTCCCGTGTTACTACCATTTAATTATGTTGGTTGTTATGACAAAATTAGGCCTCTGGAGTAGACAAATGGGAATCTCAGTACTGGAACCAGAGGTTAGTTATTTGTGATAAATGCAGCAACAGAGATCAAGTAGTGACTAACAAGCTATTGGAAGAGATTGTAACTATTATTTAAGTGCTCTGGGTGTTCTGTATATAAAAACACAGTTGTCTTTTGGCAACAAGTCTTTTGATCATCTTAACTATTCTGCCAACAATCCTGCCCAATTCCAGGTGTTCTTCAGCAGTGAAATGACATGCAAATGCAGTGAAAGTTGAACGAAATGAACTGAAGGCATAGTCATAAGGGAGAAGAATGCTGCCTACATGCCAGCATCTGGAACATAAGTCAGTGGACATAGTATAATTTAAAAGTTCTGCCTGTAGTGCCTAGTAAGTTTTTGTAATAAAGCTCATGCTTTAAAAGAAATGGTAGTATGTCTGGCTTCTGTCTGTCTGGATTGTCTAGTGAAGTACACATGTCTGAGATTGCCTGAGAGGCACAAGGTGGAATCAGATATGCTAATGAGCAAGTTTTTCGAGTTTCTGCATCACTTGCTTCCAGTTTTATTGGCAATGCGCTATCGGGGGGTGGCATAGGAATTACTCAATGATAGTTAATTCTGTTCCATACAAGTCTTACCTGGAGAGTTTTACAGACCTTTAGGAATGCATTTGTGTTTGGATAAATGCTCTTAAGCAAGGCAAACCAGTGGGTGACAGGTGGACTTGCACTAGAGTAGGCAATACTTTGAGAGACTGAGATGTGGTAGGACTTCTCTAATTTGCTTCTCAGCTTCTGCCTGGGATCTATATACAGACCTGTGTAGGAACTCTTGTCAGAGTCGCTGAAAGGTAGTGAAGTTGTGGCGGTGCAACTAAGGAGCTAAATTGTCCTGAAGAACTTTTTCTGTTAACAGGTGATGTACCAAAGATAAGCTCTGAAAGTCAGGGTGGGGGAATTAAGCTGAGCATGCCTGGAAGCAAGAAAGAAAATCTTAAGGGAGGTTGATGTGAAATAACTGGGATGCAGCATAATATCAACGATATAAAGTTCAATGCTTAAACTAACTTTAGGAAGTGGAATCTTATTCTGTGGTTTGCCAAGCCAAGTGCCATGCTCCTCTTTCTCCAGCACTGAAGAAAATGTGTTGCTCACTGAAGCACTAAAGAAAATGTTGGCAATTTGATTTGTTACTGTTGATATGTGTTGTTGGTTTAGCATTAATGATTGCAGTCAAGCAAATCCCTTATACTCAGGGCTATAAACCTCTGGATGTGGTCAGTAGCAGAGGATTTTGAGGTATAAAGCCTGCTTTCCATGAGAACTAAAGGTACAGGGCAGTAATGAGGGAATTGAACATTGTACCTTTTGGCTCTTTTGATTAAATTACAGCTTTTTGAATGTGTTAGAATCTTGTGAAAAAAGCAAAAGGAAGAAGACCAAAAGAACATGATCTGTGCATGGCATCTTTTGAAAATGACACTATATTAAAGAACTAAATTTCTGGCAGCCTTCTTACCATGAGCCATCACTCTTAATAGGTCATCAGTTTAATTTAGTAAAAATGAAAATTTATAAATACCACAGAAGCTTGTTTAACTGATGAGAACAACTCAGAAAATATGGGAGCATTTCTGTGGCGTTCAGAGTTTCTCACCACCAAAAGCTAAAGATGCTGCAGAGCTGGCTAGATGCAGCTATTGCAGAACGCTTGCCTCCTCTTCTTCTCCAACATTGCCTGGGGCAATTTGTTCTGCCCCTGCACTGTATATGTAGGCGGGTGGCTTGCCAAAACAGATAGCCTTTTGGTTTGTTTCTTTTTTCCCATTCGATGCTCAGTTTTGGAGGATAGTGATACACATGTGGTCTGCCTGATACAAAAATACTTGGCCTGTGCTTGTGGAGTGAACTATCCCATGTGGATAGTGTGGCACTGTTCATTTTTGAGGGTGTTGTGGAACAGTGAATGTTAATTTTCACTTTCAGTTCTGAGATACCTTTTTGGGAAACCCACCTTCTGCTCAGCTGTCATAGAGCTAATGGTGCCTGGGACTTCAGAGGGCCAGCAGCAGCAAGAGTAATTGATTTATTTCAATTTATCATGTTTATTTATTGCTCTTCTGAACATGTATTCGTGGGCACTTGTGCAACCCTCAAATAACGAAGTATAGCATAACATGCCCTTTAAAACGGCAGGTTATTTTGGATTATAGCATTTTCACAACGGTAGCTGAGAAATAATAACAATCTTAACATGAGGAGTGCAATTCAGGGCTCCTCCTGGTGTGTTTTCCTTTTAGCAGAGCTGAAGGACAGGTAGTTGTATAACCTCACACGCTGAGCTGGTGTGTGTCAGCAGCCCAGGGAGCAGCCCTGCCACAGCTCTGCTCTCTGCAAGGTTTTGAAAATGTCATGGCTTCATTGCCATGGGAGACACATGCCTGAGTGTTTCTGCCCAAGTGACTACTCATCTCGGTGTAAGTGTTGCAGAATCAGACCCATTACACAGACTGGGTGAGTTATTTTCCCAGTTTACCAGGGCATCTCCTAGCTTCACACGTTAGCTTCCTAGAATTTAGGATTTGTCTGGGCTTGTGTTCCAATTTTAATGTAGTTTCCTAGATTTTAGGAACACTGCTGAACAGGAAAGTGAAGTGTCTGCTCTGTCTGTGGACGTGTTAATATTTTTTGTTTAACTTTGTTGCCTTTAATGGCTTCAAAAGGAATATTTAAATTGTATAGACATCCTAGAGGAAAACAAGATTCTAGTTTAAAAATCCCACTGATGTTCTAAGTGCCCAGTATGAAAGAGAGCTTTGTTTTTTGTTAAGTGTTGTTGATTTATTACATGTGTTCATTGTGTAGCACAAGTGCTACACACAGCTCTCATGAGTACAGCAACCAGAAAATTGGTTGCTGTATTTTTTGCATCTCTCCAACACGTCTTGAGGCATTTGTTTAATGTATGTTGTTACCTGTTGGAGTGAAAATAAAACCTTGACAATGTTTTTTTTGTCCTGATAAGAGAGGCTTACTTGAAACTGATATAGCAGAGGTCGGAGTAAGACCTGCAATGTAATGTAATTACAGAGATTGAGAACCTGTCAAAAAGCACTGATACTCTGGTAGCTAAAAATGAAGTAGCACAGTTGTTGGCATTCTTTAAGAAAAAGACATACTTTTTAAAGCTGTTCTGGAAATTTTTTTTTAGTTAAGTTGGACAGAAGTCAGCTTCAAGACAGCAAGCTGGTAGTACAAAGTTAATGTTTTTGGAGATTACTGTGTAGGAATCCATGTGGTTTGATCTAAATGCCTTTATTTATAGAGAGGACAACACAAAGTGAACTGAATGTGCACAGTGGTTCCACAAATTAGAGCTATTTACTTTCATTTACTGTATGTTGTGAAGTGCTACTGTGCATAGGCAATTTAAGCAGTGTGAATTATGTGATGGAACATAAGAGAAGTGGGAAAGATGCAACAGCAATTCGTGTTTAGTTTTGGTTTATTCAAATGCTTTCTCCAGAGATCAATACAAAAAAGCAGCAAAGAGCAAAGTAGTCGAGCACTATCTCAAAACCTGGCTATGGGGATAATATTTTGGAATTATCCCATGACAACATGAGATATATGCAATGAGAATAGAAAGAGAGAGGCCTTTTATGGGCCACTTGCAAATCTTGTTGTGTTTCTGTTCTTGCATTTTGAAACTTCATCTGCCATCCAAGAAAGAAGATTTCAAGTTTGTGTATCTCTTCTTGTTCTTTAGAAAAGCTCATTTATTGCTACAGATATCTATTGCCTGCAGTATTTCTTAAAGCTCCTTATACAGTCATTTTGTATGAATTGTATGCTAGCTCTTTTTGTAATGTATCCTTGCCAGTCATCTTCCGAGTATGAGAAAATGAACCAAATATACAGGCAAGTGCAAGATCCAGTGTCGGGTAATAGGCCCCATCATGTCAACAGGTGCTAATTGGGTAAGGGATGGTGGGGAACCCCAGTGCCAGGCAGTGGGAGCTATGGCACGTGGCAGTGAACTAAGTCTCAAGGTTGTGGATGACTGGGGCAAGCCACCTTGTTGAAATATGCCTTGGCTTACCCAGCATTACAACGAGGACAGAAGCATTTGCTGCTCCTGGGAATATACTGCTTGTGAAAGGCACTAGATGAGAGCAACAAATTGTTATTGTTGAGAACGGGCAAGAGAATGGGTCATTTGGAAAAAGCTGGTGTAAAAGCACCACTTGCTGCTGAGGAATATTTTTGCATCTCTGGAAGTAGGTGAGAAGCTGATTGGGCTTGTCCAGTCTTTACCAGGACTGTAACTGCTTTTAAAGTACACTTTTAAAAGCCTACTTGAAACCCTGTCACCAAGTTCCAATTTTCATCTTGTGATGGAGTGTTTCACCTGTAATGCTAATCCAAACGAATCATTTACACTATGAAGTTTAAAACATACAGGTACTAGAACTAGTAGCTTTGTTGATAAACATAGACATTTTCAGTTCTGCATGTGGTTAAGTTAATGTGTAGTTTAATACACTGTGCTTTACACTTGCCCCCTAAAAGAGTATAAAATATGCAGTCTGTATGGTTAGGCCAAGTTTTCCTGTTGGAGTTTGGACTTGCTTTGTCTAATTTGCTGGTGATGATTTGACTGCATTCTTAATGTTGCACTTGCAGACGTTTCTACTCCTTTTATATGCATTTTAAAACTTTTAGACTCAGAAAGAAAAAAAAATCTGGTGTTATATGGTTAAACCGTACAAGTGTCTTTTGAGTTTGTTTACAGTTACTTTCCTAGCATTTCCTTCTGCTTTGGGTTAGGCTTAAATAATGATCTTGGCTTCACTAGTATTTCAGTTCTGTCTGTCAAATGCACAAGCCTGGCTCCTGCTGTGGCATACGGAAGTGCTCCACTTCTCAGTTAATTAATAGTTTTCTCCTAAAAGCATATGACCACTGGTACTACGTTGTTGCTGTAAGTTGCTTCCCATAATTACTGCTGTTATGCAAAAGACTCATGCACAATAAAAGGCCCGAATATTGCTGCATGTTTTTAACAAAAGAATGAATTCATTGAACAATATGAGGTTTGATGTTATTCTGATGGTGCATATGTGTTAAAACCTGATGGTGTAACAAAAATGTGTCTTCCAGGCTTTCAGGTTCCTCACAGAGAAATCTTGGTCATAAAACTCAGAGCAGCAGCCAGATGGCTGAAACCTGGAAGTGTTGCTGTGGAGTCTGGCAAGAGAAAACCTACTCCTCAGTAACAGTAGAACATTAACACACTTGGAGTAACATATTACTAGCAGTGATGGCATATTGCATTGTGGCTTAATTGTGCTTAATGGAGTCCTGCAATCTCCATGATTCAGCTGCACACATCAAAGCAGGGCACTTCCCAGTTCATCTGCTTGTAGAAAAACACAGCAGCTTTACATAACCTGTTTGATAGAGTACTGGAAGAACCTCAAATATTCTGTCTCCCTCATCCCTCCTTGCCGTTTATCTTTCTCTTCTCTGGTATATTAATGTCACAAATTCAAAACAAACAAACAAACCCAACAGCCCCCCCCCCCCCCCAATATTCACACCCAGCTTACTTCTGTTTTCTGCTAGACAGGGGAAATAACAGGCCTCAGCGAGGTTTTTTTGTCATCCATCCAAAAGCATTCACCCTTCTAAGAGCATGTGGGGGATGAGAGAGTTGGAATTGACATGTCACATCCCAGGTCAGAAAAATACTGCCAAAATCCTCCAGGAATTTGGAACTTGACAATTCTGGTGCCTTTTAAAATCAGAATTGTATTTCTACTAGTGGGTGGATATAAGATAGTGGAGTCCTTGTGTTGTGGAAGATGATGACAGAATCCACATTAGAACTGAGTATGACCAAGACTTTATATGAAGTCTCTTAACACTATCTTCAATATACTTTTAAAAAGGCAATTTAAAAAATTAACATTTTTAATGCTCTCTGTTTGCTCTTAATTAGGTAACTTCTGTTTCTCAAAAGCATCTACGGAGGGTAGTGTTTTTAGGAAGAATTTTTCTCAGAAGCAAGCTGGTAGCTCAACCTTTTCCTTAACATTTGCATTTTAATATACACAATTCAATGGTTTATAACAAAAAAAAGGTGATGCAGTAACCATCTAGGCTGGCAGTCCGAAACAGCTGTTCCAGAACTCCATCAGTACCATTAAAATCAGTAACATGCAACCTAAAATCGTATACGTCATCTTTTCGTTGTACAATAGCTGCCTTTTGTCTTTTGCATATTAAATTTAGAACTGGTTTCTAGCTGAGTCATATCACAGCCCAGCTTGTCTAACCGGGAGACACTGTGCACTGAACCAGTTCCCCCCAGCTACAGATATAGCTTTGAAAGCTGGAAGGATGGGAAGTGCAACTGAGGCTGATGGGCAGATGATGCTGCATGCAGGGAAATCTGAAATAGAAGACAGGAAACTTTTCCTCCAACTTGGCATTTTCCTCCTAATACACCTGCCTGAAAGGGGCTTCTTTGCCAAGTGATTTTACTGAGTTCAGTCACTTTGCATGTACTTGAAGGGTGGCCCAGCAGATCTCAGTTTCCTTCCATGGTTCACCTGAGCCTGCCCAGCAAGCCCGTGGTAGAGGAAAGTCCATGGGTCTGCAGGAGCTGCTGTGTGCTTTAGTGTGTTTGAAATTATTTCTGTGTGGGAGAAATGTCTTTAGGCTCCTCATGCTGCAAACCTTGGCTCAGTCCCCAACCTAACCATGCAATTTCCATAGCAACACTCCTTTATTAAAAAACAGTAATAAAAGAAATCCAGGAACAATTGGGTTGGATTGTTTGTCTGAGCCACAATGATATCAATACATCTCTTTTTAAAACAGATCCAATTACAAAACTGTGGGGCCTAGTTTCGAAGAGATTGTCAACCATTTAGGTATACCTTTTGTCAGCAGGGAGAGGGACAGGCATTTGTCTATTCCCTGAAGGTTTTTATAGAATATAGTTTTTTGACTCCATAGAATAGTTGTACTGTGTTACGAAATGGATTGCTGTACTTTTTCTCTTGTGGTGGCAAAAAAAGTGGATTAGTATGTAGAGTTGTTGGACCTTCTGTTAGTGAAGTTAGCCATGTGGTTTTCACTGCCAGGACAGGCTACAAAGACATTGGCATCAGTGAAAAGTAGGCTCTATAGAAACCACCATATAACCCATTCACACATGCACACATTTATATAAACATCTGTTCCATGACAGAGGTTTTAAGTTTAAAAGAAGGAGTTTGGATTTGAAAATTCCAGTCCATTTTGTAATAGTTTACTTCCTATCTACTCTGCTGCTGCCGCACTTTTCATCAAATCCCGCGTTGTCAGTTCGTGACCTTTCCTGGGTCCGATGGCAGCATAAAAGTACCAGTGTGACTTCTTGTGTAGTGTTGCCTCAGCTTTTGGTGCCTCTTACAAAGGTAAGGATTGAATGATGATGTGTTGTCATTGCCTCTTTTTTTATCTTCATTGCTAATGCCAGAGGGGTTTTTAAATGTCTAGAAATCATTCTCTCTCTTGCATGTGTACAGCTGGAGGAAGCCCCTTTATGGTCTCCTGCTGTTACAGGCAACCATTTTTAGGATCTGATCAAGTACCACTTTAAAACGAATTAGATTTGTGCCCTCAAAGATTTTTTTGTTTGCTTGTTTCAAGTCTGTAAATATATGTTAATTCCTTTTTCCATTTAACCTAACTTTAGACATTTTGAAGTTAGATGTTGAAGTCTGATCTAGCCACAGCAGTAGAAAAGGTATTTTAGTTGTCTATTTTACAGTGACACTAAATACCCCCTGGAGGTATTAGGTTCTCTCCACTCCTGAGGGATAGGCTCAGATTTTAGACATGCAACTTAGGAACACCTACAATGAGAGACAGGTGAATCTTAGAATAAAGACCTAAAGGAGCTGTTTTGGCAAAGCCTGTTGTTTACACTGCTAAGCTACCAAGTTTTGCTCTGAGTGAAAGTGTTTGGGGAATGACCGGAGAAGCGGTTCACCTCTCAGGGCAGAGGGAAGGGTAGCCTCAGGTAGGGTGAGCAGGAGTTGGCAATCAACAGCTGCAAATGAGGCGGCAGCCAGTATCGCTCTTAAGGTGCATCATGACATGACATCTTTCGCAATGCATGCAGGTCCATTTTCTTTCTTCCCTTGCTAGATCTGCAGACACTTTGTAAGGGTTCAGTGCCTTCGACACAGTCCTTACAGGGAGCAGAGCAGTCAGGCATGCTCTGTGGCACACTTATTGAGGTCTTGGTGCCATCGCTTCAGATGCAATACGCTTTGCAGTCAGTGGTTTGTTAGCCCCCTTATACATGCACAGCAAATTCTCTGTAGCTGCCTGGTTTGTTTTAAGAACAGAGTGCAAAAACTAGGCATATGAATTTTTTTCCTTTGAGGTTTATCATAACTATGTAAATGGGAGCCAGTGTTTTTTACAAGGGTGAGTGACATTATTTCTGTATGATAGCTTGTTCTGAATAACATGTAGCTTGGTTAGTTCCTGACCTGCAGTTCACAGGCGTTTGGCCTTCAAGACACTTCTGATGTTGCACCACAGCTACAGGAAATGAAGAAGCCTAGAACTGCAACCAACAGGCAAAGTGCAGCATGGTGCTGCCTGCAGCAGGTTACTTGCTACAAATTATTATACATGGGCCAGTAAAAGTTCACTGATCCCTTTTTTTCCTTCTTTTAAGCCTTTCAAAACCCAGTGAGGACTTTGCAGCATGCCTTTTCTGGTTTTAAAGTACTGGGTTTATTACCTGCCTTTTCACCACCCACTAACTTTTCACTTGCAAGTAACTCAGTTTATGCGCAAGTATGGAGAAAAATGCAAAAAACCCTCCTACAAAATATTTTCTTCATCAATTTATAAGTAAGAAAAAAATGGATTAGATTAGAAAGTATCTGCAGTCTTCATTGTAGAATTGCTGCCCTATCTGGTTTAAAATTAACTTTACATCAATCGGTCAAATTACTTACATTTTAAAGTCACAGTGTGCCATTTAGACCTCAGATGACAAGCAGTTAAAGCATAGACTGTAATAATACTCTGCAATAAGTGGCAATATTAGCAAAAGGGGAAATGGTGAGAGAAGACCAAGACTTCAATATTTCTGTCTAAACTGCTTGTTAGCTGTCCCAGTTGGTCTTTCTGGTTCCTGACCATGCTGCCTTTGGAGACTTTGTGCTAGTTAAGAAACAGACAAAAAATTAGTGATGCTGGGGTGGGAATACTGCATTTGCAAAACTAGAGTTTTTCTTTACTAAGAGTTTTTGTATATGCACTGCTTGGTTACTCTGACTTCTTTTCCTGTCAGCTCTGTTTTCTTAGAAAACTCATACTGCTGTATTACCTAGGTTGGTTTAGTGTAAGAGAAAACAGATACCCTTGGCTGTAAAGCTCTTCACACAACTTGTGCTCTCTCAAGTGCTCCAAACATTAGCATGCACATTGAGTCCAGCAGCACCTTCTCCTTCAAACCAAAAGGATTCGCTGCTGGATCTGTTGTCTTGCATTAGACCAGAGAGAGGAACTAATTGGTACATAGAGTCTATGCCTCTTGTTGGCTTGCTACTCTCCACTTAGGTATTTCTTTAGAGAAAGATTTGGGAGGAGAGGGAGAGCAGTGAGACAACCATGAGACCAATGGAGATAAATGCAGACTTTTGCTAGATTTTCTATACAGTAATAAAAAAACTTTATGGGGTGGGAGGGGGAAGGATTCATACAGTTCTATTATTAACATCCAGAATTGTGTTTATTTCTTACACTCTTAGCAATCTCAAAAATATTCTTCAAGAGTCACACAATATTGATTATTAAGTAGGGTCACAACTGACATCTGTCACATCAGGCAACAACAGCACATCAGTTGCTACTTGACGTTAGAAATCATAGTGGGAATGTTATCTTTAGAGAAAATAGCCAGCCTCTTTTACAGAATGAAAGAAGCACTCAGTATGGAAGGTATTTACTATATTTAAGTTACTTTGAATGTAGCTGTGTAAAGTTGTCAATTTTTAGGACCATTTTAGTTTAGATGGTGAAGAACAAATAGTCATCTGTAGGTGGAAAAAAGAGCCAATTTGAGCGAGTTTGGTTACATTGCATTAAGGTATTAATTTTAACATTCAAAAAGCTGCCACTCATGCAGGATTGCAGTGGCTGTGAAAAATATTGCCAGAAAGCCAAATTCAGTGGCTTCCCTTCTCCCTTCTTTCTCTAGTTTCAAAAAGTTCTGTAACTTTGTATTACTGTTTGTCCTAGAGCAGGATTATCAAGAAATGGTGCAGGGGAAATAACAGACTGACCGTAAGATCCATTTCTGTAATTAAATCTCAGATTAAGGCCGTTCTTGGACAGTGTTTACACAACTGATTTTGCTGTGTACTGAACATGTTTAACAGTTAAGAGGAATAGTATAAAAGAAAGTACATTTACGTGTGTAGAGTGTGTGTATGTATGTGTGGATACATGTATATAAATAATATGACATAGTATGGTTTATACATTGCACATCTTCTAGAGAAGAGGGAGTAATCAGTGAATCCTGTGATCTGAATGATTTCTCTCTTCCTACCTTCTCCTCCTCCACCACATTCCAACATGGTCATGATTCATGACCGTAAGTTGTCCTTCAGCTAATAGAGGCTGAGCAGCAAGCTTCGGCAACTTAATTTAGGGAAGTTCTCTCATCTGCTCTGCTATAAATCATACAACTATAACTATATGTAAGCCAGCGGATCTGGCAAACAAAGCTCTGGAACGGAATCTTTTCATTTATCTGTCTGCCTTAGAACTATGATGGCAGAAGGGTCAAGTTAAGGGCTCTTACTCTGATTCAGAGCTATGAATTCAAGCCTCTCTCCAGTCGTGCATCCAAAGATGCACCCTCATACCAGCTTCTCATGGGAGCCTGGATGTCCAAGCTGAAGAGAAATATGGCTGGTAACACCATTTCCAGTAGCTGGTTGATTAACAAAATTAGCCTGTCTTAACCACGCTAACCCAATGACACACCTAGCTTTGGGGGTCCTTTGGGATGGGTTTTCCTGCTGTTTTCTTTCTGATATTAGTGCATAAATATGCACCTTACAAATATATGTGTATGCATACATACACATATGTACATATATATCTGTATGTGTGTATATATATATATTTAAAAGAATATATCTTAAAAAAAGGTTAGTGAGATGTTTGTACACCTGTGAAAGAATTATGGAGAGAAAGATACAGGACAAAATAATCAGTTGAGAGCTTATTTCTATATAAGCAAAAGCCACAAGGTTTTGGATCCCTTCCACACCCCTCCCATTTCTGGATTTGCCTGCAACATGTGTATACAGCACTAGCCTAGAAGAGAAATTGTAGCAAATACACCTGGAAAGATCCTCTGGGTAAAGTTTGTCCATCCTGTCACTAGGAAGCACAATCTATTAGTTAAATTTTGGCTCTTGAATAATATTACAGAAAAGAAAAAATTCCCACAATTTCTTTTTATTAATTGCATTGAATTATAAAAATAGTGGAAATAAATAATATGCACCAGAAATCTTTTCTCCACACTCTTTTTGTAAATTAATTCTAGGCAGATATACTAAGCATTGCAAACATTCCAATTCCTTTAATAGTGCTCAAAGAATAATATTTCATCTTTAGTAACTTCCCCTGGCTTCTGTTTGGCATGGCATTTTGTTTTCGTTTTACAATTTCCCTGTTTCCTTCATTTCCACCAGGAGAGAGAAACAGAAGAAGAAGATGTCAGGTGGCTTTCAGTTATATGCCTCAAAATGAAGATGAACTGGAATTAAAAGTTGGTGACATCATTGAAGTTGTGGGAGAGGTGAGCAGATCTTTAATGGAATATACACACATGCTGTTCTGACATCTCTTGTGAATGCTAAGCTCTTAGATACAGTGTGTTCTAAGACATAATTTAAACCAGACTTTTTTCTTCTCTAGTATACTGACGTGTCTGGTTTGGGTTACTGTTGGGGGTGAGGGGATCTGGTTGTTTGCTTATGGATTCGTGAGGGTTTTTTTCCCTGCAGCACTTCTGCTGGCTTTACTTGATCAGTTGACGCTTCTGAGTTCTGTCCAGGGAAAAAGCTCAAAGTTTGTGCTACAGGGCTATTGAGTTTATATCTCTGAAGAACCAAGATTATAGCAGAAAAAGCTCTTCCCAATTTTAGTAAGCCAGCCACAGGGAAGAATTATCTTTACAGAGTTAAACACATTTAAGAAATTTACTTGAAGCCCTCTGGAGTTCAGCCATGACATTCACCTTTTGTCATCTTTGCCTGCAAATTTTAACAATTTCCTTTTAGAGTAATCAGTTTTAAAAAAAAAGAAAAAAAAAAACCAAAAAAACCCCAACCCAAACAAATTCTCTAGAGACTCAAGATGCGCTTATTTTGGGTGGAAATGGATGTGGAAAATGAATGCACATCTCTTAGAAGGACCGGGAACAAAATACAAAAGCTTGGACAGAGATACAGAAATTTTCCTTGCACAGATGAATCAGGTTGCAGAATCAAGGAATGCTGTTCACTCCCAATACCTTCAGTTTTGTTCCATTAGAGATTTTAGAAATATCTTCTGGATATTATGAGGACCTTTTAATAGCATGAGGACCAAAAGTCAAAATGCTAACAATTAAGCCTTTAAGTAGAATGCATTCAAACTCATTTAGTCTTTATTTACTTAGCTTTAAAAAGATCTAAGAGCTTCGTCTGCTCAGACAGCCAATAAAAGGTGTGTTTCAGCTTGTATCATTTATTTGAAGGATTTTTTTCCCTGTGACTCAGCAGCTAATAAGTCAACATTTATTTTCTTGTCAAGGATGTATGATTCATTTTCTTTTCCTGCCTCTGTCACTTAAGAAATCAGTTCTAAAAGAATATAAATTCTACTGCAATCTACATGACATCCAGCATTTTCTTATGAGATATTAAATTCTCACATGTGAATGTAAGAAGCTTAGTGATCACTGGTTTTCCTTTAACCTAGCTGTGCATGCCAGCTCTGCACATCGTTCTTCCTGGAATCAGACATGATGTGTCACTTAACTAACCTTATTCTGTCTGTGAGCAGAATTGTGATGGGGGATGTCAAGGTTGTAAGATATTTAAGAACATATTTTGAAGACAATATAAACCCAGTATTATAATGAGTTTCACGGCAGCACATGAGCTGTTTTCATTGCGCAATTTGAAGTATATTTGACCTCACATGGCCACACAAATATCTTCCGTCGGTTGCCCTACTTAAAACTTTTAAATCTGTGTCTTTCAAGAGTAAAGTGATAGAATAAAAACCCTTCCTAGTATCCAGCCAACAAATTAACTCTACCAAATGAATGATATGATTAAATAATTTAGATGAGACACTAGACTTCTTCTATGAAATGCATCTCTTGTCTTCATATAAATTTGAACAACTTAATTATAAATAACAGATTTCTTTAAATCCAAATGAGACTGAAAATGTTTGCATTAATATTGAAAGATGTAGAACTACGAAAGTGAAGCATTCCTGTACTTGCATGTGTGTGCTTGTAGTTAAGGGCGTATTTTTTGAAAACCACTTGGATTGCTGATTACAGACTTGGTAGTCTTAAACTCGTAATTGTGCCTTGAATTGCTACTGTTGAAGAAAGCATTGACAACTTGCTGATTCTAAGGTTTAAGAATTGTCTAGGGCTGCTTTTTTTTTGGCAGTCCTAGAGAATGGCATACTGGAATTAGGTTTACTGTAGCATGGAAGACAATTGCTCATGGCTAGCTTGAACTGCTGGCCATAAGTAAATGCCGAAGAAGAACAGCTGACACAGGTGAGGCTGTGCCCACTTTGACCTGATGAAATACCCTGTTCTGTCAGCTGCTGAAACATAAGCTCTGCCTCAGGCATCATCTGGTGCATTCATGGGATCCAGGACATTGTCTGACTCTTCTGGGTGGAACTAGATCAACTGGTGGAAGAGGGAAAAATAAAGGAATTCAGAGAAAAAATTCTCAGCACCTCAGGAAGTGTTACTGTGTGACCTTTATTTTCCATCATGGTTGATACCAAGCAGTTGATGTTGAATACTTGCTGTTATTACTTCCTCTTCTGCCCTTACCATAGTAGTGCTAATTCCTCGAAAAAGTAGGGCAGAATTTTTCTTTAGAAACAGGAACTTTATTTGATGTAGAAAGCTGCACCAACCAATGTACTGATTTCATTGTTTACTCTTCTGCTTTTAGGTAATGCTGCATAGTCATTGCATTGAAATAGGATTCACAGTGTTTATGTAATAATATGATGCTCCTTATTTCAAATGGTAAATGTTTGATGTGAGGGACTTATTATTTAAAAAATATGGCTTCCTCAGTTGTGAAAATGAAGATATTTTTGCAAGGGCCAAAATCATGCTGTGTTATTGTAAAAAAAACCCAAAAACAACAGCAAAAAACCCTCCTACATAGGCGACAATTGGAGGCAATTCTTGCAAAATACCAATTTTGTTTATTATTAGTCAAGAAGAAAAACTGGATGATAGCATCTTCAGCATTATTTACAGAGGTTCAGTGGGTAATTGGAACATTAATGGTCATTCACTTTTCATTTCCAGTTGCTTCTTTCTCTTACCCCATCTTTTTATTCATGAGTAGAATGTCTCAGATTCCCACAGGCAGTATTTTACTGTATACTCCTAAGAAAAGTTGCATCAGTTGAATTAATTGGTTTTAAATTGACTTAGATTAATATTTTCAAATCTCTGTGGATTTCTGTTTAGTTGGAAATAAATCAATTCCTAACTGACTTACGGCAAACTAAAATGGATATTGTTTAAATCAAAAGACTGTGTATATATCTTTATGTGGGTATTTAGCAAAAAAGGTGTTTAAAATCTCACTTATGGTTGACAACAAATTAAACTTTTCCTGTTGCAAAGAAAAGCTGGGTCCTGTTGTACTGTGCTAATGTGGCTTCATCGTTAAAGAAATGGGTTGTGCTCCTCCTCGAACTTCTTGAAGGTCACTGCCTCCAGCAAAGGGTTGGCAGAAGGGAACGCAAGTCTCCTCCTCAGCTGCCTCCATCAGTGCCCAAGCGTGTTTCCCCAGACACCCAGTGAAAATGGGTTACACTGATATCACATGGTGACATGCTGAGGATGAGAATGCCTTCCTTTCTCCCACCTCTGATTCAGGGTGCTAACCAACACCTGAGGGGTAGTAGCATCCGAAGCTGGCCCAGATCCTTCTTCCTGGTGCCAACAGGTTGGATAAGATACTTTTTGAAAGGGTTTTTATGTCTGTGGTAGTGGTAGATACTATTGGAAATTCTTGTTGTGGCAGAAGTGGTTTGGGGCTGCACAGTGTATTGAAGCAACAGCAAGTGTGAGTTTTGAGATGCTAGGCTTGTCACCAGATAGATATCCTTGGAGGCTGTATATGTTCAGAATTCACATTTCCTTCCTATTTGTTCTAAATAGTTAGAAATCAATTATAATAAGATCAGACATTCATCGCAATAGATAAAAATGCTTGTTGTTGAGCTAGAGGTTTCCATAACTACACAGACATAGACACTGATACCCATGAGGCATTAATTAACAGACTTAAATTAAAAGTACATTTGAAACTACAAGAGAAGCATTTTCATCATTGTTTACATTCACGTTTAATGTGATTGATAGCTTTTTGCTTGTCATTTTTCTAGCTCATTAGCTATAACTCTAATTACAGTTGTCCCAAAATACAGCTGTAACTAATTGTCTTATTAAATGCAGATATCTGAATTCCAATTATGTTTCACCCTTAGACTTTCATGGGGTGCCAGACAATTAACCTGTAGCATCAGAGTAAGGACATTTGGCATGTCATTCAATAGTTCTGAGCCTGCTTTCATTTGGGATCATTCTGTCATTGTGCGGCTATATACCTTGTCGCCTCATCCTGCTGAGAAGTCAGCTTTTTGGCAATGTGTAGTGCATGGAGTTAAGCTCACAACTAAGTCTTTGACTGAGCCATGCTGTAATACCACTGAGCTTACTTTGACTTTTACTTAACATTGCCACGTATTACGTGATCAAATCCTGTAACTTACTCATTTGAAATTTTAAAAATGCAGACTGAATTTTTTAAAATCTGGTGCTCCTTTTGGGCAAGGTTGATGGGTTGGTTTTTTTCTTGTTGTTATGAGATAAAGTGGTTCAACTCATTTCCAAGAACAGGATGAACACTGGGGATTGAGCTGGACTTTCCTTACAGTAACTTATTTTGACAGCTGTAGAGTTGAAAGGGGAATATTTAATAGTGACAAAGGGATGATCTGTGCCACAAGTACAGAACTGTATAATACTGCAAGAAAACAGTTGGGAATGAATGCTGGGGTTCCATGTCTCTCAGTTACTTTTCTGTGAAATCCTGTGGTAAGGTGTTTTTCCTAATCCTCCTCCAACAGGTGGTTCACAAGGACTTTTATGACTACTGCTTGTTTCGTTAGTTCATGTGGTAGGAGGCTTTCTTGTGGAAATAAGGGTGCAAATACCTTTGATTCTTTATAGGTTCATTCCAGTTCTATGTGATTGCCTTCTCTGTCCCTCAGTTTCTTACTTAGAAGATGATGTTAAAAAAAACCAACAAAAACCCAAGCCACAAAAAACAAATGAAAAAAATCCCAAAGCACATTTTGACATTGTAAAATAGACCTCTGAAGCTGAAAAGATCCCCTAATACAAGGTGCTTGTGCAGTCTTTAATTCGTCCCTTCTGCATCAGAGTTATCAAACAGCTTCCAGATGTGCTGTAGCAGAAGCCCAAGGACAGGCTGATGTCTCATGGGTGACTCTCTTTGAATGCACTCCCAGAATAAGCCATCAAGTGGCACTGTAGGCACCATCTGCTGTTGAGGTCTTGTTTCCAAAATTTCTTTTCCCATTGGCAGTGAATATGATTTGTTTATTTTGCTTCTTGGGAAACTATGTTTTTAATTTCCTTTCAACATACGATTGCTTTTGTCCTTCAAGCTCAAGATCTGCCATTAGAATTTATAAAATAAGGGAGTTTTTTCCTTTGCTTTTTGTGCTCTAGTTCTCTCTAAGCAAAAGAAAATTTGTTGACCTTGGGCTTCGCTCCTTCCTGTTGTCTGCCTCTGGCATTGCTTTTTTTCCTGTGACTGTGTTTTACTTTTAACAGCCTAGAAAGACTGTTATGATCCATGGAGACTTTGTTCCACCTGAAACCTTTCCTGACTCAGAGCCTCCCTTGTTTGCCCTAACTGAGCTGTAATAGTCTGTCAGCCTAATGGGCAAAGCTGCAGGTTGTAGAAAAGCTTGTGGAACGGGCAGGTACAGGAGTTTATTGGAAACACACTTCAAGTCAGCAATTCCAAAGAGCTGAGCATTTTAATCATTTAACAACTTTAGCTTACTAATTATATAGCAAGCTGTAAGCAAGCAGCTGTGGCAATCCTAGACAGTCTGGCAAGCAACTGCTGGTAGTTCGCCTCAGCATTTCCTGCTCTTTTTGGGTATCCCGTCCTGGAGTAACAGGAATGGCCAGCCAGTTCCCTCAAGGGAAGGTGCTTCTAGGCTTGTAGCAAGAAGGTTTATTCCACTGCAGGTCAGGCTGATGCTCCCTCTGACACTTATTTCTTTGAAGGGGGATGTTGCAGATGGTATTGGCCATGAAGAGAAAACCTAAAGAAAATAAAAAGTAATGTTTCCCCACTTTTGGAATATCTTAATTTTGTAGTCCCAGTGACCTACTGAAGTAGTTTTGTTTTCTTTGGTTGCTTTACAGTTACAGAATAAAACTGCATTCCCAGTCTGAAATAGAACTATTATGTTTGCCTGAAGGCTTGAACTGCTGTGGTATTATTTTCTTTTTTCTTTTTTTTTTTTTTTTGTACTTTAAACATGGAAATAGACTGATTTCAAGAAATTTTTTTTGATTTCTAAGCAGCTTAATGTTCTAGCATCTGTATACCCTTTTGAGAACTTCTTGTTTGTGTGTCTGAATGTCTCACCCATATAATTCTCTGTGTTATTTTCCTATCTGTCCACTTCCATGGCATCTATTTTGAGCACTTCATTATTATTTCTTATTTATATTCTTATTTGTAAGTAAAATTAACTATTACAACCTCTTAATGTCTTTTTAGTCTGGGTTGTTATTGTGTGCTGGGATGTCACAATTTGATTAAACACTCACTTTCCAACAAAGTAAAACAGTATATTTGGAATGATTTTCATCTGTATTTGGTTTATAGTTTCCAAAAACCTCATCTACATCAAAAAAGGCTCTACTGATTGAGTAATTCAATTAAAACCAAATCCAAGTATTCTTTCTTCACTGAAAATGTAAAAAAACCCCAAAGCCCAATGATATTGGAAGAACATTTGAATGTTGCATAATTATTAAACTAGATTAAATTTCCCTTTAAACCCCAAAGGCAAGGCTTCTTAATGGGATGCATTTCACTAGAGATGATGCACCATTCTCTGGTGATACTGTAGTTCGTATCTCATTCAATCACATCCAGGCGTTGGACTGCATATAGCTGTCTGCTATTGCATCTGTCCCTGCCCCACACCTGTCATTGACTGAGTTGCAGTTGGGTACATGTGTTGTTACCTCCCTAAATATATGAAGTGGAGCAATGAAGTATCTTCAGTCACTTTCCTGTACATTGTTGCTCTTCAAATACTGTGTGACAGCAGTACTGGCAGCGTAGGGGCTGGGCAAGATGAGGGCGTGCCATGCCTCTCCGAAAGGCAGTGAGCAGATATAACACATTGAAAACATGTCTTGAAAATACGTCTAGCTGAGCCACTTACATTTGGCATATTGGAAAGATTCTTCTTCTAACTTAAAACCAAAAACTTTGTTTTCAGGCTGAACTTACAATTGGTGTGTAGGTTATTATGAATAGTAGAACTTCTTTTCTGGCATAGGGACACAGACTACTGAATGAAATCCTACTCTTTTTAGTTTGTTTGGTTCGGCACATGAATGCTGGGCATAAATCAGGACCTAGATACACAAATCCTGAAAGCACTTTGTTATAATAGTATAGTAACAAATTTTATTGAGTGCTCCTACCTCCAGATGGATTACCTCCATGAATAATGGATTTTCATTTGTAAGGTTTTATGGCTAGGAATTATTGCGACATTTCAAACCATATGGCAATGGATTGCCCCAGTTTGGGATAACTAAATCCTGGGGCTATTTTAGTGTCGTCTTTATTGTATGGATTAATCTCTAGCTGGTGTGTTTTGAGGCTTAAAAGTATGTAGCATGTAGCCATACTGTTTAAAAACACTTAAAACTTTCAATGCTT
Organism: Mycteria americana; assembly: GCF_035582795.1. Classification (NCBI taxonomy): domain Eukaryota; kingdom Metazoa; phylum Chordata; class Aves; order Ciconiiformes; family Ciconiidae; genus Mycteria; species Mycteria americana. The sequence goes on from NC_134365.1 coordinate 135,790,120, forward strand.
TTGATGAAAAGTTCCTAATCTTTGGGACGCCCAGTTTGAACTGAACCTCTGATGTCTTGGTAACATCATTCTGCATTTTCTTGTGGAAAAAATCTGGGGTTTGCTTTAGATTTTTCTGAATTTGTAAGACTATTGAATATGACATGGTATTTTCAGATACTTCCTTCTTGTATCAGCTGGAAAACTTGTAATAAGCTAAAGAATGCTGTGAGTATATTCACATTCAATTTAGATTTACTTGTCTAAAGATCTTTGTATGTGTGTTTTTCTACACATGTACATAGAGGTCCATACATAAACATGCCACATAAAGAATGCTAATGTTAACTTGTAAGAAAACTGTGAAGTGTTACCCTGGAAGAAGTAAACAGGAAAAAATTGTTTGAGGGAAAGAAGGAACTGAGTGATATTGGTCACCTTATTTCTGTCAAGTAATCGCAACATCTTGCAAAGCAGGGATCTTGGGAACTGTGTAATTCCCCTGTGATTAATCTTCTGGTCAATCAGCTAATGCAGTTATGGTTTAATGTGTAGCTCTAATCAATAGAGCCATCTGGGAATAGTGCATTAGAAAAATTGAAATATGTTATAGCTCAAAAGTGTCTTGGCCATGTTGTGTATTTTCTATATATAATGGTATATAATATATAGGTATTTAGAGATATAATTTGTAGGGTCTACTAAGTGTTGTGGATCATGCAGTTTCAGTTTTCCGTATAGTTTTTAATTTGTCTGGAGAGAACAAAAGCAAATATTACCTCTGAGAGACTTTAAGACTATCATGTGAAAAGCCTGCACCCCACTGAAGTCATTGAGTGATTTGTGTGTATTCTACCCTCTGAAGCAGCAGCGAGATAATAACCATATTCCCAAAGTTGTGCTTGACCTCACTGATACTACTGATGCATTTAAAAAAAAAAAAAAAAAAAGAGTTTTGTCATGGACAGGTACTGAGATTAAATGAAAGTAGCTGTGCTGGTCTGAACTGCTTTCAAATTCAAACAAAAAATCAACCCAGGAGGACAAGAAATGTGCTAAAAAGGATGAAGATGGAGAGAAAAGAAACACTCCTGGAGTAACAACAATTTGCTTCATAGTAAAATCGTACATGCAGCTAAGTTGAAAGAAATTAAGCCATTCCTCTATAGTTTGAGGAAATATTTGCTTGTGTTATATAATTAAACATGTTAAATAACAGACCTTTTTTCTAAGAACCTGAGATTTTTACAGATAAGTGATACGAAACAGACTGTTTTTCTGTAATAATTAACTAGTACCATTTAAGATGTGGGGTTGTTTTTTTAACAGTAAATGCGAACACCCTCAACTTGTAAAGTTAACTTTCTATTTTCATGATTTTGGTTGTGGGGACAGGAAAGAGATGGGTAAAACATTGTTGGAGACTGATGTGTCACAGACTGGTACTGTCCTCCCCTGTTATTTTTTTGGTGAATGAACAGTGTCTGAGAGATGAAAAATATTTATCTGTCAAGGGTATGTTTAGCTGATGCATATAATAAGTAATTTCTTGCTGTCCCATTATAACCTAAAGGCATCTGGTTTCTAAGGGCTGTCATTTCACTGCCTGACACTGCCGTTCAATCCTGAATGGGTTATACAGGAGGGAGTTTGTCATTTTTAAGTGATATTTTCTCTTGGCATTGGGCTAGGAAGTGTCTCTCCTCCTTCTGACCATATCGTTATTATGTATTTCAGTAGCTCTTTGTAAATGTAGAGTCAAATACGCATTAGTACTGTTCTTTGTTCTCCACAAAGCTTTTACATTAACACATTAATGATGTAGCAACATTCTTAATTTTTAAAATAGAGCATTTCTGATTTTCATGGGGAAGGCAGGAATATTCACATGATTTATATTAAGATACCTAGTTTAGATTCTCTGAATAGCCCTTTGCAGGTATTTCTCTTTCACCATTGACTACTTAGGGAATTTAAAGTCTTACAATCTGTAAATCACGTACGTTAAGAAGATGGTCATGAATAGGAGTATGGCGTGCGCTGAAAATGTAGTGATTGAACTGATATCCATAAAAATTGAAATGTGGAAACACTGTGTGCTCTCTAGTTGTTCTTTTATCCTTTTATTTAATGCTCGTCCATGCTTCTGACTGCTGTCAGCACTGCTGACATTTACAGATCGGTGCATGCATCTTTCTTGTTTCTACTTAAAAAAAAAAAAAAAAAAGAGAGAGAGAGATGTTCTGGTTTGGAGCCTATGCCATATGCTCCTTAAACCTGAAATTAATACAAACTTCTCAAAATCATTACTGTCATTGTTACTGAAAATCATGTATATAATGTAACTCTGTAAAGTGTTGCTTATGTTAAAACCCCTTTTTTTGTTTTTGTCTTGGTGCAGGTAGAAGAGGGCTGGTGGGAAGGTATACTCAATGGAAAGACTGGCATGTTTCCTTCTAACTTCATAAAGGAACTGTCTGATTCTGATGATGTTGGAATAGCACAGGAAGAACAAGTAAAGCCAAGTAAGGAAAAAAATATTATTGATGTTCTGTATATATGTCTGTGTCTTTACCCACTATCACAATGATAGGGTCGCGCGTTCATATCTCTTTGCTTGGAAGTGTTTTTGAATGCCATGTTCTTAATTTATGCTGTGAAAGGGTCAGATGATGATGATAAGTGTGTACGTGCGATGCTTTCTGAGTTTCAATATTGGCATCGCTCCCCGAGCTGTGTTAAGACTTGCTGAGCTGCAACAGACCAAGAACAGAGAAGGCAATGATGATTATTGGATTTGTATTTCAAAATGAATTACAATTTTTTTTTGTCTTTAGATGTGGAAACTGAGCAAAGTAACCAAACATCTACGAAGTGGCTGTGCTTATTTAAATGAGGGATTAAAGTGCCATGCCTTCTATAATGACTCCAGTAGATTTAAGGATTCATAATTATTGGTGTGGGACATGCGGCACTTTTTCCCTCCAGGTGCTGAGCATGTTACTATCACCTCCGTCACCCACTGCCCCAGCAGCCAAAGGGAAAAAGGCCAGAACTGGGACATGGATTTTGTTCTCTCACTTACAGTGGGCCAGTACTGCTGCAGGTGAAAAGCATGTTTGGTAACTAAGTTTGCAATAGTGTAAGCATGGTAGTGGGTTGTCCTATTTATAACTTCCCTTGGAGAATTACCTGAACCAAAAGTATGTTGCTATATGAAATGGACACTTGTTGGTCTTCATGTTTTTTCTGTTCTTCAAACAGATATTCTTGTTATTTCCTAATTCAGTGGTCAATTCTGAATCTTTAGTGAAAAGGAAAAAAGTCAATTGTATTTACATATTTCAGGCTAATTCCACAATACCTGCCAAGGTCTTCCTATTTTCAGCACTGCAGATATTCATTGTTATGTAGTGTTCTTCTGAGATCTCTGAACAAGTAAATGTGAAAGGACTCCCAAGATTTTTGTAAGCTGATTTCAGCTGAAATTTACCAAAGCCTTTGTAGTTCACTCTGTCAGTAAGAGGTAGAAAGTTATACTACTTTCTTTGTTTCTTTTTTTCTCAAATTTTTCCATTTAAGGCAAATTTATTGTCTTTATTCCATCCCACAGAAATAAGATCCTAAAAAAACTGACTTTGCAATGATGAAAATTTTTCGTGTTGTTTTTGTAATGGAGTACCTATCCATGTGTAGTGGCACTGGTGACCTGGTCTTGTGGTCAGTGCTGCTAAAGATATTTACGAGTAATGTTCCTTCAGACTGGAATGAAAATATTTTTAAGGAAGTTAACAATTTTAGCGTGAGGGAAAGGGAAGAAGGGCATTAAGTGAAGTTGCACATTTCAGTGAGATTGCAAACTGCTTTCTATAACCTGTATATGCTATCATGAATTTTGTGCATTATAAACACAGTGAGTCTTAGAAGAACTAATTGTGTAGATGTAGTTTCAGCTCTGGATTCTGTAGTGTTTGGTACTCTATAAATGAACAAGGTAAGTGATACTGTTCAGGATGGAATACCCCAATTTTATCTGTATGAATGAATTAATATTCCTTCCCTAGGCAATTTGGTAATACTTACTTTATAATGAGCATTCTAAAAATGTCTTTTAACAAAAACATACATTGGAGTGTGTAAAAGCAGCCAGAAAGCATTAGCTTGTTTCATCAACGTCCATAATGGCACTTGCTTAGTTCAAGCTCAGTTTTGTGTGCTGGTTCTGACTGTCAGTGAAACCTAAAATGTGTGACACTTGTATTAAGAAGCTATCAGCAACACAGATATCGTTTTTGTCTCTTTAACTAAATTGAAGATAACTACAGCTGAGAGATGGGTTTTCTTCTTTCTTGTATGTAATTTAACTCTTTGGAGGTGCTTTGTGGCTAGCTAGGATGGTGTGTTATTAGGAGTTATTTTGTAAATAGCAAAATACCTGTAAAACAGAAGAACACTGTACACCACCTCAGAGAGAGGCAGGGACTCAAGGAATGTTGAGATTCTTATGGGGGATTTAATGCTTTTTAATTAAAGTAAAACCATCAATTTAAGAACTGCATTCCCCTAGCAGATTTATGGGAAATATGCATCAACTCAGTTCTTTCTGTATGGTTTATGTAATTGTTACAGGTGTTGCTCTCGAACATGTGGTGCTTTATGAGGTTCTATTCAGGTACACTGACTATCTGGATTTGAAAATCTCCATAATGAGATTGCAAAAATTTCAGCAAGTTTATACAACTGACTAGGAATGATAACCTCATTCCAAGTATCTGTGCTTAGTCTTAAAAAATAGCAAAATAAAAACCGAACAAGTAAACCCTGGAAGATTTGGGCATCAGGGTAGCATTACTGTTGAAATGCTCTGGGTAACATCTCAAAGGGGTTCACTCATGCCTGTAGATCAACTCCTTCCTCTGAGGATAACAAGACATGACAGCACTTCAAATCTGCAATAACTCCTTTTTTTCCTCTGGAAACATTGTTTGAATATGTCTGTATCGCAGGACTTTGTAAGGCAGAAACCTTGAATATGAATTCTAGCTAAGTTAGCACTCAGGTGCGAGGGGCATACCTGCGCATTGAACCAGAACCTTAGGTGGTCACTGAGGTTCTACACAGCTTCTAGAGGGGCCTAGAAAGGGTCGGGGTATGGCTTTGTAATCTTCAGCAGCAACCTTAGACTCTTCAACCCAGCTTATGCAATGGATAAGGTAATACGTGGCAGGTTACTGCGAGATTTGGGAAGGTAGCATGGGATCTTTGGAGAAGGGGCACTGTGCAAACACAAGAGTATTTTTTAGTTAATAGTTAAATGTAATGCTTTGGTTAAACTTAGTTAAACTTGACCTTTTAATCACATTTTACTGACCCTTTCTAAAGAGAGCCTTTCTGGAAGAGCAAATGTAATTTTTGGTGAACTCAAAGTGGAAGAAGTACAGAAGAGATAAATTATATAACTTGGCTTTTTAGGAATAAGGTTAATAAAAATGCTTATTTCTCTGTCCTTCTGTTAAGACCTACACAGGCCCAATGGGGAGAAAGGTGTCTGATTTTGTTGGTTTTGTTGTGTCCATGTAAATTTTATGGCAGATCAGAGTAAATGGCCAGAGGAATTATCTTGGTTTCTTTTCACACTCTGCCATAGAGTAACCTCAGAAGTTTCTTCAGAACAAAAAGCCCCTTTTTATAAAATGTCTGGGGCTAGTTTTGGAAGTGCCTAAGTATTTCTGAATACTGACAGTGGGACTTAACGTGCCCCTTAACTGAAAGGGTTGGGAACCTGTGCTTCCCCTCAGATGGTGGGTGCTCAGCAGATTGGCAAGTGAGAGTGTTACAAGATCAAAAGGTTGTGGGTTTGAGAGTGGGTTGGTTGGTTGGTTTGTTTTTAAAGTATTTGTCCCAGCTGTAAGGTGACTGCCAGATTTTTTGTCTTCAAAGGCACGTTTCAGAATGTAAGTACGGACAGGATCAGGTACCCTTAGAGTAAATGACAGTTCCTTGTTCTTTAAAGCATTCTCTTAAATTAAAACATCGCTTTTCTTTGACCAACTGTTACAGAATGAACAGGAAGTATGCATTATAATTTTATTACTATATTAAATGGATACATGAGTTATAAGTTTATTTTCTAGATTTCTCAGATATCTAGGATTAATTTTAAGAATATTTTCAATACCACATCTTGTCATTACAGCCTGTCGAGAAGCAAAATTTGTCATGTAGTCAAATAAATCTTATTTGAGAGAATCACAACTTAATACTACAGAGATGATTTCAAAAGCATTTTAGTATGTTCATGGCAATGTCGTGACAACATTTAAAGGTGGCCTTTTATATCTTGCTGTCTCTTGTATGTGTCTGTTCAGGAACTGCTAGGCCTCATGGCCTATCGACTATTTTTAGAACCTGTTAGTGATGGCCACTGAGAAGTTATGCCTACTGGAGTTGGAACTGCTGGTAGACTCATCAGCTGGTGGTTCAGTCAGGCAACCTCCTGTGTTTTGAGTTCTTAAAACTTTAGATGTCCTTTACTGTCTCTCTGGCTCTCCTCAGTGTCATGAAGCTTAACATACTTTTCTCTTAGCTATTTCTTAATTGTTGTTTGACTGTTTTAATAGCATTCTTTTAATGGTATTTTATAAAAACGAGGTGGAAAGATGGATTTGGGGCTTTTTCGCTTCCTCATTATGTAAAGATAAGGCAAGGAAAAACTTTTGTTGTTAATTAAACTGCAAGAACAAAACAAAGAAACAGCTTTTTACAATACATAAATGATTATGGCTTTTTATTTTCTGAAAGTCCAACAGAATGATATGCAGGGGAAGAAAAGAAATACACATTTTTGGTACCAAAATGGGTGTGATGCTATGTTGGGACAATTCACATGTACTGGCAGTTTTGCTATAAAATTTTACTGAAGACATTAATTTGTATGATGGTATACCTAGGTGAGATGGGCAACAAGCTGACATTGGTATATTCTTGGGCTTGCCTGTGTACCTCAGGTTTCAAAAAAAACCAACACACAAAACACCTCAGCTGCTCATGCCTTTACCTTTACTTGAATTTCATATCATAAGTGTCAGAGCATGAGTTATCTTGTTATCAAAGAAAAAAACCCCAAGAAATTAATGGGTTTGATAATAAAAATGTTATCTTAAAGATCTAAGATGGGAAGTGGGATTTGTTTGGGGTTTGTTGTTGTTGTTTTCTGTTTTAATTCTAGTATTTTGTTTTTGTTAATGTATGTCGAGTCAAAACACCTGATTAAGCTATTGGCTGAAAAACTGATTTATTCAGGTTTTAGTGTTCTATCCCTTCAACTAAGCATTGTCTAAGACCAGTTCCCATGTCCAAAACATTTCTAATAAGTCATCTTGGACAGATGCAGTATTACTGATGCTCACAGGATCCTGGTATATTAAAGAAATGTGAGTATTTCAGTGCCCTGTTTGGATGTCAGCTGTGCTTGTTCGAGTGCACTACATCTGCATCAGGAGTGTTGAGCCACTGTGAGTACATCATTGCAGTAATAATTTTTTTCAGGCTTCCCCTGTGATCCATGAGGAGGCTGAATAGGACACACAAATAATTTCATTTGCAAGTCTTGCAACTTGATGGACAACAGACAAAACCTAAGAAAAAATGCATTCTGTTGGACATTGTAAAGAACAGCTTTAGCAAAATCATGAGATTCTTTTATCTGACATACATGCAGTAAGAAGATTTTAACTTCATGTACAATCAGATACTTTTGTTAATATTCTCGTTGTTTTGCTAATGAGGCTTTGAAAATGCTAGTGACTGAAAATACAGATTAAAACCTCTTCCTCTCCCTTCTTTTTACCATCATTCGATCTCTTCACCGCCACCCCGCCCCTTCTCTTTTTTTCCTCTTTCCTTCTCTTGCCTGCTGTCAGGAAAATCTGCCTTTGAAGGGACAATTCTGTACAGAGTGGCACCGGCAAAGATTGACAGCTACAGACGCTATAACAGTGAGTGTGTTTCAAAATCAACAAGCAATAGCTTTAGTCCTCAGTACTTGTTTGATTTATCTACACTTGTAAAATGTGCCACTGCTACTCACTTATGGCTACTCTACATGCATATATTTGTCCGTAAGCTAAAGTCAGTTTGCTGCTGATGAACTGCCTAGCCTTAATGCAATGAGAATGCACTCGTTCCTTCTGTGCATGTGTATGTTATATGTCCATATAATGTATGTGTGTAAGCCCACAATAAATTGTGAATTACATTGGATGTTTGGGTCTCAGCTATGGATTGAAATTAAGACCATTTAGTCCCATCATTTTTACCACCTGAAACATGAAGACTATTAACAATAACCACGAATCTTTGAATTAGAAGTCCTTCTGCTCTAAAAATAAAGTTCCCATTGTGATTGCTGAATTAATAAAATATGCTTTGCTTTTCTTAAAGAACATTGCGGGTTTGGGGTTGTTTGGTTTTTTGGGGTGGGTTTTTTTTGTTTGTTTGTTTTTTTTTAATTTAATGCATGGTCTTCATTTGGCATTCTGCCTTTGACAGCTATTACTCACAGCATTTTGGTTGATATGTTTGTTCTGCCAAGGAAGGTAAAAGATATAAAGCTACTTTCATTTCATGTTCAGGTTTTTGCCTTCTGCATTTTGGAAGCAGGGAACATGCTGCTTTTCATATGCTTTTACTACCCTGTTAGTGCAGAAGAAGAGAGGATGGTGACATCAGATGCAAGACAGAGGAAGCAAGGGAGACAGAAATCTGTCCTTCCACCTGCTTCCTCATCGAGAAATCTAGCAGAAAGACATCCTACTGAGTCACATTCAGTGTGACTAAGTACAAAGTGTTCAGTCCTGTCCTCCGGTGAACAGGATGTTGTGCTAACTTTGGCATCTGCTTTCGTCCCAGACAGCTTTCTCTTCAGAAGATTGAAGCTGTGCTGCCCTTCTTCCTCCTTTCTGGGTGGGAGTGTTTGCTCTCCTACCTCTGAGGACTTCTGTCTTATGCATGTTCACAGCAAAGGATGAAGCAGTTGAAGTGGTAGTCTTCTATTCTGATAATTTGCACTTACACCACCTTTTTTTAAACAAAACCTGTTTTTTTTTTTAAAACAAAAATATTTGTGGATGTGTGCAGCTCTGAGTATTTCCTCATGGAGAATTATCTCCCTGTCTACCAGAATTCATCTCTTTTCTGCAGCTCTTCTCAAGCTTCTAACCAAGCTCTTGCTCTGGCTGGAGCAGACCATGTGGCTGGTGGTCTTCACGTTTTTCTGCTGCTTCTCACTTTATAGTCTTCATGACTGCTTATTCATTACTCAAATTGCATGCTTCTTGTAGAGTTCTTAGACCATCATGTCCTCGAATCCACCTATCTGATGAGCATAATAAGGATTTACGAATTAAATCTCCAGTCTGCTTGACTTCTGACTTTAAGATCTAGCTTCAAATCAGATGCAAGGTCTCCCTTTGGAGCCTTTAATTTCACAACATTAATCTTTCTGGGCAGCGTTGCCCTAACATTACCTTTCAGAGTTTTCTAGAACCTGCTCTCCATGCCCAGCCCATTTTTCATTGAGTGTCAAATGGCCCTTCCTCCTTTCTCGAGTCATTTAGGGTGAGCCTAAGTGAAGTCAGGAAGAATTCAATCACCTTTCCAGTTGTGCTAGATCTCTGCATTTAGTTCTCCTTGTTAATAATACTGGCCCATGGTCATGCCACGTCACAGAAAATAAGTGTTATCAAACTGATTTCACAGAATGCAGGGTTGGATGGGTATCTACAGATAAGCTTGATAACCAGCTGCAAGAAGACAGCTTAACCCACAGTAGATTGTCTCACGTTGCTCTGGGCAAACACCTATCTAAACTTTGTTTTTAAAGCTGACCAAAGATATCTTGTTTAATGGTGCCTCCCTTGGCATTTGGTTGAGACTTGCATGTTTTTTCATGCTGCAGAGGTATTTTGCTTTCTGTGTAAAATTGCATCTCAGAAGGCCAGATGTCCATCTACATTTGCGGCCTATTTGTTGCTTACTGGGTTGGAACTGGGAGGTATGCAAACTCAGGTCATCCAGGAAAGTTTTAAACAAAATGAAGGTTGGCATTTTTCATACTATCAGACATGTTATCTCCTAAACTAACATACAAAAAGGAGGGTTCATTCATCTTCCTGCAACATCTATTGGCAGCTCACTTCCTGCATACTCATGTTCTTCCAGAGCAGGCCTCCCAAAGGTGTGGCCAGCTCCTTCCATCTCATATCTGATCTGTGGTCCTTACTTTTAGGCAAATATCCACGTGCTTATGTCTCCTGTGAAAATCATTTGGAGACATTGCACAGAATTGTTTTCGTTTAGGGATCTCTGTTTAAAACAACCCATAGCTGCTCTAATTTCAGCTTTCCGATTTCTCCATAAGTTAAGCTAGAGTCAGTTCATAGCTTTAGATTAGTTATGTCCAAAGGGTGCTTGGATTCACCTGTATCACACTGCATGAAGCATTGCTCAACTTTTGAAGCAAGCTTAGAGCTTTTACTTTACAAACATGCTTAGTGCTAAAATACTTTTATTTTGAAAGCCATTTCGCAACTGCTGTGTTTTAAAGAAATTTTCTTACTTAACCAAGGCCTATAATAGCTAAATGCTGTTGAATTAGTGTGTAGCTGCTTCTAGAGATACCTTCCACTGAAATATGCAAGATTGTCTCCTGCATAAACACTCGGCCTTGCCTTCATATGCTGACATGGCTTTTTTGGTCATTAGGTATGCCAGGCTCTGCTCAGCAATAATTCCAACTCCTTTGGCATTTTGCTCATTAACCTGCTGTCAGAAAGTTTTTGCTACTGCATATGCTGGGCGAAGAGGGACACACAGCAACAAAAAATTACTTACTTGTTTTGTTGATCACAGCCCTCTTTTCTCTCATCCTGCAACTTTCCTGCACCTCCACGAAAAATGCTTCTTGGATTTTTAATTTTTTTATTTTTACTGGTTTAATTTCTCTTTCTTCCTCCGCTTTCTTTTTCTTCGAAGATGCTATAACTGAGGAACAGGGCAGATACAATGCTTGGTTTGACAAATATTTGCCTCTCTTTCCTTATATGTGGATCCACAATGCTGTCAGTAATAGATATTAGATATAATGGAAGAAGATGAGACAGGATCGTTGAAACAGAAATATTCGTGAGTAACCTTAATTGTGTTTTCTATTGCTCCACCACTTTTTTTTTTTTTACTTTTTTTTTTTTTTTTTTTTTTTACCCTCCCCCTAATCCTTGATGAACAATGGCTGGTCAGAGTTCAAAGAAATCAGTATGGTTGATGTATTTATGACGTTATTAACCCCATTTAAGAGTGTCTGAATGTGAGTGAAGTTAAGTGAGAAACCCAAATGTGGATTTTAACAGCTCTGAAGAGAGGACAGTTACAATTTTTTATTTCAACTCAACTTCTTATAACTTGCTTACAAAGAAGAACATATATTAAATACACAGCTGCTACAATGAAAAATAACATCTGAGAAAGAGCAATGCTAAAATTGGGTGAGGGAAATTTTTATTATTAAAAATAAGCATCCTGTTTTCTGGAGAACGAACGTACAGATGGTGAGGGATTGGGGGTGGTGGGTGGAAGAATTATGTTGACTGGGGTGAAACATGTTAAATCCTTCTGTTGATTCGGACTCCCACTAGCAAGTGGTTTTCCATGAGTCTCACCAAAGACGAGTTTTTGCTGAGTGGCATAAAGAATCCTTTTGGCTGTGGTTGCTTACCTGTCTTTTCACGTGTAATAACATGTTCCTGTACTTGGTGAGAACAAGGGTGGTGAAAAAACAGTTCCAAAATGAAGACAACGATGGTACAGTTGTAGAGCTCCTGAATGAATGGTTGTTTTTATTCGCTCTTACAGTACTCGGGGAAATGACTGGGGATGAGGTGAAGCCACCAACTTCTGTATTGATGGCTCTGTGTTCATGCTGCAGAAGATGCTTGCGCTGCGTTGCCCTTAATGCATGCTGCTACGTGGTGCTGGACACCGCTCCCCTTTTCCCTGCATGCTTTCCTGTGCAAGCATAAAAATCTTGGGGCTGTTTCTTACGTGGCAAGAACTGTTGTGCTAAGGAAAATGAACATGCTGAAAGGAAATGACAAAATGTTTAGATTACACAGTTACATTTCTTCAAGGAATATAACTGAGAATAACAAATAATGACTAATCATGAGATAGTCTGCCTCAGCCATTTGTATGTGTACAACCAGTCTTGGTAAAGAAGCACAAATTTGTTTTTTGAAAGCGTGAATTTATTAACCTTTAAACTATGAATGATCAACATGGCTTTGTTCTACAGTAATATTTAAAACCAAACTTCCTTTTCTGGTTTTGGTTTTTTTATGACACTATGGAGTATTGTTGGGGATGGCTTCAACAAAATACAGAACTTTGATAGAAAGCAAGCTCAAGATAAATACCTCATAGACTGTGGGTATTTGTTCTGTCTTCGCCAGCGTGTGACGAAAAGGAAGAAGGACAGTTCCTATCTCATCTACTGCAATTGCCATGTATAACTTCACCTTCTTTGTCATTCAGATGGGTCACTCGGGCATTCCACGCTGTCATTCTCTAAATAGAAGGAAAGGACATATTTCCCCTCCCCTTCCTTCCCTTCCATAAAAGGCAAAAATCCCAATAAGCTCCAGTTACACAGTTCTTTGTTCTATTAAACACAGCTGACAGCGTTTCTCTGTGGCTGCCAGACCAAATCAGGAGATCCTTTGCGTCATCTCAGGAGTGTGCCTCTGAACAGCTGACCTTTACATTGCTTAACAGGGCTAGCCTGAGAAGTGCTTAGAGGGCCAGAGCATCAGTGGCTTATACATAGTCAGAGTGGTCCATCTTTTGCCCAGTGCCATAAATTGTCTGCGGAGAGAACAATCCAGAATAAAGAACAAAAGTTAAATTGCTAAATAACAGCTCAAAATAGAAAGCTCTGTAAAGCGCACAGTGTATTCCCCTTTTTTCCTGCCATTTTAAGCTATTTAGAAACAATTCATTTCCTGCTTTGAATGGAGTTAATTTTATCGCAGCTGTTTATTTTTGTTTTAACAGCTTTAGTTTACACAGCCCTTTATCATCCGTAAATATCTTTCTGATTTAGAATCTTGGTTTGATGCCAGTGCAGCTCTGAGGCCATTGGTGAATTAAGTCTGATGTTGCGGTCTCTTTTGAATCCCTGTTTGAGCTAATCTGTTTTGGTACGTTTCAGAATGTTGTTCTCAAAAGACCTGTAACTGGCATAGCAGGAGTGTGGTGTGTTTGAAATGTCTTGAGAAAACTAATCTCTCTTATATACCCATAGAGGAAAAAGTGTGTGTGAAGTGCGAAATTCCTCCAGACAGTGTTGTGAGAATTTAATCTTCATGAATACTAAATTATCTTGTATTTGTAAGGAGCATGAAGCAACAGACAATCTTAGAGCTCTGAGTGTTTTTAAATAGCTGTATGTCAGTAGTCCCGTATCTTGTCCCAGCAAAAAGTTGGGAGCGGTTGGCTCCTGGGAGTTTTAACTTCTTGCTGCTGATGCTGCTCATGTTCAGACTTCAAGGAGCTTACTATAAAAGCGCACCCAACACTCAGACTTGAGCTCTACCTTGTGGTGATGATGATTCAGCAACGATAAACCTAGGTAAAAGAATAAAGTGTCTTTGCTTATAGAGCCAGAAATGGGAAGTGACACCCCCAAAAGACTTATGTCCTTCCTGAGAAATTTTAAAGATCTGAAAATTTTTTCTACTATTAGGACTGGTGTGATAGTAGGCTCATTAGTGAGCACCTTGTTGATATGTACTTAGCTTGCCAGCTCTCCAAATGCTGACAGAGAGCTGACAGATTCTAGAAAAGTTGCTGTTAAAAAATAATAAAAAAATAGTTAGAGGCCTGACTAATGTAGCTTTTATCCAGTCCTGGCTATATTTGCAGTATTTAATAACTAGACTTAAAAGAAAAGCAAAAGACGTGCCCAGTGTTTCTGAGGATAGCAGTTTGCTGGCCTTACCCTAGCGCTTAAGTTCATAGCTCTAGCACAGCTGTTTCAGACTGCGTGGGTGTATTGGTCAGCAGCAGCAGCAGACTCTGCCAACTGAAATGCTCTCCAGTTTTTAATGCCCATTTAGCAACCTGACCTCGCTGCTAGAACTGTAGCTCTTCTTGCAGAAAATTTCATGTTTAAAATTCATAATCTGACAGTTTAAGTCACTCAGGTTCCCACTTAGTTCCCAGCTGTATCCGTGGGCTACATTTGTCTTTTGGGGAAACTGTCCCCCCAGCTCTGTTCTCCTACTAAGCTGTTTGCAGTAGTGGTGAAAAGGGCCATGAAAAGCTGAAGGAAAAAAAAAAGGAGGTGCTTGAAAGAGGGACATTTTTCCGTTTTTAAGAGGAGGGATCACCTCAGCCATCAGCCATCCTTTCCTTGTGTAGGCAGGGCTAGGGAGGCCAGTGCAGCTTCACTTGGCAGGATTGCTCTGAGAGAATTGCTGACATATGTATGCTGATATATATATATATATGCTGATATATATATATATGCTGATATATATATATATGCTGAGATATATATATATATATATATATATATATATATATCAGGGAATAACCCAATGAAAAGTAAATGAGAGGAGAGAATTTGTCAGGCAAGGGTGGGCATAGTGTTGCAAATTCTTGCTTGCAGGTTCTTTATCTGTATACATCAGAGGTGTATATCTCACGTACCTTGTGAGGAAGGGAGGAGAGTCTCCTTAGCATGTCTTTAAGAGTAATAGTATGTTAGATCATTTTCTGCAGGACTGTTTTGTACTTAAACACTGCATTATTGTTTCTTAATGTTACTGCAGATCTTCATTTTATCTAATTTGTTCTCAATCTCCACTGCATATAGTCCTTCTCTTCTGTCACCTTTGCCTCTTTCCCTCAGCCATGAAATGATAAGAGCAAGAGCAGACTAGTTCTTGGAAAAGCCATGACTTTTATTCTTTCTTATTTATTTAAGTCCAGAGGGCTCCTCTGCTTGTGTCAGTCAAAAAATAATAAATGATGTAGTTTTCCCAATTGGTCAGGCAGGATTCTTTTAACTTTAAAGGAGCTTTATAAGGTTGGCCTCTCTATCTGGCCACTCAAATGTAGTTTAGTTTAGACAGGCATCACTTCAGTCTGTTCAGTCCTCATTAGAAAAAAACCAAAACCTGTTATTTCCTGTTTCTTTTATTATGAGGACTGTATACTGAGATAAAGCTCTGTGGCAGCATTGAGAATGAAGTGGCTTTTGGATTATCATCAAGCACAGATGGGTGATGCTAGGGAAATCTGTTGTAAGCCTGAGGTGAGGTTTCTGATACAAGGTGTGATGTCTCATCATAGAAGAATGGTAATAAAAGATGAAGATGCCGTAATGAAAAACAAGTGATGACCCAGAAACAAAAGCCTAATTCTTATTGGAGCCCCTTGAGGTTTCTGGCCTCTCTTTCATGCAGGCTTCAAAGATCTGGAAGTCCATGTGAGACCTGTTGAGTAATTCCCATAATTACTTCCATATTTTATTTCCAACAGCTGGCCAAGGTCAGGTCCTATTCTCCCACAATTAGTGATGCAGAAAAGCTATTTTTAAAATAGCTTTTCTGTTCATCTCAGGGAGTGGCTAAGAGCAGTCATGGATCCTATCAGTTAAAATCCAGTTACTTGTGGAGGGAGGTCTCTGCACTGCTCCTTCCCTCCATCACAGAGTAGTTCGAGGAGATTCTGGCAAGAGTGAAAGAGCGAACCTTTGCCAGAGGGTAATTTTCCTATCCCATATTAAGAAGATCTTTTGTTCAGCAAAGAGACGATGATCATTGGGATTTGTTTGAGTTTTTTAATTTGTGGACATTTTATTCTCAGAAATGTTATTTGTAACTCAGTATAGTTGACCGGTGACCCTTCTCCTTGCATTTAGAAGTAGTAAAGAAAGTTGGTTCTAGCCTCTGTCTCAGCCATGTCCCTAATGACTGATCTTTTGCAAAGCTGGGAAGGGTCCAGCTGGTGGAACTTACAGCTTCTTCTGTTACTGGCCAAGTCACAACAAGGGGTAGGAATAAGAAAGAGGCAGTGACTTTGACTTGTTGCCTGAAGAGATTTATACCTCTCAGGCTTAATTAATCTAGCCTTGCATCTCTTAGTGCCTCTGCATCATGGAATAACTCTGCTACGGATAGCCAACCTCGTCCCCCCAGCCACAGCACAGAGCAAGATCGCTGTGAATGCTTCAATTCCCTGGTTATTGCTTTCATGAGCTCTGGAAGAGAAGGAGCACACAGAATTTACTTTACTGATGGCAGGAATACTACTGCTGTAACTACCATAATGAACCAGTGAGACCAGATTTGAAGTTTTCCCCCACGCCCTTCTTGGGAAAATAAAAAGGTTCAAGTAAAGCGATCAAGACCCCAGCATATTTAAGAAAAGAATTGTACTGTTATTATTTAGACTTCTTTAAAATTCCATTCCTGCACAGTTTATGAAACGAATAACTTGTTCAGTGCTATCTAAATTGAACACCCGAAGAAACATGTTACTTATATTCAGCAGGTAGATGTAGCAGCCACTCAGGAGGCCAGAGGGCCTAAGCATTTTGCTTAGTCTTTGGTC
Organism: Mycteria americana; assembly: GCF_035582795.1. NCBI lineage: Eukaryota > Metazoa > Chordata > Aves > Ciconiiformes > Ciconiidae > Mycteria > Mycteria americana. The sequence continues at coordinate 135,806,773 of NC_134365.1, forward strand.
TTTTTGTTTGTTTCTAACTGGGAACTTTCTCTAATTCTGCATTCATCCTCCTTTCAAGTTTCAGATACAGAAAATCTCAGAGCAGCATATGATGGTTTTTCTGCTTAACAGTTTTGCTAAAAATTCTGGCCTGACACATAATTCCTGATTTCCTTTCCTAGCAGCACCCTGGTGTTGAAACCAATTTAACAGATGAGCCTCTTGCATCCTGGATCGTGAAGTTGTGCCTGTAGGCCTCAGGACTTGCAGTGGTTTCTGTGGTTCATCAGAGGAACTTAAAGTAGTCCTTGAAGAACATGCTATGTTTTACTGGGTAGTCATGGTCCTAAATAGTGAACTGCTAGGAAGATGAGAAGTCTCTCCCAAAACAAGTCGCTGCTCACCAGAATGACAGAAAGTTGTTGGATGGAGACTGATTGTTAAAACCAAAACCATCACTTGAGTCGTGCAGGCAAAAGCAAAGGATTCAATTGTTAATATTAAAAATTTATCATAGAGATCTTCATTGACTTCATAAAAATATTTTTTCTTTAGGTAATTCCTCTATTTGGTTTTGAAGGGTTGTTCAAGTGTAGGCTGGAAAGCCTACACTTCAAGTGTAGGCTGGCAGGTGCTTTCAGCTCAGGAACACTGTTTCATTCTGTTTCTGTTGCTTATGCACATCAGAGAATTGTAGAAACTGAGGCATTATGAAGATTTTATAAAACTTTCCACATGCTCCACAACTTGCAGCCCTTTTATAAGGATCCAGTAGACTTTCCCCGATCTTAGTGCCATTTCTTTCCTTTTGGCAGAAATACAGATAATTTTTGGGTAACATTACTTGCTTACCCAAGGGAAGAGGGAAAGAGATTTGTATATAATCTCTACTTGATTTGGGGTGTCTAGATTTCAAAGAAGAATCTTTCTTCTGTACTGGCAGCCTCTTATGATGAAAGTCCATTGCAATCACTTTGTGGACACAGATATAAAAATAATTAAGAAGATAAGCTTACTTGAAATTTTTCTTTCTTTGACTTGTAAGATCCATGTCTGTGACACCACGAATGCTTATGAGGGGGAATGTGAGGATTTGGGTTTCTTATTATTAGGTTGAATTACTGCTGTAGTAGCTGCAATTCACGTATTTTTTCTGGAAACATAGTTAAGTCAATCTGTAATGTAGGAAGGAAGATTTAAATGATCCTGGGGACTGTTTCAGTTGGAGGAAACTTCAGTGGGTCACTCTTGCTGCCAGTGACTGTTTGGCCTGATTCTACACCATTCTGCAAAGTGGCTGAAGCATCACCATATTGCATCTGTGGCCTCTGCTATTCAAACAGGAGATATTTTCAGATAATAAGCACAAATAAATTTTCCTATTCACTGAGAGAAGTAATGCAAATCAGAATGTCAGTTTTGATTTATTATATTCCTAGAGGATAGTGTGCATGGGTGCTTTTCCTATGAGGCTGTCTATGCTGCAGAGAGATTTAATTTTCAGCAGGGAACGTATTATGCAGCTTATTTGATTGCAAATTTGTTTAAATGGCTTTCAGCTTTATAATTCCCAGTTAGGTAATGTAGCTTTAGATACTAATTGCATAATTGGCTTGATATGAGTCACACAGATTTCAGGTACAGTGTGCCTGGTCTGACTGCTTGTTAGCTTTAAGTGGCTTTATACAATAGCTGCCCTACAACTGAATTTAACTCTTTCATTTATTGAGTTCTCTTCCAAATAATTTTTGTCTGAAGAAAAAGGATTTTCTTGGTACTCAAGGAATGGCCATCTTCATTCATGAAGTTTTGATGCTGGAGTATGCATGTTTTGTGGATTGGTGTAAGTTCTAACTGGTACACCAATGTGATGAAATAAAATTATTTTTAAAACTCGAAAATGAGTGCATGGAACAGAGAGCATCTTCTCTACCTGTTTCTTGCGGTTTCGTTTTCCTTTAGAGGATGGTGGGAGGGATCATTTTCCAGTCACAATCTGTTTTGAAAATAGTACGCTTCACACCTAAGATTCCTTCTTTCATCCCTCCATTTCATAGGCCTAAAAGATGCTACAGGCTCTGAGAGTGATGGTGGTGACTCTTGCAGCACAAAATCAGAAGGAGCCAACGGAGGCACGACAATCCAACCCAAAAAGGTCAAAGGTGTTGGTTTTGGAGATATCTTCAAAGACAAACCTATAAAGCTACGACCAAGGTCAATAGAAGTTGAAAATGACTTTCTCCCAGTAGATAAGGTACGTGTCATTTCTTAATTCTTTCTTGGTGTTGATTTAAAGATGTTTTCATCCTGAAGTTCTACATTCTGTCCTGGCCAAAATGTGAAGCTTTTGTTGGTCATTATTTCCTAATCTTTCTGTGGACAAAATTCTGCTTTTTTTCCTTTTGCTGTGCATCAGAAAGTGAATTCCAGGGAGGTTAGCTGCCTGCAAGAACCATTACTTTGCTTAAAGATTTACTGCTTTGTTCATACCTCCATTGGCCTTTTCTCTAATAAAATATTAGTTTAGAGAACAAAACTGGAGGGGCTTTTCAGGTTTGCAGTTACTTACATTATGGTTAAAAAAAAAAGCAGCTAATTCTTATATAAACTAAGAGGGAGATACTGTCACTGTGCCATCAGTTTGCTTAAGAAAAAAGGAAGCTTTGGCAAATACCCGACTAAACTCGACTTTTTACTGGGTTTGTTGATTTTAAAATGCTTTCAAAAATTGCCTAGCATTGTTTAAAGGGATTAGTAAACAGGAAAGCATTATTTTTTGTGGGTTTGTTCTATATGCCATAAAAAGAAAATCCTGAGATTAACAGTTGGGGAAAAAAATTGCTTTCTGACAAATTGAAACAGACCATCTTTTTAGAGAGCACTCTTTGTTCCAAAGCTTCCGAAAATATCACTAAGTAAATTAGAAATAAAGAGAGACTAGAAAGCAAAATGAGATGTTTCTAATAAATTGGAGGAGGCAAACTTTAAAAAAAAAAAAAAAAAAGGGTTGATCACTCTAAGGTATGTTCATTAGGGAAACAAACAAAAAAGTGCATTGTTTCCTGATGAAAGTAACAACCAAAGGAGAATCTGTTAAATCCTTCATTTAAGTGAACAGTTAGATTTGCATAGAGTTGCTGATATGCTGAGAAGTGTTAGGAGGCTTCCACAGCCTGGAGTTCTGCTGTGGGCATAGTTATGCGATGCATTTTCTTTGGTTCCATGGTGACTTTAAAAAGCTCCTGGGCAGCTGCTCTTGTTCACAGGTGCGGCAACTTCTCACCTTTTGGGTTGTGCTTGTCCAGTTGTCTGTAGAACCACGCGCTTCATGAATTACATCTTTTTGGCCCACAAAGCTTTTGTTTTTTAACCTAGATCTTTTCAGTGACCTGATTTATAGCACAGCACCTACCGCCACATCCACCCTGAGTTACAGGAGTACAGCAGAAGGGCAGATCCTGCAGAGGCATGGTGGAAACTTCTTAAGTTAGTTAGAAAATTGGTTAATGTATAAGGATGGTAGTGAAGAGCTGCGATAATATAAGTAAAGGAAAAACCTAGATTGCATTACTCCTTGACCATTGCTGACTTCTTCAAAGCCTGCATGGTACCCTGCTTGCCTTCAGTTTCTGGGTGGGCTTATTAACCCATGTGCAGGGCTTTGTTAAATGCAGGAGCGGGAGCAGCTGAGCTGTATTCCAATGGCACCTCATCAAAGAAGCCCCCCTGGGATACAAGATAGGGGCAGGCCAAGCCTGGTGGTGTTCACTGAGTGCTAGCTAATGAACCTCCCTCCTGCCACATTCAGGGAATGGGGTAGAGAGCAGTGAAGTCAGCTTTGCATGGAACCATCATGGTGTCTTTCTGCAGTGTGGTTTATTTGTGACCCTGACAACCTGCCAGTGCTTAAGGTGCTATTGGGCCTTATGAAAGCTTTGTAAGTATGCTGAAAAAGAATTTTACCAGAACATGAACTTGGTTAATAAAAGGTTTCTTTTTTTTTTTTTTTACCCCATTTTGGACGATGTTTGTTTTTATAATTTGATGGCTGCCTGCAATCTTGTACTTCAAAGTCTTTCCTTACAAGTTTCTTGTAAGGAAAATTGCTTTGTATATAGGAAGCACCTGATAGCAGGCAGACTTAAACTCATGCATAACTGTACTTAAACTTTTTTTTTTTTTGGACTCAGGACATAAAAAGTAGCATCAGGAAATGTGTATTTTAATAATGCAGTTCTACAAGAGGTGAGTTATAAATTATTAATTTCCCACCTCTAGGTATGTAAAGGAAATATGCAGTGCAGGAAGAAAATCACGTAAGATAAACACACTATTATAATGTACATTATAATATACATATAATGTACATTATAATAGTATTCATAATTAGTGTCTAACATAAGCATTCACTTGTAAGGGTGATGCATATGTAGGCACTGACCAGAATTCAAGTGTTGCACAAAATTCAGTTCTCCCGAGCCTGATACAGGCAGATTAGAATTTACAAATGATAAGGCCCTGTTAATGCCACACGAAGGATTTCTTGTGTCTGCAGTTTACTATAATTGTAGATATCTCTACAGTAGTAATTGTAAATGGGAACTGATTAGAATAAATTATGTATCCCTTGAACTCTGGAGTCCCTTGTTTTAATGGGAAGTGTTCGCAAAGTGCTTGTGAAGTGGCCTTCATTCACTGAAGGGAAGTCTTACTCCACTTAATAATAATGAGAAGTCTTACCTTTGTTTTCTGGATCAAAAGTGTTGCAATGTATGATGCAGCGTGCCAGATTGGTACAAATCTTTCTCTAGCAATGTATTTTTTAAAGGGATCTTTGCCCTGGTATGTGCCTTGCTCATTTACGAATAGCCTCAGTTTTTCAATAACTTGTAATCTTTTGAAGAGGTAGAACAGTGCTTTCCTCAATTCCTTCTTTTTTTTTTTTTAATTATTTCTGAAGTTTGGAGACCCTAAAACTTTCTGTTGCTTCTTCTTGATACAGTTATTGATGAAACATTTTATATATTACTGTAATGATACTGTTAACTTTTTGATTTAAAATATTTCCTAACAACTACTGATTTTTTTTTAAAGCTTCAATAAATTACTGTGAGGATTTTATAATGTGGGATTATTTAGAACAAGGTAATTCCCATGGAAAATGTCAGTCCCATTTACAGAAGAATCAACAGGCTCTCGTTTTGTTGGCATTATCATTTTGTGTTCTAATGTGTTTTCAATTTTATGAGTCATAAGTTTAGATCATATTTCATGCAGAGGTGATAGGAATTACTGGGGTGTTAAGAAGGCTTTTACACAAATATTGGCAGGAGTATGAGGGCAGAAAGGATTGCTGCCAGTTGAGCAGAAGCAGATGCCATTAGGCTCTCCTGTAAATCACCAGGCAGTTTGATGTGCTCCAAGTGTTAGCCCAGTGGTAACAATGTAGGATATAGCGGCCCTTGTCTTTTAAGGTGATCAATAAAACTCTCTAACTAAAGGCAAAACTGAGGAATTCCGTGAAACCCCATTGGTTTTATTGGTGTGCAGAATTCATTGCTTTGCTGTTCTTTGTTCTAAAAATCACAGAAGCAGATTATCCTAGGGAAATTAATGATGCAGTTGTGGGAGTTTAATTTGAGCAGTGCCATCAGAGCTGTGCTTTTTTACAAAAATGAAAGAATCGAATACTTATGCTTTGTAGTCCTTTTCTTTGCCTGTTTGCGTTGATGAATCGACCACTGGCCATGTATAACTAGAATCAGATTCCTGAGTCTTGGCTCTGTCAAATTCCCATTAAGGATAGGTGTAAGTGAACTAATTCACAATGCTGCATGTGACTGAAGACATAGTTTGCTGGCAGATTAATTTTTAGAGGCAATACAGTATGCATATAGGCAGGTTGTGTCTCGTGAGAAACGCAGTGTAACACTGTTAAAGTAGCACAAGTTTTATGGTCGAATAGAAATGCCCGTTTCACATGTCCTCCTTCCACTCGTGCAGCTTCAAGACATTTAAACAGGTGTTCATGCTTATTTCTTTTTTCCTTTTTCATTTTGTAGTAGCTCTAAAACTTCTGTTTCTAGGTTGGACTTCCTTCCAATATGATCTATATGTGCTTCCATTGTTCTAACAAACTATCACTTTTTCCTCTCCTGTATCTAAAAATAAACCTCTAAAAGTATAGGAAAATTAATTCAACCAATACATTCCTTAGTCTGAGCCAACTGTATCGGATTGGTCTGTGAGTTGAGGCTTCGGCTGGAAATGCTAAAGGCCATAATAGGTGAATAAAAAAGAAAAAGTCTTAAAAAGCCATTTTTATCTTTCTGAAAACTGCCCTTACTTCAGAGAGACTATTAAGAGTATTTTTTTACATTTTCCATTTGAGATATATTTGTAGTTTTCTTCAGGCAAGACATTCATAGTTGCCTAGGAGTGGTGAATTTGAGCGGAGCTAGATTTCATTAACAGCCTTTGATGTTAGTCACATTAGTGTTTGCCAGAACTTAGTGTAAATTATATACTCAGCCATCAAACTGGGGAATATTGCAGCTACTGTAATGA